>NC_079405.1:11190363-11501703 GCF_029220125.1 Pseudoliparis swirei | reverse complement strand
CATGCTTTACGTCCCGTGTAACAGCTTTCACAATAATTATTCACAATCACTACTAAAAAGTTCCTTACTAGGAAGTGACAGCAGCATGTGTGACGCACACACACACACACACACACACACACACACACACACACACACACACACACACACACACACACACACACACACACACACACACACACACACACACACACACACACACACACACACACACACACACACACACAATAACCTCCTTTACACCACTGTGTCAGTAAACAACAGCGGCCTTCTCATGGCAGCAGATTCCTCACATTCTCACTGTGAGACGTAATTCACATACCTCTAACACAGTCACACACACACACACAGTCACACACAATGTGCTGCCCGTGTCCACAGATACAGGGCCGATGTATTATTTGGGGAAAGAAAGAAACCTTGAAAAAAGTTTCTAATCTAAAATCATTATTAAAAAAAGTCACAAAACATCTAAGGCGACCACAAAGTAACTGCTACAGATGATTATTCTCAATGATCAATTATTATGCTGATTATTTTTATTTGATTAATTGAGCAATTGTTTGGTCAGTAAAATGTTGGGATTAATTCAAATGTCAACAGTCCAGAACCAAAAGTTATTCAAATAACCAAAAGACAAACAGTCATAATCGGGAACCTAGTTGGTATTATTGCTGAAAAATTTACAAAAACAATCAGATACTCTGCTGATTGATTCAGTGAGTAAATGGGTCAGGTCCGCAGCTCTAACGAGTTCAGCTTGAAACCAAAGTGATGACATCACACATATATTTATAAAGGTTATAATAGGCATATATTAGTACTGAATGATATTTTCAACAAACCGTTTTCTCTGACCGATCTTTCAAACCCTTCCTCTGTCTGTGAAGAGAGGCGAGGGAACAGCGGCCGCCACAGAATGAAATATCAACAACATGCATCAAGAGCTCTCGGATAATTATACTGCGGATCTAGATTTGGCATGTTGATGTGAAACAATCAGCCCGACACGTCGATTCAATACAAATAGGACAAAACCATCGCTGAACGCCAGCCACACAACAACAGAGAGCGACCAATGACACCGTGCAGTGAACCGAGGAGGACAGCTCTGGGAGGACACGCAACAACGACTCATCGCTGATGGGTCAGCGCTGAACCCGGGACGAAGAGAGGTGCCGGCCCTCTGGACCCGCGGCGGCACTGCATGTGTTATCTCACTTCAGTACATCCCTTGTCAAATCTTTCTGTGTGAAAATATGCACAAACAAGAAAGCTGCAAATAGTGTTTTTATGTATTTATAATGAAATGCAGTCAATTTCTTTTCAAACTGAAACTACAGTGGGTCCAGGAAGTATTCGGACCGCTTTAAATGTTTCACTGTTTCATTGCAGCCATTTGCTAAAATTCAGTCTTTCTTTTTTATTAAATTTGCACAAATTTCTACATTTCTGTTTTTTTCTGTCAAGATGGGGTGCCGAGTGTACATTAATGAGAAATACATCCAACTTTTTTTGATTTAAGCAAATGACTGCAATGAAACAAAGAGTGAACATTTTAAAAAGGCGTCTGAATACTTTCCGTTCCCACTGTATAATGTTCAACGTGTGGTCCGTTGAATAGTTTTGGGGGGAATGCGCTGATATACCTTCATTCCCAAAGCGGCATGAGCAGGTCCACCACACTCTGGTTTGGACCTTCACTCCAGAGGGAAAGCCCGGATTAGCCCATCGCAGCATGTCGACTGAAGCAGGTGAAACACCGAGCGTGGTCCTCTCCAAAAAGGTAGAACATGGACCTCCTGAGGCTGTTTAACGTTGGTTTAAAATCAGACCTGAAAGATGGCGTGTGGCGTAAGAGCTGCGTGGCGTCGACACTCCATCCATCCTTTTGTTATTCGGACTCTATTTCAACAAGGACGCTTGTGGAATTGTTTTTATTTGGGCTGTGGAGCTCACATGCATGTCCATCTGGGTTCTTCGAGGAGGTAACGGGCACCACGGTACCGACGGTGTCATTGAGCCAGAACTTTCCCCCGCGAGGCAACTCTCAACTCAAAAAGTTGCCCGACCGGTTCTGCAGCGACCTGACCGGTCTCCTCCGAGCGGGCTGAGACGCGGCGGCGAGTCTCGCCGTTGGAACGTCAGCAGGCCTTTGCCCCCCAGAGCGAGGACGGACCCGCTCACATCGACGTGGAGGTTCTGCCTCTCTGCTCCGCTGCCGCCGCGCAGCGAGCGTCAAGAGGACGGCAAGAAAGAGCTCTTTGAAACGGAGCGACACCGGAGCCCCTCTGGACGGCCGCCACGGCGCACTGATGCCGTGTGTGTGTGTGTGTGTGTGTGTGTGTTTGGAGGAGTCTTTTGTACACAATGAAAGAAAGTGTGGGGGGGGTGGGGGGGGGCTGCTTATGTAACGTGAATAGCAAACTGAAGCCAATAACTTTACTACTCTCTCAAGCACGGCTGAGTACTTGGGATTTTTTTTTTTTAATCAAGCTTTATCGCAGTTCTGGTAAGGCGAGATGACTCTTTACACGACATTCATGGATTCTATTCATTCTATACTCTGACTTTTTACATGACAATTTATGACGACTATACTATGACTGACAATGTTTATTTATGACATACTATGCGATTACTTTTCTTGATGTTTTGGTGACATAAAAAACTATAAACTGTTAAATGACATCTTTAAATCGACTTACTACTACATTATGATTTCATGCCATTGATTTTTTTTAAAGTCATATCAGTTGAGAGGACTGTCATCTTGAAGATGTTTGAATGTGTGGTTTTTCCAATACCGCAAAAACTAAACAATAATTCAGAAACAATGAAAGTAATCGTCAGTTGCAACCGTAGTTTGAGTGATATAACTAGCTACCCCCCCCCCCCCACACACACACACACACACACACACACCGTGACAGCGTCTCAAAGGGATTGGCAGCCACACAATCGACGACCAACATCTTTAGCTTTGAAGCCGGCGTGTCACTGCAGGTTAAAAGGAGGATTTCTGGACGTCTCATTAAAGTCCGACAGTAAGCTGCATGTAATCATTGTGTGAATGTGTTTGGAATCAGTCGGGCTCCGGCTGATACGACGACTCTAATCCAGGCCAGTTGTTACAACAAGGCCGGGATCTGATCAGATAGAGGAGGTTTGAGCTGGACGCTGAAGGCCGTGAAGGGAGCCGACTCGCTGCTGTCGCCGATTACAAACACAACCCTCAGCGCCGGTGTCTTCAGCAGTGGCAATCCTTCTGCAGAGCCGGGTCCAAGCTTCTCCAAAAGGAGCACCAGAAGTACAATACGTTTGCACTCGGGCATCACAGTTTACTGAGAAGCAACTTTTCAGGTGGTTTCAATGACATGACCTTTTGTTCAGGCAGCTGGCTCGGGGCGGCCGAGCTACTTACAGGAAGACTTCCTAAGTGCGGGTGGGCCCAGCGGGAACCCGGCCTCTAAAGCCATTCGACGAGGCACCGCTACACAACCACGGATGGGCTTTGATATTAAACACACATCTGCTTTACATATTACAACTGACACCAAAGCACAAAGCTGGAGACTGGCTCCATCTGATGAGCAACTAGTGGACCACACAGGCGGTTAATGGCGGCCGGATGCAACAGTGGTGGCGGTGTGCTGATGGTCGAGGAAGAAAATGGGAGAAATCCAGTCCGACTGTTTTCTTTTGTTTCCTTCTTGTGATTTTTAGTTATTGAGCATTTTTCCAAGGCTTAAGAGACGATGTGGTCTGTCACCCCGCTGCTCACTGGAGAGATGCGGCATCTTTTCAGACATGGAAATGTGACCTTGATGGCTTTTTGTCAGTTAGTGTGCAAATTAAATCAAAAAATGTCATTCAGACATGAAGAAAGAGCAACAGTGCTCCGGATGACACTAGACGCCTGCTGCCGAGCGATGAGTCGAAACATTAGTGTTTTCACTCCTTAATGAGTTACTGATGTCGGCCGGGAGAAACGTGTTTGTCTTTTTACAGTGAATGTCCTTCAGAGAATTGGTCCACTTATTTTATAAAGTCAGACGGTGACAAACACAGAATGACCAGCTGTTAGTTTCATGCTGTCTGTAAAGTCTGGACGGATCATTTATCCATTCAGGTGAAAATAGAGAATATGCTGTCGGGAGGTTTTGGTCTCTATGCAGGTTATACTTTGTCTTCTGACCAGCACTGCAGCGGTAAAACAGAACTGTAACTAACCGCTGACATCTACTAATAAGAAATAATTCCATTAAAAAAACAAGTGTTTAATCTCTCCTGCTGTGTATTGAGCTCCATTACTTCCCAGTGATGTGGTCGTGACACTGCCTTTGTCCCAAAGCGCTACGTCACAAGCTGCACTGTCCAGATACCGTTCATTCTTAACATCAAAGTTTTGACAGATAGTTGTTCATATTTACAATTAATAAATGTGTTCAATACTCAAAAGATAATGCATGAAAATCACAATAAAGAAAACCAGAAGGATCTTAAAAAAACCACCAGAGTGGTGTTACACCCAGCGTTTCCATCTTCAGAGAAGCCAGCAGTGTTTGAACTTGTCCTTTCTAACGACGGTCTCCACCTGATGAGCCCATCAGCATGTCTGAACACCGGCACGGTGCGTCAGCTGGTTCCTCCCAACAAATGATCTGACGTCTGTTCGCCCGGGGGAAGCGTTCGATGATTCATGTCAATGAGGGGGGGGGGGTGTACTTCCCCTTTCATCCCCCCTCATAAAGCCCCCCCTGAGGGCAGGTTTCAGACCCAGAAGGGGGCGGGAGCTACAACACAGCTCCAATCAATGAGGGATGAACTTGCTCTGAAGTCAATAGCTGAGGTGGGAACACTAGTTTAGAAATGGTTCCTGCAGTTTGGTGGTTCTCCACTTCAGATCTCATCTCCGGCCATACGAGTGAAGATAAAACAGTTGTTTTCTTTCTACATCTATCATTTCCTTCACATGGCTCCTCTTGCTTGTCCTCGTTCTTTCCCACTGCCTAACCACGGTCCTCTAATCATGGAGACTCTCACACTACAGAGGAAACACTTAACTGGAAATTACCAAACAAACAAAACCCAATAGCAGGTCTATGTGTTGACCAAATGACACACACACACACACACACACACACACACACACACACACACACACACACACACACACACACACACACACACACACACACACACACACACACACACACACACACACACACACACACACACACACACACACACACACACACACACACACACACACACACACACACACACCAGCCGTTATCAGGGAAAAGGAAGCGGAGCTGCAGCCTCAAAGCTTCGCTCGCGTGGCTGAAGTCGGTGGATCTGGTGTGACACGACTCGTAGGGAAACAATGCAACACATGCAGTGCATTTACACAACGGCGTTTTGCTTATTACCGAGAATAACTAATAGCACAGAGCTGCCGGAGACTCAACCCGTCCCACAGCACCCCGCCCGTCACCGGGCTTGACGTGCTGCACGTTGTCCGTTGTAAACACGCGAGGCTCGTCTACGAGTTTCTGTTCGTGGCGCTACACGACGGCAGCGCTCAGAGGAACATCCGATCTCAGTAAGTGTGCAAACGTTAGCTGCGTCGGGCCTCCAGGACCAGCAGGTTTACTCAGTTATACGACGTCGTAGCATCCTCCATGTGCCGCTGTGTGAGATGGACCTCGGGGTATTATTAGTATGTTGATTCGTCATCATCTGAAGCGTAGTAGATTACTAGGAACTAAAGAAGAGGATACTACTGGGAATTTGCATCTGATCGGCATCCATGTGAGCGAAGGCTTTAATCCATTAAAACTGTCACTTATCTGAAGCCGGTACAATACGTTTGACATGGTAAAACATTCAGCCATGTTAAGAAAATAGAGAATAACATCCTCGGTAATGAGAGACCAGTCATTTTGTTTTTGTGGGTTGTAAAACAGGCTGGCGACAAGTATAATTTATAGACCCTAATTATTCAGGAGCCTTTCATTGCTCATCTATTATGGTTCTTGCACAAATTATAGGAACACATTGCAAGAAAAGTAATTGGTTAAATAAATATCCGACTTCATCTTGTTGTGGGAAGACAGTGTGTCGTGTTCCCGTAAAAAGATCAACGAGGATTAAGAGTGTTAGACACTATTATGTCTTGCAGTAACACACTTATATGGTAACACACACGCGCGCATATGTAGACAGATGCTGCCGAGTGCACGTCCACTCCGCGCTGATGACCTCATGCGGCCCGACGCAACTCCAACTGCTGCCGGAGCATGCTGCATTCCCAACTCCATTCCTCAATTCCACTCAGACATTCCTGCACAGTGTGGCGGGAATGTGCAGCGTGGCGGTTTCAGGCAGAGTGAAGAGGTGAAAGGTCAAATCGCTTACAAAGTCAGGAAAATAACAAGAGGCCAGAGTCTCTGTGTCTCAGACTTCCGAGTGGCTCACGGTGGAGGTGAGAGAGAAGCCGCCTGGCACACAGCAGGAGAGACGGGGAGAGGAGAACTCACTTAGAGCATCTCCACTCTCCCCCTTTCAGCTTTCACTCGTCTGTCTCTGTGTTGCAGCAATAAGCACGGAGCGTGTATCTATTTAGAGTTTTAAAAACCACCTATTAAAGCACGTCGCCTCTGCACTGTGACAGCAGGATACTACGGGTCGTATGAGAGTTGCATACGTCCAATTGGGGACGCTGGCCACATGCAGTCGGGTACTGGGCAGGCTCTGGAGTTTGTGGGTGGCACACTGAGCCACATCAAGTCGGCCCGAGGTTGGGCGGGGTCGACGTCAATTGAACTTTTTGAAAATGAAGTTGTAAATGTGTCTTGCTCGTAACTCATAACAATGAACACATGCCTTTAATCCCAAATAAATCCGGCGGTACAACCGGCAGATTCAAAGAGCAGATGCTCATTTTATGTGCGACATGTTTAGCTTACTGCAGTAAAGTAACGGGCACCGTGCAGTAAAATCTAAATGGGATCAAATCAAAAATAGGAAGAAGTGTTGCTTATGATGATTTATGTCATGTAGTCCTAACCTAAAAACTACTCATTAGAGATGCGGTCCGCAATGGAGCGCGACCAAACTGATGTGACTTCATTTGATTTAATGCAACTGCTTCCAGATGCAGATGGAGGCCCGGGCGCGATGAGCTCTCACAACAGAGGAGCACTTTGTCCAAATCTCACGAGAGACATCATTTGTACTTTTCTTTACCGTTTTTAATGGCTAGCACAACTTTCTGTTCATTTCATCCAACTTTCTCATCCACAAGATGACTAATCCGTCAAATATTCCCTTGGGGAGAAGGGCCATGACGTCATGTGCTCTGTGTGTTGCTTGTTCAGGGCTTTGTTTTCTAGTCATTACCACTTCAGGCTATCCAACAGTAAGAACTTACTACTAAATGACTAAAGCTTCGAACTCCTTGTTTAATAAAGTTATGTCTCCGGGCAGCGTGCACAATCCCACACAGTAAGCAGAGTTTAGGCTATTGCTTGGCAGTAAAAACACTCATTTGATAGAGTAGTTCCAGATGCCTCGGTGGATACGAGCCGGTGGGACTGTGTGATCCATATTCCAAGCTGTACTTTGAGGTCGTTACCTAAACAGATTAGAGCACTTCAGATTGTTTGAACCTAAACATCCCACAAACAAAAACTATTTCCACCAACACAGATTGCACAGATTTTAAATTCTTGACAGTCAATCTGAAGGCGCCTGTATTGTCAAGCAATAAATGGAAATTTGGGGAAATTCTCTTTTCCTTCTTGGTCCAATCAGTCATATCGCCCAAAACATAACCGCTCTGTGATTGGTTCAACAGCCGTAATGTGTGGCCTTTTCTCTCCAATCAAACTGTTCTACAAAGTCTTCCTGAGCTTAAAATGACTCTTGATGTTCCTATTCCTGCCCAAAAATAACATTGTAATCTGAGTCGGACAACTCGAGGCCTGAATAATAATAATCAGTGCGTAACTATTGCTATTGTAGCTATTGGTTTGAAGCTACAACTTCCTAGTCAACAGTATATCTGGACTAAGATCACACAGATTAAGGTCTGTTTTCTTATTTTCTTCTCCGGTTAAAGTATCATGTTGTGCTCTTCCATTTCCTGCAGCGATCCTCTGCGTTCCCTCTGGTGTCCTCTTTGTTCCAGGCCTACAGCTCTCAGGGGGGAACACAGTGAACAGGCCCCAGGTTGGATTTGGCCATGTGTTTGTGCGGATGTGAATATGTGTGTGTGTGTGTGTGTGTGTGTGTATATACACACGAGTACACAATGTATTCATTGAGACTGGAGACAGGAAAGGGAAGAGGAGATGGGTGGAAACAGGAAGAGGAGGGTCACCGACTAACTAACCTGCAGTCTCAGCAGCACATGTCCTGTCCTCTGGGTTTCATACAAAACTGACCAAATCACTAGACATGCACCCAAGAAGCCAAAAAATAAATGAGCAGTTTCAGAAAATTACAGAAATGAATCAACTCATCCTCCAATCTGATGTGGCAAAGGAGTCAGGGGAAGTTTCCAAATCCCTTTACGGAGGGTTAAACAAACAGAAAATATAGTATTAAAGGTCGAGTGTGTAGGATCTGGCAGCATCTAGAGTTGCAGATTGCATCCAACTGAAACCAGTAGAAGTCCAATGGCACACACAAATACACAACTGGCCCCAACTTGAACCAGTGTTTGGTTTGTCCATTCTGGGCTTCTGTAGAAAGATGGCGGCCAGCTCCATGAAGATATAAACGGCTAATTCTGAGGTCACAAAATACAACAATTGTTATTTTTAAGTTAATATACACAAAAGAAAACATACTTAATACTATTGCATTACATTTCTGTAGGTCTCCCCTAGATGCTACACACCGTACCTAAAAGGTTATTTAAACTAGACAGGATAAGGCTGAGTTATTCTACTTTTTTTTTGGTTAACAACAAAATCAACAACACCTTATCAGTCCCTCAACACTTTTTGACTTCCCTACTCCGTCTCTGGCTCCCAGCCTCAAGTCCACTGGATGTTTAAGAACATATGTGACGTATATGACCTTTAAATAAAGGTCAGTAATGTCCCAAAACAGCTGGGCACTGTCGGCCTTTACGACTCAAACATGAGTAAATTGTACATATTTTGGGGACTATTTTCAGCCGTGGATTATGACACATTGGTTGCTTGTCAGTATTTACACTATAGGGGCAGTATTTTGGGGGTTTCGTCAAATTGAATTACAGAGACCATTAGCGTAGCATAGAAACACATCCCCCAGTGCAACAGAGTGGTTAATTTATGTTTTTTTAATAAGAATGGTTACGTTTGTCTCTGAAGAATTCTTCTAGCAGTACATAATTGTGTAAACTAATGACCTTTCACTTGGTGATTATTTTGTGCTGTGAAATAAAGTGAGATAAATATGCTTGATGGTATGATACAGACATGTATAGTGCTGACCTGACATTATAGACCATTCAAAAAGACCTTTTCTTTCTCACAAGCTATAAACAGGGAGCAGAGCTCAGGTAAGAGAGCGAGACAAAAGGGAGACGGACAGAAGAGGGGGGAAATGAACCCTGAGGGGCAGAACGTTGCATAAAGAAGAGGCGTCATCGGGAACGTGGAGGATAACATGGGCGTTTGACTCGATAGGAAAGAGACGGTCTCGAGGAGCACTGGTGGGAACAGAGCTAGCTTGTAGGTCCCAGCTGAGGTCACGTCCTCTGGCCGCGTATCCATAAACTCCAGAGTCTCGGGGTAATCAAACAAAGCACCGGCGCTCGACCCAGATAGCAAACTTTGGAACCGGACCTCATAACAGAGACACACCCAACCAGGAAGTGATGCCGTGATGCAACCGTTCTTCCCCTTTCCTAATAAAGGATGCTCGTCCTATACTTTTCAGGAGCTTTATTCTAAGACTCTGCTACCACCACCATTAACTCTCCTTTCTCCCTCTTTTTCTCCCAGCGTCATAAAGGCCAGCTACAACAACAAATGGAGTCTCTCTCGGCTGGGTGTGGCGGCCTGCAGAGCAACAGCTCGGCCCTGTTCCTCCTCCTGAGACCCGAACGACAGCTCACCCTCAGTTTCCATAACTTGTTTTTAAATCTTAAGACTTTTCTTTGCTCACTCAGGATTGCTGTCCCTTCTAGGTTCTCTTATTTGACTTTTTCTGAATTCTACACAGATTTCATAAGAATCCCTCATATTTCAGGTATTGCTCTTAAACGGTCTTTGTTAAACAACTTGTATATTCCCCCCCCCCCCCCAACTCATTTTCTTTCTTGTTCTGCTTTTCTGTTTATTCTCTCACTTAATCCGTCAGTGCCCTGCCTCCCTCTTCCTTTCTCCTCTTCCTCTCTCCCACTGTATCTCAGCCCGGCCCCCATTTCCCTCTGACACACTTCCTGTAAACTAGAGAAGGTCATCAACACGTCTTCAGCCACACAACGTAATACGAGTCATGAACGTGTTTCATAAAACTAAATAAAGTTTGTCATGCTTTTTTGAATAACACGGAGGATGGTATAAGTTATTTTTTTATCATCTTTTCTTGTTGATTATGATAATGTGTATCAAAGTTGCTGTAAAGGATAAAATACAAATTCTTAACAGCTTGAAGCCTTAATTTAGTTCAGTTCCCTCTGGAGAGGCATTACCCGGTATAAACTCTACCTAATGAACTGTTTTGAGCGTGCAACTAACCAAATGGCAATAACAGATCAACTTCAGAGGCTGTGCGAGTGTGCGTGTGTGTGTGTTGCCAGTTCAAACCTGCCCTAGGTTTAATTAACTATGAGTCAAAGCCAACTCACGTGTGGTGAGAGGAGCAATCAAACACTCGTAGGCCCCATGGGCACATGCAAAACACACGCACACAACAAACAATCTTCAAGGGAATAAACATTAGGACATTAAAAAAAAAGCCTGCTTTGTTTTTTCTGGGCACTGTAGGCCTTTACGACTCAAACATGAGTAAATTGTACATATTTTGGGGACTATTTTCAGCCGTGGATTATGACTGACACACACACACACACAGAGTAATTAACTGAACCAGAGGCTTGATGCTATCACCTTCTTCCATGTGCTGGACAGCACAGCATCAGGGGGAAAAGATAAGAACTGGCATTGTGGCCAGATGTACATAAGTGTGTGTGTGTGTTTCTTTTTCAGGCCAGAGCTCCAGGGCAGATTACCTGCGACCAGCCAGGAAGGCCATAATCAGACTCTACAATATTCAGACATGCATATGCAGGCAATGACACGCACACACCCCGACCCATAGACTACATTTAAATTAGCATGCTTGCTTATTTATTCATTATTTAAAAGCAAGGGGATTTTAAGAGGCAATAGCTGTGGTTATTGTCTTAGAGAGTCACAACGAGTTACGAGTGAGGCACCTTTGTGTTACTTGTATTCAGGCTGCTGAGTGGGGTCCTGAGCCATCACTTACTGCATGTGCTCAGCTGACCTAAATACATCCAGTGAATGCTAGTTTGTTTGCACCAATAGGACTCGCCCTGTGTTTCTCATGCGGGTAACATTCCCTTCCTGTGATTTCGATTGAATTAATCAATAAATCATAGTATACAGTCAGGTCCATAAATATTTGGACTTTGACACAATTTTCATCATTTTGGCTCTGTACACCACCTCAATGGATTTTGAATGAAACAATCCAGATGTGCTTTAACCCTTGTGTTGCCTTCGGGTCATTTTGACCCGATTCAATATTTAACCCTCCTGTCGCCTTCGGGTCAATTTGACCCGATTCATTGTTTAATGTCGGTGTTCTTTCGAGAGTCAACAAACAAACATAAATTGCCTCACACTTAAACTTGGAAAACAATATTAATTCTAATAATTTTCTGGAGATTTTAATAGCTGGGGTCATATTGACCTCAAGGGTAAAATATGTCAGTAAATATAAAGGTAACAGGAGGGTTAAACATTGAATCGGGTCATATTGACCCGAAGGCGACAGGAGGGTGAAACATTGAATCGGGTCAAATTGACCCGAAGGCAACACAAGGGTTAAGAGCAGACTTTCAGCAGAAAGCAACCAAAGAGCTTTTTAAGGCAAAGGAAGTGGAATGTTCTGCAATGGCCAAGTCAATCACCTGTCCTGAATCCAATAGAGCTGCATTTCACTTTTTGAAGACCAAACTGAAGGGAAAATGCCCCAAGAAGCATCAGAAGTTAAGACAGGGGCAGTAGAGGGCTGGCAGAGCATCACTCGGGATGAAACTGTTAGGTTGTAATAGTCAGAACATCCTTATAAAACCCAGCGTCTGGTGATGTCTCTGGGTTCCAGACTTCAGGCTGTCATTGACTGCAAAGGATTTGCAACCAAGTATTAAAATTAACAATTATATTGATGATTATGTTAGTTTGTCCAATTACTTTTGGTCCCTTAAAAAGGAGGTTCCACATATAAAATGTGTTGTATTTCCTACACCTTTCACCTGATGTGGATGTAAAGACCCTCAAATTAAATCTGAAAGTCTGCTCTTAAAGCACATCGTGATTGTTTCATTAAAAATCCATTGTGGTGATGTACAGAGACAACATGATGAAATTTGTGTCAATGTCCAAATATTTATGGGCCTGACTGTTAACGGGGGGATGCAGGTGCCACATTTGAGCTCCACAATAAAGTCGGGCAGGTAAACATCCTTCAAATTCAGCATTGGTCTCTTTAAACTGTCTTAAAAAAAACTTTTCTTGCTATCAGATAAGTGTTTACTTAGAAAGTCTGGAATATTAGTGAGTCTTTCAAAGTAGTTATTTGGGTTATCAAGGTAAATATGAGTGTTTGAAAGCATAAATAAAAAGGGTCAAAAACCTTATTTTAAAAATATATTACTATTTAATAGAGTTCGAGAGACATACGGTTTAAGTAAGTGAGTGAGGGAGTGAGTGAGTAAGTGAGTGAACGCCCACTCTAAACGTGCAAAGCCGATACAGAAACAGTTCTTACAAGCTACTGAAGAGGAAGAGTAGAAGCTAAACAGGGACGACTAGACTACTACCCAGTCCTGTCTGTCTGTCTGTGCACACGGCCAGCTGCCAGGCCAGAAGAAGGCATCACTCTGGACCGACTGGCGCCGGGGAGGAGCGACCCTGTATAGGAGCAGGGCCGCTGTAAGTTTTCCCACATAGTGAAGGAAAAGTTGGCTTGATGGGTCCTATTTATGACTTGTGAAAATAACTCTCCTAAGACTAATGATTGGTAATTCTGAATGGGCCCCTTTAGGCTTAAGATGCGAGACAGCTGTTCTGGGTACCATGCGTCCCCTTTGCCCCCCCACCTACAGCCCACCTCCTCCAGCCCGGTGCACAAGTGTAATATTAATATTCAGCCCACCAGGAGTATCGCTCTGCAGTGGCGTTATGTGCGGACCAACGAGTTTCAGATCTTATCACCTGCTATATTTCACACCACCCTCTTCATCGATATATAATCTATGTTCCATACAATAGGGAAAGGGGTTGAATATAGCAGTGCAACATAGATTTGGGCATCTTATAGTGACACAATAACAAAGAACATTCACTGCGTATTTATTATTAGTTTAAAAAAAATATGGTCTCCATGTATCCTGGGTATTTATATTTGACTGGTATTTTGCTTGCGATAGCACCTTCTAATAAGCAGAACACTGAGCAGCTATGCTAGACTCATATTACTTCAGCTATGGAAACAGAAAGGAGGCAAAGGGTATTAAAAGGAATGATGTCATAGCTGCCCCACCTGACCAAAGTCCTGGATGCATATGTGCCCTGACACAGAATGTCTGTTATTTAACATCCATACATGACCACAAGCAATATAGACTTCATAGGATTCCTCAAAGATGGTGACAAAATAAAATAAAATAGGCCTTTTCTCACTCAACCATTATTGAAAGACAGCTAGAACTAAAATATCCATGTACTGTAATTCCAAGATCTGATTTCACCAAACATAACATTGTAAAATATGCAAGTAATACTAGGAATGCTTGGACTCTCATAAAGAGTTAAACCGCTGTCCAGCATTCTGTTTGTATATGTTTGTCTCACTCTGGTATCAGGCCATCAGGACAGGCAGTGTGTGTACATGTAGGGTGGGTGGACACTGGACTGCACGGACAAAATGTGCTCTAGAAAGTTATGGTTGGTAAAAAATGATATTAAGTACTACGACTACCAATATGTACTGTGCAGTAAATACAGAATCCGATAGATGCCAAGCTAGAGTCCCACATATTTGACACAAAATGTAGAATAATTTAGAACCTGGGAGGACACCATGAGAGGTTAGTTAAACACAGGTAAATAATGACTCGCATCATATTACTACGCAGGAATCTTCACTACCAAACGCTTCAAACTCTCAGGAGAGGTTAGCAAGCAAAGTTAAAAGTCAAGCCACAGACATGAAGCTTCTGAATTTAGCCCGTCAAGAACTGGGGAGATTCAGACCAGCTATGTTTAGGACTGAACATGTGTGTGCATGTGTGAGAGAGACAGCAATCCAGAGAGAAACTATTTGCAGAGAGGAAGCAGAGGAGGTGTGATGTGTCTTTACATAGCTACCATACATCACTAAAAGTAGAGCATACATTTATAATTAGTAGTGCAGTTGATGTCAAGCAGGCATAGCTGGCATACACACGGGACACAAATACACACATGCTTAGTACCAGTAATACATGATGACACTGGCATAAGTGTGTGTGTGCGTGTGTCAGTAATAGGGATGTCACGATACCAGAAATGTTGTCGTGTAAGTGTGAAATTGGACGATTCTCAATACCCGTTAGATCAAACTGTCAAAATACTAACCGTAAGAAAAAAATCCAAACTTCAACATACAGCCCTTTTTATCGTTTGCATACCGTTTTATGGTGATTCATCATTAATCCCTAATGATCAGCTTCATATTCCTCAAGTAAACACAAGATTACATTTGAACACATCATTATAATGTTACAATGTACCTTTGCCTCGTACTCATTTTTACTGAATGGAGCTTGAACACATCATAAGGTAACTGAATGCAACCTTTGTTTCAAAGGGGACATTATATTTATTGTTAAATCAAAGCAATAGCAGATGTTCAGGTATTCATTGAATTGGTGTAACAGAGAAAAGCACGAAATTCAAATAAACTGGAGCCAGTGAACATTAGGAATGAATGCAAATAGCCTAATCAATAAAATAAATTATTCAACTCTAAGCTCTAACATGTATTTGCTGCTAGTGACGAAGGTAAAGTTGCAGTTGTCACAGGGTCGGAGGGCTGGACAATTCTGTCATTACATTTAATTTAATAGAACTTTTAGAACACTCTCTTGGGTTTAAGAAGGACCGCAAAAAAAAAGAAAAAGGGTGTGATTTATATACAAACGGACATTAAAACCGGATGTTTTGAAAACATAGCAACAATTAAAAACTTGATTTGGAAGAAAATGGAAATTGAAGTAGACACCCATTCAGAGATAATGGTTGTAAAGGGGAAATTGTGCATGACATTGAAATTTGTATCGAATTAAGCTTTTGAAAAGGTCTCTCACTTTCTTAAAAGGAGGGTGCGCAATGTGCTAATGAAAAAGCAGACTTAATATGTTTCCCAGAGTCCATCTGGTAATAATTGCACCATGTAGCAACCGTAGCTGTGTTTGGATAAAGCTCTGACAACCATGGGGCCCTCTGACGCTCAAGTGTGTGTTTATGTGGGGGGGGGGGAGAAGGAGAGAGAGAAGGAGAAAGGAGGGAAGGACTGGTGAGAGTCTGGGTTACTGTGTGTGTGTGTGTGTGTGTGTGTGTGTGTGTGTGTGTGCGTATACATGCTCGCACTTGTGTGTTTCCCACATTCTCTTGGTGATGAGCCAACATAACTATATCAACTTTATCATCAGCACAGTGTGTTACGCAGACCGGAGCGTGGGTGGCTGCGTAACCTCTACTCCTTCGACCCATGAGAATGACTCACGGTGATGATTAGTGGCATCTGATGGCGCACAGATTGCTACCAGGATTTTTATCAAGACAGATTATTTTAGAAATGCTGCTTGGAAGTAGAGTTGTGTTCAAGTCAGGGTAACGTCTACTAAAACTAAATTATTGAGTGTGTTATTGGCAGATAGTTTGCCCGGGAACTAACTCACCATGAACACAATAGTCCCAACTGTAGCCGTCATATTATGAACAGTTCTTGAGCAAGACACTGATCTCATGAACATCGCTCTGGATATCTGGAATATCATCTACAAAACAAATTGGGGGGCCCAGACCCCAAGGAGTCGTGGTCCTGGAGACTTCCAGGAGGGTCTTGTATTATTATGTACGGATTGAGGTAATTTTTACAATGATTTCATTTCAAAATGCAACATTGAGATGATGTTGAACAAAGACAGGTTACACCCTCAACAACTAAAACCCACAATAGACGCACACCCTCTCTGGGACCAAGTTCTGCACTGAATCCAGAGGGACAGCAACATGCGTCAGTTCCATCAGGGGTTGTGGTCATAAAACTGTGGTACAGTTCTGGTAATTATATTAAATAATATAATGTTGAATTTGACACCCATTGCACAAGTTTACAATAACAATTTAATGTGAATTACTTGGCAGGATTAGCTTTTCCTTTCATTCAAATGAGAATTACTCATGTGACAGGATCAAGAAGGAAAAGAGTTTGACAAGTGACACATTCTTCTCGAAGTTCAACGCGAACGTCTTCATCTTGTGACTTACTGGCAGCGCTCACTCGGGAGTAGGTGGAAGGGAGTGGAACAAGAACTCTGCAGAAAGGCCCTTTGTGCCGAGGGGGTCACACGTTCTCTGTGTGGGGGATTCACATCCAGGCACACGCATGCACACCAGCACATGGGCCGCTTACTGAAAATGATGATGAGATTTTGTCATATAAAGAATGACCATTGACCGAGGCCTTCGTTTGCGATCACATGATGGTACAAGCAGGGCGCAGCTGGGTAAAAAGTAATGACTAATTGTATTTACTTTATATTTATACTTTCTTAAATTTTCTTTATTCTCTTTTATATAGATTGGTCCGTTTTGATGTTCTATTAATTGTTTTCACTGTATAAAGAAACGCTTGAGATTTGTCTTGCATTTTAAATTGTGCTATCTAAATTTAAATAACTATAATAATTTTTAGTGGAAGGCTGAAATCTATCAGTTGGATATTGTTTCTCCCAAAAATAAACACAAAAAAAACAAGCTCTGACTTTGCCTGAGCAAAGAAACTCAATTTTGAGCCACAAAATAGTATTTTAAAGTCAACAATTGAAAAAATACAAACGGAACTACAATTCTGTATGTTTCATAGACTGAAGCAAAGGCATAGAATCATTATTATGTGTAGGTTGTAGCCCTTTTATATTGTGCTAGGAAAATAAAAGGGGTATAGTAATATTCAGATTTTGTCGGGAATAAATACAGCTCCTTTGTCTTCCATCCTCTTAGGATCAGCCTGACCTCTCTTTGTGCCTGTATGGATGAATATATACAGTATTTTATATAATTTCATCCGCCAAGCCAAAGAAAGGGTGGATGCGTCAGAGGAGAGGACCAACATCCAGTTCAGGCTCTCATTTGCGTTCCGACTCGGAGTGTTTTGTGTGTGTTGATTTGTCCGACCCTCAGGAAGGCTAATCAGCCCACAGAACACTCTGTTCTGACAGGCTAACAAAGATATACACTGCTCAGCTTCGCTTTAAATGATCAGCAAAATGGGCTGAGTGCAGTTCAGGTAACCCCTCGAATACGCTGGTTAATACGCAATAGGGATTGATCTGGAAGGGCCAACGTGGGCCATCTAACCCGGTTGAACTGAAGGGGCTTTTCTATTATAAATAGTCATTTTGTGAAATGTTATTTATGCTTAACTACATGTAACCGACCCCATGACTAGTCAAAAGTCACCGCGTATCGGCCGAGACATGTGGCACGCCAAAAGCCTCAATAAAATATGTTGTAAAATAGTTTTTTTCACATGATCTGCCGAGCCCTTTGTTTGAAGTAAACTGAGACCGAGGGCAGTGACAGTGGACAGTTACAAGCAGTCGGGAAACCGGCCATACCAAATGGGAGAGTAAAAGTGGGAGAAATACAGTCAAATACAGCTCATGCCATGAGTGTATAAAAATGGTTCGTCATGCTCGACTTTCCTTACCACTCATACAATGTTGCATACTTAACTTTAAAAAGCATGTAACTAATTTGCCAGACGCCAGATTCATAGTACATGCTCCACTCTGCCAGGGTTCAAAATCCCAATTAGACTGATCTCACAAAGAAGCCATTCACACTGATATGTGCACGCTCACTCACTCACACACGCCAACACTCACACGCATGCACGCTTCCAGTCAGTCTAAACTTTTACCGAACTTGAATTCCCCCAAAACCATGTGGTGAGTGAATAAGAAGTGGTTCTCAAGTTACAAACTCGCCCAAAATAGGCCATAAGTACATAGTACTGCTAATTGGTGACGTAGATTATAGTTTAGAAAGGTTTCACACACACAGTTGAACACGCAATAACATACACAGATACACACAATCTGTAATGAATTCAGCTCCATGCTTTAGGGAGCGAAGTGAGCATTGTAAAAATAACTAATTGCAAATAAAGTCAATTAAATCCATTAAAATCCATGCACACACATTTCTAAAACTATATAGACTTCATTTGAGTCCCTAACATGAGGCGGACAGAGACACTAAAGCCATGTCTAAGGATAAAGGGAACACCTTCTTAAAGCAACAAGTCAGTAAATAAGCAACTGGAAGCGATGATCATCATCCAGTGATGACTCATATCTGTATATAAATCCAAGGACACTTTACACCCCGAATTTTTACATTGGGAATTATCATTAATATCAGGCCGGTAATTCTTAAAATGTTCCGAAATGAGCCACAAGCTTGTTTCTAGTGGGTTTACCTATGAAATAAGTAATAATATGCTTTCAGAAGTGGGAGAAGAACCTCTGTGATTTCCTATAATAGGGGGGAAAAAACTTGAAGGGACAGGAAAAAAAACGACTCCTTTTTGAAATAGCTAATCTGTGTACAGGAAACAGGCGCTAAGACTTTCGGCGCTAGTGGGATAAGCAATCAAAACAATCTCTCCATCTTGTGATTGAGGAGAAAGGGACCTGAGCCAGACACTTCAACACACTTCATCAAGGGAGAGAGCGGGTTGAATAGAGAAGGAAGGAACCATCCAAAGAGATAGAGAGAATGATAGGGCATGAGGTACAGATTGATAGACGGAAGGGGGGAGAGAGCAAAAAGGAATATATATATATATATATATTACTTTTTCTTCTTCTTTCCTAGCTCCTACTTTCTTTCCCTCTAACCTCCCGTCCTATTTTGTTTTTTCTCCTCGTCTTTTATCCCTCCACTCTTTTCTCTTATCTACACTCTTCTTTTCCCTCCTATCCGTCGTGCGTCCTTGCTTTTCTCTTCTACCCTCCTCCATCTGTGTTATGCGTAGGAGTTGTGGAGAAAGTACGTGGGATTTTCCCACAGCTCGGCATGTCAGACACCCCCTCCCCCCTCCCCCTCCCGTCTCATGTCAGAGGGGAGTCTTGAGGAAAACCATCCATATTCCACCACCAAGTTTTCTGCATGTTTGTAGGAACGTTTTTGCCCCTCGTTGTTCTGTGGACATCAACGTTGTGCTGCTACGGCAACAGAATAATTAGAACAAGATTACGGGACAGTGGAGCTCCTATTAAAACATTTAGTTTAAGAAGTGAAATCCCTTTCAAGACTTCAGTTTCCACAGGAGGAGGCAATAAAACTCAGCTCCATGGTAAGCTCCATCCAGCCATCCGACTTCTGTCCCGTATTCGGGCCCAGGTCACGGCTCCAGCAGGCGAAGCAAGAACACCCATAATTCCCTCTCCCCAGCCATGACGTCTGACTTCTCCTGAGGCATTCCCAGGCCAGGCGGGGTGGTGAACCCCTTTAACGTACATTGCAGATGCTGCACCAATTCACCTGTCATTCTCTGTCTTAGCCTCTCTTGAGAAGGAATTCAAGAGCTTGATGGGCGGTGAGCAAGTTGCTACCCCAAGTCAAGGATTTCCACCACTTCTCTGAATACGACATCCTGATCATCCTACATCATCTGCAAAAAACAGACAAAGTAGAAGCTCTCTATTCTTCAGCTTTGCCAAAAAACGTAATTGGTCATAAGGCACCATATTGGGGACGTACAATGCCCACTGAGGACGGACTTGACTTACTCTAGCTACACAAATACCAAATGCTCTTTAGCTATGGTCTCATATTATAACAGTACACCCGAAAAAGACAGCCTGGAATAGAACTCCATCACAAGCCTCCCACAACACAATACATGGATGGGCACACTCCGAGGAACAGTTCAGTATGCTTGCAGGACTGGAGCGCTGCAACCACATTTCCTACATAAAGGTTTCCTAAGTAGGCACAGCACAGCCTCTGCTCCAGAGCCTTCAGCATCTCACAGCTAATTTCATCCTTTCCTGGCACTTTCCCTCTGCAGTGCTTTTTATTATTTACTAGTGACCTTTGTAGGATAGACGGGCAAGGACTCCCTCTAGTCCTCTGCCTCATTTACAAAGTGCACGATCGGTCATGTTCAGAAGTTGCTCAAAGCGTTTCTACCTCCACCAAACAGCTTCTGACCTGAACTGACCATCTCATGTAAACTGAGAAAAATCAAACACCAACTCCAAGGCTTAACTAAACACTAACTAAGGTCATGCATCAAGTTTGACGTTGTGCTTTTATCTGAGCCCGTTTGTGGTATATGGGAGTGTGCTTTACCTCTGCTGCCTGCGTCTCCTGGTGCAACAGTGTCAGCCCAGTGAGGTCCTCCAGGAATGAGTGGGTAGAATTAAAAACATTGGACAGAAAGGTGAAACCTTCCTTCTCATATTGTTCCAGGACCTGGAGGGAAAAAAACAATAGAAAAAGAACTTTTCAATGATTGAACAGGAAATGAAATGAGTATTAACAAGTTTATAGTAAATCCATTCTGAGTGAAACATTATATCACTGTCTTGGTCAAATAAAAATAAATAAAAATAACCTTGAACCTTGGTCTATGTGCATATTGAGTATCATATTGTGGCTGCAATGCTAATTCCTATTGGACCAGCGTAAACATACATTGTATGTGGAATCAACAGAGAACTTGACAGAATTGACACAAAGGAGCTGTGTTGTGTTAGTTATTGAGACAGCTATACTGTATAAACACGATACATTTACACTACAGCAAGTTGTAGACTTTAATGGAGGTCCGTTAAACGATGTGGAAGTAATAATGTCCCTGAAAGCTCTGATTCAAGTCTCAAGGGTAGACGAGCTTAAATTAATGTCTTCACCTTTAACTGCCCTTCAAGTAAAACATTGTGTAACGTGCAAGACAATTCGTGCTAATGTGTCAGGACTTGTTCACCTAAATCAAAAACATTATGAGGGGAAGTAGAAATCTTCTCTCAAAAGCAGATACAAACAATCTTTTATTGGTATGAAATAAAAAATGCACTCTTATCGTCCCGGTACATAGGCACAACCTGTGAAACCGATCAGTGTTTACCTTGATCTCCAACCAGCACTGACTTCAAATACACACACCTTCTTTCCAAAACACAAACGCACACACAAACCACACTCTGCCCTGTCGACTACCTTCCTCATCTTGGCCAAGCCTTTCATGAACGCCCACAGACCCTCTGCAGGTGTAGGGTTACCTCCGCCTCAGACATCAACACACTGAGAGCATCACCGTCTGTGCTTGCGCGCACGTGTGTGTGTGTGTGTGTGTGTGTGTTTGCAGACTGACCTGGCGTCTAGTTGTGGAGCCAGACACACCACACACAATGCACACTGACGTGTCCCTCGTTCATCTTTTCAACCTCTCTTTTCTTTCCTTCCCTCTCTTTTATTTCTTTGATTCTCCACTTCCATCCCCGGGATCCGTTACACGAGACGCCGACGGCCCAAACACACTTTGTTGAAATACAGATGCTCATGACACAGAGAGCAACTGTGATGATCTTGAGATAGAGTTTATCACTGGAGTGCATCACTCCATGTAATGCACACAGATACACAGTTACACACACACGACGCACACTAAAACCCTTCACTCATGTCCATATCAGTAGAGATAAGATCAAGGCCTCTACAGAATCCAGTGACATGGAAAAGTGTTGGGCATTGTGTACGTGGTGAGAGAGTTCCAGGGCAATCTCTCTGCCAATTATAAGCCGAAGAAAAAAATAAGCTTAAGAAGAAAAATTCAGCCGACTCAAATGAGATGGGATAGTGCATGTTGACCATATAATTGTACCTTCATCAAATGCTGTATCTATTTAAAGATAAAAAAGAAGGAAAAAAAGTGGGTTAAAAAACAGCAGAGTGAAGAATCGAATATCTGACCTATTCTAACTGTGCTGTGCCAAAACCAGTGTTGAGGAAATGCAATGCAAACATGAACATAGTGTAAGTTTACACACAGAACGGAAGAGACATGAAACGTTTACTAGATTCCGTCGTTGTTATTGAGCCACTGATGGGTTTCAGTAGTGACTGCGTGCTGTTGATGCACGGCACCATGGAATCATCAACATCTGGATTAGAGGGTGTGCTACATGTATACACAAGTGCACATGTGACTTGTCCTCGAGCTTCCTTCCTTATGGAGCCACATCAATCTCTAGCCTCCGGCTTTATTTTACAGTGATGATGATTTCTTTTTGAAGATGTTAATGGATCCATACCGTGTGGATACTAACTGAAAGTATCCGACATTATAGGCGGAGTATGTGTGTGCTTGCATGTGTGTGTGTGTGTGTGTGTGTGTGTGGCATCCTTAAACATATCAAACATAAACTCTGGGTGGTCCTGATGGCTCAGAGGGGCTCTAACTAATGTTGTTAACATGAAGAACAAAGTTGGCTTTTATTTTTTTTAAAGTTAAAGTCAGTTCAACTCAATTACTGATGCATAACAAGGAATAAAATGCTGAGAGGTTGTTGGTTTGTGGTTTTGATGTGAGCCTGACTGAACACTATGAGTAAACAGTTCCTGGTGATTCAACGGGTTTGACTTGTAAAGTCAATAAGCCAGTTTAGACACTTCAAAACGCACAAACTCCATCCTGACTCATTGAGAAACCACTCGGGCCTCATGGCATTTCATACGCTCAGCACACGTTACAGGAAGCACATCCCATAAAGTGTGTGTAGGTGGCACTGCGGTGTGATTGCGGTACAATGCATGTGTGTGGACGTAATATATGTAAAAACAGCACTTAGTGATATTCTAAAAGGAGTTATGACACTGAGAAGTAAGAATATATATATATATATATATATACACATATATGCAAAAAATATTCTGCACAGCCAAAGAATAGCTTTTTTAATTGCTGGTTTTGTTTTTTGCTTAGTAATATTCTAAAAGGAGTGATGACACTTAGAAGTAATTGCTAGTAAGAAGTAAGAATATATATATATATATGAAAAAAAATATTCTGCACAGCCAAAGAATAGCTTTTTTAATTACTGGTTTTGTTTGACTAATGGTCTCAAACCCAAAGACATTTAATATACAATTATCTAACTTTGTAAAAAGCAGCTAAATTAGAGCATCAATGAATTCTAAAAACATTACAGTTTATATCTTTATAACCTGTGACAAGAGGCCAATGTTTTTTAAAGTATACATACAAAACAGTTCTAACAGTCTAGTTATTCAGAAGGCAGAACTGCTTTAGCTATGTTGTCTTTTTAATACTTTGCACTACATCTGTATTTTTTTTTTTTTTAACTTGCCATTATTATTGTTAGCATATGGCATATCTGGTAGTGTTAGCACAAGTTGTTGTAGTAAGAGGTGTCTGGCATGGTCTCAGACCACGTCAGCTGCGATTTACTCTATGGTGTGTAGTTTTATTGGCTTGCAGCCCAAGAAAGAGTTAGGAAACACACAGACACACAGACACACACACACAAAAAGCCCCAACTCTACAGGAACTGCTCCAGCCCAGACAGGGGCTGAATTGTTTTGTTTCCATAGTGACCTGACAGCAGCAGGAATACACACAGACAGACACGCACTCGCTTTCGCACTCGCTTTCACACGCGCACACACACACACACACACACACACACACACAATGTATAAAGACACGCGCACACACAATCATGTTACAGTGAACAAACTGATGGATGGACAGGGGGACACACAAAGGGAGGAGAGATACGGGGAGGGAAAACAGGAAGGGCGAAAAGGTAAGACAGAGAGGAAAAGAGGGGAACTGAAGAAAGAAAAAAGAAAGGCAGATAAGCAAATGAAAAAAAAGGTGTGTGGGTGGGATTTAAGGAATCAAAACATATTCACCAGTTTCTCTACATAACCTTTATCTCTGCCTCAGCAAAGGATCGACTTTCCTAACTCGTGTTGTTCATTGTTCCTGACTACACAGGCTTTACCCCAATCCCTATCAAACCCTATGAGCCCTCCAAACAGTCCAAATAATCTCATGAGTCACACTGGCAGAAACATGAAACCTTAAGATCGAGTAGAACTTTACACTTTGTTTCTCAGAAGCAGCGTAGGTGGAGCAAAACTTCAGCAAAGCTAGAAAAAGCCCCCCTCTCTTGGTTTCTCCCCGTTTCTCTCTCAGTCTGTCTTCACATGAAAGTGATAGATCTGGGACTTTATGACCTCTTTAGAGACACAAAGACTGCATTGAGATGAGGGGAGAGGGGAGAAAGAGAGAGAGAATACCAGTCCTCCACTCATCACAACACCCTTATTCAACACTACACTTCCTCTCTTTACCCCTCCAACCCCCCCCCCCCCCCCACATTGTTTTGAAATGTTCTCTCTCTAACTTGTGCCCCTCCCCTGGTCTTACACTAATGTACACCAACAATCACATTACTGGACACGGTGACGACAAGGTCACCTGGGACAAGGCTTGGCCAGTTGACTGTGGACCAATGACAATGTGGTAAAACGACACAAACTCTCCTACCCTGCTTGGCTGACTTGGGGATGTGTGGACCCTTCAACATCCCATCTACACACACGCACGTACATGCACGCACACGTATGTGCACGCCCCCTCGGTGGGAGCTAATTCCATTCATACGACAATGTGCAACTGCTGCCTGATTGTTACCATATGGTTTTACCAGCTTTTCCCTGTGTGTGTGTGTGTGTTCAGTATTCCACAAGGGGCAACATTTCAACACAGCTCCACTGACTGAACAATGTAGAACAGAGAGGGTTGGGAGTCCCTCATCTCTGATAAGGCTGCAACGTGTGCTTCAGAACAATGTTGTGACATATTAGATAATAGAATCTCATCTGATAAGACAATCAGAACATCCTTATCTGCAAAGACACATTACTCTTTCTTCTACTCTCTTAACTCAGTCTTGTTAGTAAACTGGATTTGAAGACGCATCATTTGAACTAGTCACTAACAATGCAGGATACTTACAATGGGGGAGCAGGCAGTGCATTTGTCGAAGGCCATGCTTGCGGGCAGGACATTGTCAAACCTCGAAAGAAAGCCCCGGATCTGTCAACAAGAAATCAACACGTCAAAAACTGACATGAAACAGAGGAGCAAAATAGTACAGTAGGATCCCAAAGAGGCCCACTCCTTTAAAAGTACATTCATATCATTCATAAACAATGAAAACTTAAATTATGAGCACACAAAATGTCTAGAGCTGAAATAGAAAAGATAACACAAGCGAAAATAGAGCCTTACATATGTTTACGGGATGTCAACAGTGCCTTTTGGACAGAAAGTATTCAGTTTGTGACAATAAAGTACCTTTGAAGGCAATACTATTGGCAAGTTTAGTAAATGCAACACTAGTAAAGTAGTAAAACATTAAAGAGGGGGTTTGGCGATTTTGGAGGAAGTTTGGCTTCTTGTGCTTTCTACATTTTAAAATCAGGCCAAGAGCGCCCTCTGGTGCCAGAGAGACGACAGCCTTTTTCAGTGAAACACTGGGTGCCTTTCAATATGCCAACATATTTCCTTGATTCCTTTCCTTTTCTCCTCACTTCTTAATCCCACCCCTGGGACATACAAGCGGAGGAGGCTAGTAAGAGACGCCAGAAGAGAGGAGCAGAGGAGAATTTACAGGAGACGTCAATTAAATATGACGTGTGCACAGCTGCATCATGCGTCCATTGTTTTGTGTCAGATGAGCAGAACTGTAATAATGTATTATGAAGTACACTCACAATGCGGCATCATGTGTTATGTGTTGTTATTGATTTAATAATTTGACGAAAGCAGCCGTTTGCTTTTGTAAGCATAGTGGCATCATTATAGCAGTTTTATTGGATTTAGCCTAAAATCAATAGAAAAACACAAGTAGTATCAAGGTGAAATGTCAGAGGAATGCGATTAGAACAATGTCTTACTTGAGCAATACATAATCGGTGAAGGGCAGATAGTTTGACAACCTAAAATAACTATACATCCTGAACAGTTTCATCTCTAGAGTCCGGCCATGGGTTGAGATTATTCCAGCTGTGTGCCACGCCTCTTTCATGTAACGGGTGTCGAAAAGACTTCAGCAAAGACTACTCTGGCGTTTCCTCTCCTCGCCGAATCACTCCGAGAGATACACTTAAGGGGTTAGGATCCACCATGACGGCGTAGGTGGATTAATTTCTGGATCGAGTGAGGATAGAGGCCGCAAGGGAGCACAGGCTACCATATTAAAAATACCTTTTCATCACATATTTCACAGCTGAAAGCTTTCACTCCTATTTATGGCTGCCGTAATTATGGCTAATTACCTTCATTACTGTCTAAAGAACCTGCCACCCACACACACACACCTACACACACACACTCACCTTTGTGACACATGTTGAAACCACCACTTCATCAGTATATTCCATTCAGCACGTGTACATCCACCTCTCTTATACCCACATCCTCGTGATTTCTTAATAAAAGCTTCACTCATTATGTTTTCTGGTGATGCATGTACACCACCACGCACTTCCTGAATGTCATTATTACTGATTGGTGGGACTAATATTTCCAAAAAAAGTATCAAACTCCACCAGGTGAAAACGTACAGGGCAGAAAAATTAAAAGCTTTTGCTTCTTGAATGAGACGGATTCATGCCCGCCCATTGCAGGGTCAAATGTGCATTAGCCAAGGCTGTGTGGCAAATGCAGGCTATCAGGTTAATATGTAAATCAAGTTTTTAAAAAAATCTTACAAGACGTTTGAATCTAGTCAAACAGCTTCAGTTGGAGGCTAATTTAATTTTGCTAATTTTTTTCTGAATCTCTTCATGTCTTTTATATCTGCCCGCATTAACAGGCTGTATACATATTTCATGAGTGTGAGAAGACTGAAAACTGATGGCAAAGACATGTTCAGTAGAGACATTAACAAATGTGAGATGAGTTTGAACAGACTAGCAGCTCTACATAAATCTGTATTGCCTTAATAGCATCATATATATGACACAATACAACTACATCCTTTATATCGAGTTAAGGATTTCAGTATCGTGAATAAATAAAATGTGTTTCCAGATAGCGTCTGTTGACCATTTATAACAAGATATTTTCTGGAAATAACAGATATGTCTGTCTGTCCTGGTGCCAATGCGTTTGTTCACTAAGAGGGTTTGGGGGTGGGGGAGATCTACCTTTTCCAAATTGAGGGTGTTTGTAACAGTACTCAACAATATAGAGCCCTGTATTGGCAGATTTGGCACTTTGTTGTTCAGACATTTGGAAATAAATTCAACATTATGTAGTTTCTGGAATGCACCAGAAGCTGTCACTGTGGCATCACGGAAAATATTGCAGCTTCGAACTACATCTGCACCCTGTATTAGCACGACACAGCAAGGGACATGCATTCCATGCATAATATAAACAAAACTGTATTTAATATACACAAAATTGCAGGCATACCCTCTCTCTCTCTCTCTCTCTCTCCCTCACTCGCTCCTTCTCACTATTTGCCTTCCACTTTTCTCATGATTATTTGGTTGAAATACCACAAGTGGCGGAGGTGTCAAGTAAATGGCAAAAATTCAGATTCTCAGGGTGATGAATAATGATAATAATATACACTTTTATTAATCCCCAAGGGGAAATTAGTTCTCTGCATTTAACCCATCCTTAGTTATTAAGGAGCAGTGGGCTGCAGTGATGCGCCCGGGAAGCAATGATGATGATGCAAATGGAAGGAGTGAGATACTTGAGTATGTGACAACAGGGAGTCAGCAAAAGGGAACAGCTTGGAAAGCTGAACAAGAAAAATATAACAGGCTTTTAACCAGTGTGTTTTACTAGAGCAGCCCTTCAGGTCTCGTCCACTAAGAAATGGGGTATTGATGATTTTGTCTGGGTTTTTGGTCCTTGGGAAATCAAATTTTAATGACATCACACTACGATTCACACCAATGTTTGGACAGATTTTCTGTCAAACCAACAGATAGCTTTGTGAAACAAAATCTAGAGACTTTTGGGAATGTGAGACGTAAATTGACGCTGTAGCATTGTCATTTATAAAAGAGAGAATAAGATTCATCGGCTCTGAGATAATACACAGAGACATGCATGGCTGCAGTGCACATTATAAAATGTCTTTATCTTACAGTTAAAAAGATTATTGTTCATGGTCAGACAACCTGAAAGCTTTTGTTAATTGTTAACATTTTAGGGGACGTGGAGTCTCTTCATTACGAATCTTGTATCATGCTAATGTTGAATTTTTCACATGACCCTTTAAATTATATAAAGATAACTTCCATTGTGCAGTAAAGCAGAACAATAGTTGTGAATTTAATTATACCGTGGTGAATCTTTTTAAGCATTCTGAATGGTCAGAGGTGTTTATTTAGTTTAAAAGCAAAAGCAGAGGGGTATTTTTTGGGATTGAATGGATTTCGCACACCATTTTTTAAAGCTTAAATTGCAGTAAAAACAGTCAAAGCCCTTTTGTGATATTTCGCACAGTAAATGGAACAAAGCATTGGAGAGAACAACGGGGAAGTGTGTGTGGAAGATGGAGGGTCTTTATCAGCTGTCAATAAGAGGCTACCTACCCGTTACTATTGTACGCCTTCTTTGGAAGCATTTAGAGATCTTTCTCAGAGAAAATATCACATTGATACTTGTGTGAAAGCTGAGGATTATTAAGTGAAACGCTGATGGTCCATCACTTAGAAGCGTCTCTCTCTCTCTCTGCGTCAGCCCTGGGACGAGAGCCTTTCCTAATGTAAGCGTCGTAATACCATCCTGTGGAATCACTCTGTTACAATGTTGTGGAGTACAAATTCCAAAGGCATATACTTCACTCACTATAGTACTAAATCCCGTAGTTGAGTGTACACAAGTAGTTACATATTCTGTGGTGTTGTGCGTACGCGTGGTACGGGGCTGAGGTTATATTTTTCTTATGCTAAAATGAGTCAGACATAGCAGTAGAAAGGATCTTCAATACCACGCAGTCCAAATACATTTCAGATGTAACAGAACAGAGTTGCAACACAAACAACTGAAGCAGAAGTCTCAAGTTGTTTTAGTAAGTTAGCTTCTATTGCAATGACCTGCAACTTCTTGATGTTAAACTCAGACAAAACCGAAGTAATTTTAATCGGCCCTGAGCACCTCAGAGATCAATTATCTGGTGATGTGGATTCTGTAGACGGCATTGCCCTGGCATCCAACACCACTGTAAAGAATCTTGGCGTTATCTTTGATCGGGACTTGTCCTTTAACTCCCACGTAAAGCAAATCTCAAGGACTGCATTCTTTCATCTACGTAATATTTCAAAAATCAGGCACATCTTGTCTCAAAAAGATGCAGAAAAATTGGTTCACGCTGTCTACTTCGAGACTGGATTACTGCAACTCCTTATTAGCAGGCTGCTCTAATAAATCTCTTAGGTCCCTCCAGTTGATCCAGAATGCTGCAGCTCGTGTTCTCACTAAAACTAAGAAAAGAGATCACATCACTCCTGCACTAGCTGCTCTGCACTGGCTCCCAGTAAAATCAAGAATCACTTTTAAAATTCTTCTCTTAACCTACAAAGCCTTGATTGGTGATGCTCCATCATATCTTAAGGAGCTTGTCGTACCATATTGCCCCACTAGAGAGCTACGCTCACTAAATGCGGGACTACTTGTAGTTCCTAGAGTCTTAAAAAGTAGAATGGGAGCCAGAGCCTTTAGTTATCAAGCTCCTCTTTATGGAACCAGCTTCCAATTTCAGTCCGGGAGGCAGACACAGTCACCTCGCTTAAGAGTAGACTTAAGACCTTCCTCTTGCACAGAGCTTATAGTTAGGGCGGAATCAGGTTTGCCCTGGTCCAGCCCTTGATATGCTGCTATAGGCTTATAGCTGCCGGGGACGTTTTAGGATGCACTGAGTACCTATCTCCTCTTTTTCTCTCCTTAAGGATGAATTTTCATCTCTCAATCACACGTTACTAACTCTGCTTTCTCCCGAAGTCCTTGACTTTACGTCTCATGGGGTCATCGGACCCTATGAGACGGCATAGATCCCATCTGCCTGATGGATCGTCTGGGTCGTGGAATTCCTGCTCATGACTACGCCACTGTCCTGTTTAGACTCCGCCACTCCTCCTCCCCACCGCCATCTGCCTGATGGATCGTGGAGGTCTCCATCGTGGAATATGCCTACTATGAACTATTCATACACTCTGTCATATTCATTGAATGTATTTTAACTCTAAATCTGTCCTTCTGTACACATTACATCTATTGCATCTGTCCATCCTAGGAGAGGGATCCTCCTCTGTTGCTCTCCTCCAGGTTTCTTCCCTTTTTTTCCCCCTGAAGGGTTATTTGGGAGTTTTTCCTGGTCCGATGTGAGGTTTTGGGGCAGGGATGTCTATGTGTACAGATTGTAAAGCACTCCGAGACAAATTTGTAATTTGTGAAATTGGGCTATACAAATAAACTGAATTGAATTGAATTGAATTGCACGGCTGTTATGTTGGGCAACATTATACACGGTCTTTAACAAATGAGTAGAAAAAAACAATCTATATTCTTACAGAGCGTTACTAATACAAGCATACTGCATATACAAGTCTTGGTGGGATGCAGCTGGCTCATGACGCTGAAGCTAGACATAAAACCAAGGCCACAACGTTCCGCCTCCTTCAAGATCTGGCTGAGTACCTCATGTGGTTGTAACATGTCACTTTTAACCACTTGATACCCTATATTTGCCCTTAATGGTTTTGCACACTCTTGTCTGATCCAATTTTAAAAAAGAAAAAGGAACAAGCAGCAGCACTTCATCCAGCTTTCTTCCGCAACACGTTTAGTATCCATCTGAGATGCTGGTATTGTGGCTAACTAAAATAACCTTCAATCTTGCATGCCATAAAGTGCAGCGACTACTTAATGTCATCATTTATAAATGTGTACGCCAAGGACTTTGAAGACTACTTTGCAAAATTTATAATTGTCTAAAAGTAAAGCACTACATGTATTTCATAATATTCAGATTGGATTGACGCTGTCGGAGAGTTATCTCCATAATTGTAGAATGTGAAGCCGATCTGTTGTAATAGATTGCATTAACTTGTAATTGTGTAAATAATCAAGATGCCAGGTATGTTCATCACTATTTTGAAGATGCTGCACTACATCCCACACACAGTGCACAGAGAAAACTGATTTTTTTTCCTATAGCAACCTCATCAGAACACAATAACATAAATACATATGCCATTTAGGAAGGTTAGGCTTATAATTCAAACAGATGGCTGATGGAGGTAAATGGACAAACAGCAGAATGTCTTCAGTATAGAACAAGTTGATGGATGTGAGTGAGTTTGAGTGCCTAACCTGATGTGGCACAAGACCCAGAGGGGTGGGCGGTTCATTCATTCTGTCGTCGCTGCTGCTTGCCACTGCGTAGCCTCTGAGTGGGGAGAGAGAGAGACAGCAAAATGTTAACTGAAAGAGAAAAAATGTGTTGCATCTCCTGAAACATCCCACAATATGACACATACGTCAGGTAAGAGCCTAACGGAACAACACAATACCATAATGGGAGATGCCAATTCTTTAATTATACAGGGTTGTAGCAAATCTACACAGAAAAAGCAATGTCACCAGACTGAGTTTGGTAGCCTATATTGAGAACTATGTTATTACATTAGCTTGAACATTTAAACAGTTTTAAATTGTTCCATGAGATCTGAGAGCTGCTGCTTGCCAGTAAATCTATCCAGGTTTAAAAGCTTTGACTCTCCGTGGATAACTGACGAAAATATCAAATCTCACACTGAGCTCAGTTTAGTTCTGCACATTTAAAATGCCTGTCAAAGTCCTACAACATGAATTCTTATGTGTAAATCTTCTAAAGTCCATGGTTGTTCATATGAAAGCCAGTGTTAGGGCCTTAAAAGGGATGAAGAGATGGAGGAAAGTGGGATGAAAAGAAATTAACAAACAGCTATGAGGAGAAAAAAAGGACACAGAGAGCGCAGATGCAAGAGAGGGAGATCTTGTTGAAAAGAAAGGAGTTACACATCTTCAGAGGTACAGAGTGGACATGAAGAATATCCTTCTCCTCTTTGCTTTCTAAGCCAATTATCCAGGAGAGGCAGAGCAGCTCTCTCACTACTTACTACGTCTGTCTTATCAGGCCCAGCGAGCAGCCACTTGAGTATGACATTTCCTCAAAAATACATCTGTGCACACTTAATAAGCCTGAAAACATCCTCATCAATGTTTGAAAAAAATAAGATATACTTTTAAGAATCAAAAATATCGAGCAAGTACAGATTGCCAAGTGACCAATTGAACTTGAAAGCTGATAGAATCACACAACCAAGCTTTTGAGGAATAAAAGTGAGAGCAGGATTATATTTTATTGTATATATTGTAACCTTGCTTTCTGCTGCTAAAAAAAAATTCCCCCCTGGGGATGAATAAAGTATCTACCTACCTATCTAAATGGCAACAAAGCTTCTGCATTGAACAGAGTTTATTGGGCTGAAGTTCAGTTCATTCACTGGGTTACAACCAAATTAAAAGGCACTATTTGCATACCTCAGCTTCAGGGCTGCTCCATCAAAAAAAAAAAGTAACCAAGTCAAGTTTACTGGCAGTTGAGGAGCCACAACATCTAAAGGCACAATCTCCTTGAGTTTTAACCCTTGAGTGAGCAACCCAACACACGAGGGCTCACTGAGGGAGTGTCGGACCTGGCAGACCTCTGAAGGTTTTTGCAAGGATGTTATTGATGGATTCAGATTTGTATATGTTTTAGTTGGAAAAACAAGATGAAGAAGGAATTACATGGAAACCTTTGGAGCCATGCCTAGAGGTAAATCCACCATCAAGGATCAGAGCTGTTTTCACGTTTTCTTGATGATATGAAACACTATTTTTGTGCATAACATACATGTTGCAATATAGACGTCAGCAGAGTTATCAAAAAGGACAACCTTAACACCAAGTACAACATTTTTCTTTGTTCAATCAATTTAATTAGTTCTTACTACTTCTTATAATTGGCCAAAATAACATTTGTAAATCCTCTGTGCTTACCCTTCACTGTGCTGCAGGATGGACACCATCATTTCCACAGCCAGGGCTCCAGCAATCATGGCCAGGCCTGGTCTGCTAACTGTGCACTGCTGATCCAGAGTCCGATCCCTGGTTGACTGTTTACAACAAAAAGAAAAAATCTTAGCGTTACCTCTAAAATAAGGAAGGCAAAAAGAGTGATAGGTTTGAGCATTTAGGTCAACACCAAATACATTGGAAGGTGTAAAATTGTTCCATTTTGCTCTCAAGAGATTTATAATGATGTTGTTATCTAGACGGATGTTGGTTGAGTGAGCAGTTAATGACTAAATTGCTTGATTGCAGTCTATTTTACAGACAATGACTGTTATGGGAGTTCTTTTAGTTAATGATGCCATACTATTTTCATAATTGGGCCCATTAATGTCTGTACTAAATTACATGCCCCTTCATCTAATAGTTGTCTGGACATTGGCTGGATTAACAAACCAATGGATGGAAACGCGAATGGATGGACCAACTAACAGATCCACAGAATTACACCATGAGCAGGGCTACAAGCACTGAAGTGTTGGTTATAACAGCTGCTCAATAAATTGGTTGCGTGTTTCACAATATGTACAATGTTGCTTCAATCCAAAACAACTTTTATACGCACTATATTATATACAACTTTCTATTCGTTCATTCAGAAAACTCAACTTTTGTGAAAGAAAGCTGTGCCTTTAATTAAGGTGTTAGTACCACTAACACCTGAGACAGCAGGAGCCTTATGGCATTTCTAATAGATGTCAGAGCTGAATAGAACCGTTTCCAAGTATAGAGTGTGGCCTTCAACAGCTGATGGATTGCTTTCAAAAAATTCTCATACCAAAAGGTCATGAAGAAAAAAACAAGAGAAACAAAGGGTGTCAAAAAGGGTTCAAAAATGGACACAGGACACCTGATGTGATTGGCGAGAGAACATAAAGGCTGTGTCAAACATCTCCCCCCTTCTTTTTGACAACATGATTGAAACATAACATTTCAAAAAATTGCTTCAGCTTATTATAGTGGTCATTAATCCCGTTAAAAAAAAAATCACATAAACCATGCAAATTCAACCTGCATCATTATGGTGATCATTTTCATTTCACATATTATCAACCTCTAAAGTGTATGGGGAAAGTGTTAGAACAGGACAACATGAGCATTCATTCTTAGTTTCTGAGTAACTGACCAATAAAAGTACAACATTCACTGTCTTTGGAGCTTTGTTTTGGTCTCCACCAACACCTGAAGAAAATATCTGCTAAATACAAAAGGCCTGATCAGGGGCGTCTCTCGGACTTTGATACATCTGGGGCTTAGCTCGTGAGAGTGTGCGCGGATGTGTGCAGAGCGATGCGACCCGAGAAGTGTTAACTGGGGGTGCTGAGCGATTAAATATATCTCTTGTTCTGTTTTGTGGAGCCCCCTCAGGACTTGGTGCGCGTTATGGGAGCGGCGGCGCTGGGCTTAGCCCAGAAGAGTGAAGCAGCGACATTTTTAGACATAGAAACACTCTGACAGCAGCTTGCTGTTACGTGCGCCCGCTGCCAGCCTGACTCCGCTGTTTTGGGTGAATGACGTTACGTGCGACCTGGAGGTGTTAACCACTTGTGTGCCAAATCTTTTTTTTTTTTTTTTACATTCGGGGCTAATTAAAAAATATCCGGGACTTTAGCCCCGGATATTTTAGCCTAGGGACGCCACTGGGCCTGATTATGTTCACTAGCTAGTCATTAACTGCTTGGTTCTGGTCAGGTAGCATACAGGGGGTTTATCACTGCTTTTCACCGATTTCACCATTTGGCCCATTCTAAATATTAAAACGAGCTTGGTCGAAGAAACTTAAATGCTTTGTTGTTATTCTAAAATGTTTGGCCTTTTTGGCAGTGTGTTTGTTCTAAGTGCGTGACATGAGCTCAAGAGATGAGTGCACGTTTGTTATCTGTGGGTTTTTCCTCACATCTCCTGGTGCCACGACATCATTGCAGAAGTAGCAGCCCAGCTTGTGCCCTGGGATGTTGGAGAACAGAGAGGATGCTGGGACAGAGGGCGCAGAGCCGGCTGGTGTGGTGGACGAAGAGGAAGCAGAAGAACAGGAAGTGGAGGAGTCTGCTCCTGCAGAAACACTCTGACTGGCAGGGGGCTTCTTAAGGCCGTGGCGCATCACGACAAATGTGTCAAAGCCTAAAGCGGAATTAACCACCAGCTGGAGAGAAAGACAACAATTATAACAAATCATGAAAACAGAAGATGTTTTTTAAAGCAGTGGCAAAGACGGATGTTAAATGGCTTTAGCTTGATCCAAAGCCACAATCACAAACCCACGCAGCGCATTTCAACAAAATGAAATGAACAAAACGGCTCATTTTACACAAACAACAATGTTGTAATGGGTTGAATCAAAAAGTAATGGCAAAGACATGAATAAGCGCTTTACAATGTTTAAAGCTTCTAGACACTCAAAGAAGCAAGGGAAATAAATTGTGATGGCAATTTGCGGTGAAGTCTAAACAGCCCCACAGCACAAATGGCCAAATAACCTCTCAGCTGAGCAGGCCATCACGAAAACACAATCACCGGTCCCAAAAAACAACTGCATATAGAAATAGCGAAGCTGCATCGTCAAGACCACTGGAGGCTTTAAAAAGTAATGTGATAACGTTCAATGATTTAAAATTGCCTGGCAAGTAATAGAATTCCAGCTAATAAAAAGAAAATTCAATTCAATTTCCTGGAAGAAAAGTGAAACATTTTCTAAATATCTCCCAAACCTTTTCGGCCACAGTGCTGCATTTTGTCTCCGAGGTCCATTGGATCCTTTAACCCTTGTGTTGCCTTAGGGTCATTTTGACCCGAATCAATATTACACCCTCCCCCCGCCTTTGGGTCATTTTGACCCGATTCAATGTTTCACCCTCCTGTTACCTTTATATTTACTAACATATTTTACCCTTTGGGTTCAATTTGACGCCAGCAATTAAAACCTCCAGAAAATTATTTGAATTAATATTGTTTTCCAAGTTTAAGTGTGAGGTACTTTATGTTTGTTTGCTGACTACCGAAAGAACACCGACATTAAACATTGAATGGGGTCAAATTAATCCTAAGGCGGGGGGAGGGTGTAATATTGATTCGGGTCAAAATGACCCGAAGGCAACACAAGGGTTAAGCAAATAGATCTGTGGAAAGCCTCAGTCTAATTCCTTTAATTAGCCTCAGTAGTACCATTGAGCTAAATGTACATTGCAGACACATGTCGAGTGTGTTGTATCAATACATTTATTTTTCTAATACTTCAGAAGAACTTCCTCAGCGGTTTTGGCCAGTACATTATGAAACTATTACCCATTTAAACATCCCGTAAACACGAGACAACACCGTGACTTGATTCATTGTGCATAGAAGATGTGATAAGTGCAGCGGTAGTGACCCGCTGGTCAGTGACAGTGTGGCGGTTCGGTTCTTCCTACCTTTCTCTTGCTGGCAGCTATCACCGTAGGTAGCCAGCGGCTCTCCCTGGTGTCCATTAGTAAGAAGATCACGTCATGTTCTGAAATGAGCTTCTCCAGCAGCTCGACATCCTTCTGAGCCTGGGAAAGAGTGGCCTCAGAGAAATCCACCGGATGACCGGGCATGGGGATGCTCATAATGTAACCCTCTGCAATCTGCAGAAAGACAAAGAGAGAGACAGAGAAAAATCTTTGAGACTGAATACAAAAACACACGTTAGCAAATGAAAAGTCCTTTTTGTATCCCATTTTCTTGGACAATGATTGAAACCTTTTACAATTTAATTTTGCAATATCGGTGCATCTGCCATCAGGGAAATGTGATAACGATTTTTTGTATTATGAAGTGCTTCATACATACATTTCAAATTAATACTGTTGTTTTTGGACAATTTCAAAGTTTGGGTATTAAAAGTGTCAAAAAGCTTTTATTTTCCTGGCCTCTAGATGGTGCAAATCAGCTGTTGCGTCTTGCAGATGCAACATGGATTAGTGCAATATATATATATACACTACCGTTCAAAAGTTTGGGATCACTTAGAAATGTCCTTATTTTTCAAAGAAAAGCATTGTTTTTTTCAATGAAGATAATATTAAATCAATCAGAAATACACTCTATACATTGTTAATGTGGTAAATGACTATTCTAGGTGGCAACGTCTGGTTTCTAATGAAATATCTCCATAGGTGTATAGAGGCCCATTTCCAGCAACTATCACTCCAGTGTTCTAATGGTACATTGTGTTTGCTAATCGCCTTAGAAGACTAATGGATGATTAGAAAACCCTTGAAAACCCTTGTGCAATTATGTTAGCACAGCTGAAAACTGTTTTGCTGATGAGAGAAGCTATAAAACTGGCCTTCCTTTGAGGTAGTTGATTATCTGGAGCATCACATTTGTGGGTTCGATAAGACTCTCAAAATGGCCAGAAACAAATAACTTTCATGTGAAATTCGCCAGTCTATTCTTGTTCTTAGAAATGAAGGCTATTCAATGCGAGAAATTACAAAGAAACTGAAAATTTCCTACAGCGGTGTGTACTACTCCCTTCAGAGAACAGCACAAATGGGCTCTAACCAGAGCAGAAAGAGAAGTGGGAGGCCCTGGTGCACAACTCAGCAAGAAGACAAGTACATTAGAGTCTCTAGTTTGAGAAATAGACGCCTCACAGGTCCTCAACTGGCAGCTTCTTTAAATGGTACCCGCAAAACCCCAGTGTCAACGTCGACAGTGAAGAGGCGACTCCGGGATGCTGGCCTTCTAGGCAGAGTGGCAAAGAAAAAGCCATATCTGAGACAGGCCAATAAAAAGAAAAGATTGGTATGGGCAAAAGAACACAGGCATTGGACAGAGGAAGATTGGAAAAAGGTGTTATGGACAGATGAATCCAAGTTTGAGGTGTTTGGATCACACAGAAGAACATTTGTGAGACGCAGAACAGGTGAAAAGATGCTGAAAGAGTGCCTGACACCATCTGTCAAGCATGGTGGAGGTGATGTGATGGTCTGGGGCTGCTTTGGTGCTGGTAAAGTGGGAGATTTGTACCAGATAAAAGGGATTTTAAATAAGGAAGGCTATCACTCCATTTTGCAACTCCATGCCATACCCCGTGGGCAGCGCTTGATTGGAGCCAATTTCCTCCTCCAACAGGACAATGACCCAAAGCACACCTCCACATTGTGCAAGAACTATTTAGGGAAGAAGCAGGCAGCTGGTATGCTGTCTGTAATGGAGTGGCCAGCACAGTCACCAGATCTCAACCCCATTGAGCTGTTGTGGGAGCAGCTTGACCGTATGGTCCGCAAGAAGTGCCCATCAAGCCAATCCAACTTGTGGCAGGTGCTTCAGGAAGCGTGGGGTGAAATTTCAACAGATTACCTCAACAAATTAACAGCTAGAATGCCAAAGGTCTGCAATGCTGTAATTGCTGCAAAAGGAGTATTCTTTGACGAAAGCAAAATTTGAAGAAAAAAATTAATACATCAAATACAAATCATTATTTCTAACCTTGTCAATGTCTTGACTATATTTTCTATACATTTTGCAACTCATTTGATAAATAAAAGTGTGAGTTTTCATGGAAAACACGAAATTGTCTGGGTAATCCCAAACTTTTGAACGGTAGTGTATATATGCAAGAAAAGAAACACTTAATCCACTACTGTCTAAAACAAGCCATTATGTAAACTATTTCCAAAAGTGTCTTAACATACTTGACACTACAGAATAATCTTGAAAATATAAAACTTATTTTGAATAAATTTTCAGTTGCTGTATAAGAAGCCAGACGCTCAAAACTTAACAAACTAAACCAAAAGTATGTTTGTGTTTTCTGCTGGGTGACATATTCGGCCGATATGTAGACAGATAAGTGAAGGCGTCACCAAACTGTGGATTGTGCTTCATCACATTATCGCCACAGTTGACCCGAGGTCAGCGTGTATTTGACTCTCCTGTACGGTGGTTTGCAAGTATGAAAAGTAAACCCTGAATTGCCATTTTCTATTCCATAAAAAAAATCTTCAATGACTGTAATTATCCATTGCCAAACTTATTCCTACGACTTTCTCCAGGGAATGCAAGCTTGAAAGCAGGGCAAATGGAAATATCATTAATCGTTTCATAATCAAGAAGGAAAAAGAGGGCAAAGATGTGCTGCGAGATCTTAACACGAAGAAAGGACACTTTTACCAAATCAGTGGATCCACTGCCTTCGCTCTCCATGTATCGAGAGTGGGAGCTTTTAACCAAGTCTTGAATTTACATTTTACTTTGTTGCAGAGTATTAAGGAGGCTATTTAGGGCTCCAGAGATGAGAACACTATTCTAATTGGCCTCCAACAAAGACAAAGAACGCTCATTCCGACTGTGGAAAAATCCTTTCATAAATGGATAAACTGTATTTCATGGCAATCAAACAATGCCACTGTTGATATTTTCAACGAGCTCCCTGTTGACAAAATGTAAAGAGGAAAACAAGACAACACCACAAGCATTCCTGTAAATGTCAGGGGACAGTATTTGTCCAGACACAATATTACATCTTCTTATGACCTTTCCAACATTGTGACCTTGTGCCAACAGACTCCTCTCGGTTCAATTGATGCATTTCTTTCTGTACTTTCTGTGTTTGTATTTATTTATATCTTTCACACTGGCACCTGGTGCCTCTGTGTTTGGAGGAAAACAAGCCGGGAAGAGAGAGAGAAAAAAAGCACCCACCCACAATATTATAGATTAGCTATGGATGCAGCTGGGGTTTGACAAACAAGACGCCCAGACAGGCACCAGATGTAAAGGAAACACATGGGCCATCCATCAGTAGTCAAGCCTTTGCTCTTTACTTTATTCCCACAAGAATAAGAGGGAATCCAAAAATGACAGAGGTCGACAGAGAGACAGGGATATAAAGTAGATGACTATCTAGGACACTCAAACTTCTTGTTTTAGGAACTATTACTGAGTCGTGATAGCTAGCTCTGTGGGATCCAAAACTTTTAAATGAGGCTTCAATCTTACCGAGTTTAAAGTCATTTAATTGTGCTATATTTTACCGATACAGGAGGACTGTGATATGCATTTAAAAATGAATGTTTGTAATCTGGCAAAAAAAGATTGCAGAAGGTTATTAAACTTCAGTTATCCTTTAAAAATTCACAAGATCAAAACCTGTATAACTGCTGACTAAACAGTTTTTTTCGGCAGTTAAGCTTCTCCCCGTATCACGACGGTCGAGGAAGGAGTACTCAGATAAATTAGCAAAATCCCTCTTTAGAAAAATGTAATGGCAGGTTTAATGTATACATTCATAAATGTACTATATTATTAGATAATTATCATTGAAGCATAAAGATGTATGCAGTTCTTTAATGTTGTTAGGCAATGGTTGAGCCGATTTGAATTGCTTTCTTTGGGGGGTGTTCTCGATACCAATGCATCCTATTCTAGAAACGATTGTCAAATTCAAATTCTTTACAGCTGATGAATTAATATAGTGACATAAGAAGACAATACTAAAATGTAGTAGAATAGATGTGTAAGTACCTACGAATTGTAAGATTTAATATACTTTTGTGTTGCTTTTGTTAATTAACAACAGAACTATAACCTGAGATTGAACCGTTTACACGAAATGAAGTTGATCAATTTAATTAATTTTTTTAAGTGAGTTTTTTTTCTTTTTTCACATGATAAACTGTCTTCTCACATCTTCATGCCCCAAATAAATCTTTCAAAATAAACTATTTGAGAGAGAAAATCCCTTTTGGTTGAACTGCTTCCTTTAAGGCTCAGAACCACTGAGCTCGAGGACCTAATAACTGCTTAGCAGATACAAAGGGCTGTAACTTTACACTTAAGGGAAACAATTTAGTAAATGGGTTGTTGAATTTGAACTCCTGAGACCTCCTGAATCCCAGCAGTACATACAATCTGAGGACAGGCAACATTCAAGTGAATGATCTTCTTATGAACTGCTTCCATCTTGTTGCATCACTAAACATGCACTCATCAGCACACAAGTGTACACAGAGACCGAATACATATTTATGGTGTGAAGCATGTTTTTCCAAGTAACCTATAATAAGAGATGGTTGCTTTTGCACCCAAACAAAGCCCTGCTGTGAGTGTTGTGAGGCTTTTTCATTTAGTAATACAGCCACATTTCTTCCCCGGAGCACCCACTCATTAATCAAAAAGTAATCAAAATGCCTGCATTAATATGCATACACGACTCTTAATTTTCTGCATGGTTTGGCCATCACATCTCAGACACGCCCAATCAAATAGGATAAAGATTATGCAGATATAGGAGTATTAATACAATTATGATTATAACGACAATGCAGTTGCACAGCAGTAGAAATCTGCTGCATAAATATGAAAAATCAACAGAACCACAATACCCTTGAACTTTAGGAATACAAACTAAAAACAGAAAATGTATCAGATGTCCAGAGGGCTAATGATGGATGAACTTACATACAAGGAGAGATCAAATTATGCATCAGGAACATCATTTTTTTATTTTAGGTACTCACCACACCAGGAAATATTTTGTTGAGTCGATCCACAGCCGCCGTGGCTTTGTCCTTCCCTCCTCCGAGACAGTCTTCAAACTCATAGAGCGGCTGCCGAACTGGATTGGAGTATGAAATCTTCGCATTGTCTACAAATGTGATGCGTCTCACTCCCCATCCCTGGAGAACAAAAGAGTCACATATTTAAATCACATTTTTTAGAAATACTTAAACTCTATTATTTGGTTGTCCTCAGCAGCACTGTGTAAGCAGCTTCAGTGACAGTGAGTGGGAGGTGGTGTAACCACTGTACTTTTTAAAATTTATACTGGCAACTCCACTTTTTAGAAATAATGGACGCATCAGTGTGCAGGTAGTACAACCTCAAGTTATTCTAGCTGTTGTTAATTAATATCACTCTCTGTTGACACAACGTATAGCCACTATATCAATTAACTGCCCGGGTGTCTAAAGTTCCCTCAGACCATAACTGCCAAGCACAAAAAGAAGCATAGAGATGCATTCATAATGAACATTGTAACTGTAAGCAGCAATGCTATGACATCACTATAGTGTAGTCAGTTAGTTTGAGTTAAAATTACTGTGGTGGTGTCTGAAAAATAAACCAGCCTTTTGGGTCTGGTCACTGAAAAGCACCTTCATGTGATGCTGGGGGTACAGACTTACAGTAAACAGAGAATGGCAGTTGGTTCTTATGTAAATCTGTAATATGTTATTGGATAAACTTCATGGGAAATGTGTGGATAATATTCATGGGATCCTGAATTATACTGTTATGAAGCTAAACAAATACTCTTGCCATGAAAAAGGTTTTTTGACAAGTTGATAATTTAAGGTCACTGGAGTGCATTACATCATAACACACATTAGAGGGGACACATTTATGTGTTTCTGCTCTCTACACAGGAACATTAGCAGTGTTAAAGTAACAGTGAACATAGTGTTAACATTTCAGAGTTAACGCAACTCTGGTAAGAGTTATGATTTTACTCTACACTACTCTGAGAAGTGTTAATTTTGATCAACACTACTCTGAGTGTCAAATATATTTACATTTGACACTGAATAGTGTTAATCAAAATGAACACTTCTCAGTGTAGAATAATAACTCTTACCAGAGTTGCGTTAACTCTGAAATGTTATCAGTATGTTCAGTGTTACTTTACATTACTTTACATTTCATTTAGCTGACACTTTTATCCAAAGCGACTTACAATCATGTTACATTCATACACCATAGACACAACTACTCTACAGGGAGCCATTCAGGGTGAAGTGTCTTGCTCAAGAAGACATGGACGAGGGCGGGGATTGAACCCCCTGATTGAAAGACGGACCTGCTACCCACTGACCCTCAGTCACTCTTTAACACTGTCGATAGGGACCATATGTCTACTGGCTTAGTGTTAATGTACTCTTTAAGTGTTGAATTGACACTGCCAATTTTACTGTGTAGCTTTTGACTTGGTCTCATTAGCCCTCTGCAATATGATATTTCAAGACCCAAAAACAGCTCGAGTGTAAGTTGAACTCAGTATAGAGTTATTCTAAAATGTCGCCTCTGCTGAAATATCAACATTTGATATAAAAAAGTGATTTAGAGAAATTCTTTCTAGAATTTAAATGCGCGTGATGAAACTCAATTTGAAAGGAGAAGGAGGGGGCGGAGCTTTCCAGAGTAACAGTGAACATTGTCATCAACACTGGGGTTTTACTCTGGCTCTAGTTGTAATGACTGACGGAGTCAATTCACTTCAACACTATATATTTTACACAAACTTGTTTAACTCTGAATATTTACACCAACACTGGGGGCTTTTTACTCTTTCTATTGGTGTAAAAACTCTGAAAGAGTCAATATACTTTAACAAGAATTTAATTTTGAACACTGGGGAATTTACTGTGTAGATGAAAAACACATACCGTCTTTGAGTATCTGAGGGGAATTTCGTGGTATGTGTTTTGTTCCGAGGAAAAGCTTTAAAAGAAAGATCTTATCTTAGGGTTTCTGCACCAAGATAATTCAAGCATGTCAAGTTCCAATTTAAATTAAGACACTTGCACGATTATAGAACTAAAAGGAAATTAAAGTGTCATTCAGAGGAAGCTATATATTTAAATCCTGTCAAGTTGCATTGTATTAAGCTGGCTCACTAATGGGAGATCCTGGATGGGTTTTCTGGAGAACAGACTATTATGTTATTATTATGATTATCTTATTCTTTCTTTTTTAAACATTAACAATTCATGATGCTTCATTTGTAATTCTTCAACGACTCTGATGAGTATGGAGGCACGTTGCTGTCAAAAGGCTGCTACTAGTGCAGCAGATACATGACAGGAACCTGCTAATTAAACAAATATTAACAGCAAAAATCACACTAGATTTACTAAAACCTTTTTGGTCATGTTATGTACAATTTTTCTTTTCTTTTTTCGAAGTCCTAAAAACAGTGTCTAATTCCGGTATATTTTATTCCTAAATGTAACCCTCTGTCTTATTGTCCAGGTGTCCTTCCATCCTTACCATGAGAGTCCTGGCTACATTGCAGCCCAGAGTCCCAGCTCCCAGTAGAAGACACTTTGTGGAGACCACCTTGTCCAGGTCCAGGGAAGGAACCAGCCTCCATCTCATCAGCTTCAGATTCAGGTCCACTGATGACTCTGCAAGTCTGCAGACAATCAATGGAGACAGCTGAGTGCAAACTAAGGGTGACATGTTTGTTTTAAAGCAACAGATGGCAACGCATGCATTACATTTACTTTGATGTAGATTATCTACCTTGCCTTAATGCGGTTTAATCATTTACTTTTGTATATATTTATTGTTGAAATGTGTTTTGGTCTGTAGGCTAACAGTGCAGTTAAATCCTTGCACCTAAACTGAACTGTGTTTCTTACCTTTTCGGGTCCATGCATTCACTGAGGTTGACCATCCTGGGTCCCATGGCCCCTTTAGGGTTCTTCTCCCAACCTACACTCTTAGGACACGCTGTGAAAAAAAAACATCAACATTAAAAAATAAGCATGAAATAACCCAACTACAAAAGTGAAGAAATGTGGAAACAGTTTTCAAAAAAACTATGAAACATCAAAACTTTGAAAGTGTTGACAAATGAAAAAAACAGTTTCTCTGCCAATGAAGAAATATAGATAACATGTTTTTACTCAAGTGATTTTGATATTTATGCCTACATCCCAACACAATAGAGGTAAAATAATGTCAATGTCCCAGTTATTCTGAATTACACACAAACAGCATGGCAAACAGTTTTCATTGTTACTATCTTCCTGAGGAGAAACATATTGACAGCATGTCAAACAGGAATGGACTGATAAGCAAAAACACATTTAAGCATACTGTGACTGGTGCTATGAGATAAACACACATAGACCACCAACCATTGCCGCTCTTTACCACTTCATCTCCCCAGAGGTAATAGCTAAATATACTGGTTAATGCGTGTGTTAATTTGTCCACATTCATTCTCATTTCAGGTAACTACTGAATAACAAAAATTATGCAGTGAAATTACATAATTAATTCAAAACTGGATTACATCGATTGCAATCAGTTAATGTTGCAGTGTGATATGAAACTGATTGTTGTGGCCAACACCAGTGAGTCAGGGAGGAACAGAGTGTTAATAAGAAAGCTGTATTTTAGTGTTGAGTTGGACTCAAAGTATTCCAACTTATTTGCTCAAACAAACATTATTAAATTGCTCACTTTCTTTCTTTGTCCACTCAGTTTAGTTTTGATGCTTGGACAATGCGTCACACTGTTTATTCCTGTGTTTAGATTTGGCTGAAATGTCTGTAATGAATGCAAAAAAATATAGAAAGTTTCCTGGACATGGGCCATTAAAATAGACTGTGTGGGTAAATACAGTTTAATTTTAGGATCTGCACTTAGATATATGAATCTTAAATTATCATGAAGTGTATTTCACCATTCTGCAAAAGTAAAACTCTTTTTGGTCGTGGCAAGAACTGAGCCGGGTGTATCTAAAAAATTGGGCGAAAATAAATTGATTAATCCATTAAAACAATACCAAATGTGTCCATGCAAAATCAAACAGAATAGCCACATCTATGTTTGTCGCATAACATACACAGAAATATATTCTGTGAGTTAATTAAAAGCCCCAATGTGCTGAAGAGGTAGACTGAGTAAACAGACACTTTGTCTGAAGTCATCAACCCCTTTCCCATCCTGCTATTACCATTCAAATGACTTTCATCACATCTATGTTTGTCAACAGATACAAAGAATAATGGATGAGCCATGTGAGATTGGTGTGGCTTGAAAAGAAAGCAGAAAGTATCAGTGGAAAGTAGACAAGCACTGTAACAAAATACACACACAATCATTTAAATTACACACACGCAATTAAAAGCACACATCAAGGAAAGGAAATGACCTGAGTTGAGGGGAAGCGCAGGTAGTTTGATCTGGAAGACGACGCTGTGCTGTATGGAGCGACTTCCTTGCAGAGTTTGATCCCTGAAACACAGCACCTCCACTGTGTCCAGCTTAGAGCCCCTGGCACAAACACACAAAGCAAGGAGAGAGAATGCAAATTAACACACCCACACACACACTTCATGTACAGATTGGACGCTACAATGTGTATGCTTGAAAAAGAAAAACTATGAAAATAACAAATAAAATGTTACATGGAGTATGCTCCCTCTCCCACCCTAACATCGTAAACAACAGAGGTGATAAACACGAATCCACAGCTCAACACATTTCCCTAATATGGTACTAAATGACCAGTCGCATTATACAATCCACCTCCAGTGATACAACTGAATAAACGACAACATGGCGGCTAAATTGTAATTCTATCTTCACCAACCTCAGCCAGTATCAAAAGTTTATGTTGCACCCTGAAGGAGTAGTCAAGCACAAGATTGATGAGGTTTTTGTTGGATAAAAACTGTCTCTGACTACAGAGCTGGGAGCGAAACATTCTTAAGGCATTTGCTGCTGATAAGCCACTCATAGGATACTATTGCTTAAACTGACCCACATGGGATTTCCATGTTTTAATAAAAAAATTATTATGCAATAACAATCCTTCTGAAATAGCAAGACAAGTGCCAGGACAAACTGTGCTCTCTGGAGGAAAAGTGGGACAAAAATGACCAACTGTGGAGCTGCAATGCAGGAGTGAAACATGCAGCACCAAATGCAGCGATATTTAACTGACATTCTTGCACAATGGTGAAATACCATGTGATGTGACAATATGTTCATTTATTTTCATGAAGTATTATTGTTTTCATCAGTAATCTATCATGTCTAGTGTTATTTTTGTCAAAATCATGTTACTGTACTGTTGTAAATTACTCTGCACTCGTTTAATCACCTTGCGAAGACAATAAAAGAACTTCTTTAGGAAATTGTTTCTACTAATAAACCGGATTAAAATTCTACAATGTCTTTCTGGATTGTAGGAAAACACTTAATAACAATCATGCTTTTGAAATAGTGTGCACTAATCGTCAATCATATTAGTTAAGATTAGTGACTTGTCATAAACAACCAATGCCTGCAAGCTCGGGTCTGGTAAAACTGCACACAATCTTAGATTTATTACTAAACATTTAATCCAACCATTTGCACCGATTCCCCACTGAAATATTTCCTCTGTAAATATTTCTATGAAAGATATCCCTCTGCAAAGCACACACAAGCCTCCACATATCACCCTCATTTCTGCATCTACTTGTAGCAATTTATGTAGAGTCGAAGAGTATAAGCATAAGTTATTTTTAATTACAAAAGTCTCAAATGCATTCTTCACCTACTGACATAAAGTACTGAATTTCACTTTCTTTCTACTCATTTAACCTACTACCAGATCCCTCCTTCAACTTGGGAATGGCAGAACGGAGTCATTCTCCTCCTGTTACCAAGCCTCAATCACACGGTGGCAGAAACCTTTAAATTCATACCATCAACAACCAGCTAAAGTATTATAAAATATTCTCTTTGATAATATCCAGTAAGTGAGAAGTAGAGCATTCAAAGGATAGCCATTGGTGTCTCCAGACAGCAGGTGCTCTGTGTGGTTTAGATGGGCCTGGCATGGGTTAACAAACCAGCCATTTGTCTTCATTTGAATTTAGCAACAGTCTGATCCAATCAACAAAATATGATTTATCCATTTGGTGCAACAATCACAAGCACAGTGCCTGATAACTCACACATGTACTCGGCAAGCAATTTAGTTGTCACATGTGATCTGGTGATCACACAATTAATTGAGTGGAAAGTCTGACTTTTGTTTTAACACCATGACGTGAGCAACATGTAAGATATTGAGCGGGACCTTGTTTATCATGAACATTTACAGCTTTGGAGACAAATATTGTAATGCAGCAGTCTTGTTCTTGTTAAGCCAGTGCTGCCATGGATGAATCAACAACACTGTGACTAAGCAACAGCCAAACAGTTGTTTTTCACTTTGGGTGTGACAGAAAATCTTTGATTTGAACTACGCCTTTAAATTTGGATCGGGATCTTTACTGGCACCGATGTTAATATGACCTGCTCCCTACACTGAAGAGTGAGGAAATTAGTTAAGCAGAGATTTCCTGTCTTCCACTCCTTGGCTTGGTGCCAAAATGCCAGAGTAAGCTGAAAAACACTCAAAGAAATTCACAAAGACAAAATAGGACCCACAATCGAGAGAACTTCCTTATCTTTTAACAGCACATTCTCACTCTCAAACAAATGCGCGTGCGCACACACATACACACACACACACACACACTCTAAAGCTTACCATCGGCTGGCTAAGAGGACCAGTAGATTTCGAAGAGGCCAGCCCGGATGTTGAGACAGAGTACACGGATCATAGACGCCCACAGTAACCTAGAAAAATCAAACAAGGTGTGTTTACGTTCCCAAAGTGTGTGTGTGTGTGTGTGTGTGTGTTTGAGAGTGACTGTAAAAAATATAAGAATAATAGATATAATCTGATAGAGATGAGTACCGTACAGTACTTGAATCTTTGAATGGATAAGATGTGTGTGTGGGGGGGGGGGAACGTCACACATTTTATCGGACTCGATCAAACTACTCTCATCCTTTACTTTAAAAGAAGATTTTGTTAAAAATAGAAAACAATTGAACTAGTACCTTCTTTGTATCAGTAACGAACGTGTCCCAGTCCTCGAGTGGCGCCATCTGAACAGTGTCAGCTGTGTACTTCATGAGGAAGTACGGCTCAGCAGTGGTCCCTCTTTTGATACACAGGACGTCGTAGGCCTCCTGCAAGGCTGTGATCTGAGACAGAAATAATTATGGATAAGCAATAACTATAGAACGCTCGGTGCTATACATTAGACGACTCACCGTATTATACATCTTTACAAAGAGAGAGTTTTTAAAGAATAATCATAAATAATATCCACCCACCCATGTATCCATGATGGAAAAAGGAAGGTGCCCTGGACTCCCTGATCAGAACAAACAAACTCAACTGCATCCTTTTGATGCAAAAGCGCAGCAACTCCTTCCTGACACATTTCATACATTACAATAACTTATAATATATGTATCATATATCTGAAGCATAATATCTGCAATTGCTGAAATCGTTGCTGTAAATATAACTTCAGAGCATGGACGAAAGGACATTATGGCTCATTGAAAGGATAACTTGCTGTAGGAATTATTTTAGTGATTATACACATATACACTGTAAATGTGCTCATTTATACGCTTGTCAGACTCTTGCAGTTGGCGTCACAATGTTCACGAGTCATTATGACTTTTTTAAAAGGAGTGCCTTTTCACTCCTTGAATCTACTGATCTGAGAAATAAGAATTCACCTCACTTCATTATACTATTCTATAACCTAGAGTTGAGAGAACGGAGATATTTAAATCTTTCTGTTGCGATTCATCTCATTATCGAGGAAGTTCCGAATGTTACATCGCTCTAAGGAAAGATAAAAGCAAAAATGTGAATAATATTAAAATATGTTGGTCAACTTAAGTCATAGAAAATCTTTGAAAATAAGCTAACAGTATTCAGTAGTTCAAGCGTAAATTGTATGTCTAGAATTGGGAATGAGCATCAACATTTTGGAAATCCAAGTGTCTTGCATCGAACTACACCTGAAGACTTTTAAAAAAATTAGAAAAGAGGAAGGAATACGGTAATACTAGAACAATATGAATTCCAGAGGTTCTATAGTGATCTTTAAGAGCCAACCTGTTTTGCTGAGAAAACTTGCTCTAGGGCAGCTGGCTGTTGGGTGATCTTTATTCCCTCTGGGAAACAGAGTGCAGGGAAACAGAACCAGTAGTAGAAATGGTATTTCTTCAAATCCTGAAAAAGACATTCGAAAAAAGGCAAAAAGAGACAAAGAGAAATAGAAACAGTCAAACATCATTAATATACAAAACCAACACATTTACAATATGCTGTTTATACGCACTGCAAAAGTCAGCAGAATGAATTTGCAGAGGATGGATGGGTCCTTCAATGCAGCCCCAGACTGTATAGCATCCCATATCTACAAAACAACAGGAGGGGGGAAGAAAAAACAATCATTCATTAGAACATTTAATCCTCAGCTGCAAAATTGAGTGACTTTTGGTTTATTTTAAAGATTCCCACTTATATGTCTGACGTGTGTCCCCGAGAAGATTCCTATTGTATGTATTTTACCTCTTTGGCCTCTTTCTCCAGCAGAGCCTTCTTATCCATGGTCTTAAAGGCATCGAGTGTGTTGGTGTTGTACAGTGTTCCAGTAGCTGGACAGCAACGGGCTGGTGTCGGTCCATCACTGACAGCAAAACACATCATACAGTTGTATTAAATTGCACTTATTAACTTTACTCATTTCTTTTAAATGTGCAACCATTTGCTTTTTTAAAGTTTAGCTAAAGTGCCCTGGCTGATAAACCTCAAATAAAGCTAATCCTTTCAATTATTCAAAAGCAATGAAAACGTCACAAAACTTTTATAAAAACTTTTTTACAACATGAAAAAACATTCCTAACTTTCATTACTTGTGTAGTGTCGACTGTACTAAAAGACTTCTTAATCAAAAAAAGAGAACTATCAGGTCCCATAGTGTTTGTCTGTTGATGGTGGAACCTTTCATCTACCTTAGTATTCTATATATCTTATTGCTTTTTTTAAAGTTTAAATAACATGAGGAAAACGTGTGGTTAATAGAGGCAACATGCTGCATCAAACTTACACTTCAAATGCACTGAACTCCAACGTCAGGCGAGTGGGCAAACCAAGTGGGTCGCCTTTAGGACAGGAATAAAGGATAAAATTGTTTTTTAAACAGGACTTCACTGTTTTCATATATGCAACACTGCATAATTAACATTTGTATTATATAATGTCTAGAATTGTCAAAAGAGAAAAAAACATAATTCAAATGGTAATCGTTATAATGACACCATCTGATCTCAACACTCACCGTTGTAGTAAAATCCTTTAATAGATTTGGGGCTTTCATCCAATCTGTAGTCATTGAGTTTCTTTTGAGTGAGCTGATGCCAGAAGCCAGCCTCCAGAGCACTGCTGAAGGGAGCAAACTGCAGCTTGAGGTCTGGAGTAGAGGACGCTGCTTCAGTGGTGTCAGATGCCATCACAACTTCACTAACAGGATGCGCTAATAAGAACTGGAAAGTGTGAAATTAAACAGTCGTAGTCATAACTTTAAGACTTTTTTGCATGATGGTTACATTTCCACGGATGCTGTAACCAACAGGCTTATCACATACACACAGTTAAGAATAAAATATACATCATTAGATGCTGAGCTTGATAACTCTGATGGTGCCATGTAATGCACAACCTAGTTGTAAGTAAACAGTAAAGTTACTGAATTATCGAGAGAAAATAGAGAGTTGGCCCATTAGGAAAGCACAAAACAAATAAGTTGCATCAACCTGTGCAACGGTTATGGGAAAATGAGGTTAGCATGCATCTCTAAAAGATTAGGACATGGAGTGTTATATGTTGTACAAATTGCAAAGCCTTTTGCAGTAAAGTTGTAATTTAGGGGAAAACAAATAAAACTGACTTGATTTGACAAACTGTATGATAACAGAAATCAACCCTAAGCATGGCTATTTGTATACTGTATTTATGCTGCTACATTTCTTTAGGCTCTGTGGTAACTCGGGATGGGCATGTATGACGTTTTCCAGAATACATTATGAATAAATCAATCCTAGAATTGATATAATCTGAATACATGAGCACATCCAATTGTTATACATGTTAATTCCAATGCTAATTCCACTGTGCTAGTCTTTCGTAATTTGAAATAGTTCGTATTGGCGAACATGTAGTACCAAGACCCCTAACCCTTAAAGTGTTAAGACTTTAGGACTTTTGAGGTTAATCTGTAAATGAACGTCTGTTCACAATCCATGTGCACTTGATCAGGACGTTTACACTGTTAACGCAGAACACTAAGTGGAAGCAGAAGCTTTCACAGTTTAAACACGACGAGCATCTGCGACGAAATCCTTCACACCATGACAAAATAGTTGCATTTCAAACCAGATTAAATCCGAGTCAGCGGAAAACAAACGGTCGTCGGTTAAAGTGTAACAAGCTGAGGTTTGTACATGGACGTGTAAGGGTTTGTGGACTTACCAGAAATCCTTACTTCCTGGTCAAGTGGATCATGTGATCGCGAGACTTGTCAACAAAGCAATGCAGTGTGGGTAAGTAAGTAGCCAGGCAGTTTAGTTAGTTTAGCAGCTAAAGACACGAGTGTCTTATGGTGCACTAGCCATTGAGTAAAATAGAAAGAACCAGAAAAAAAACAAAAACAAGCAGATGACGAAGCACGAAAAAACCGTCAAAAATTGATAAGCGCCGGTTTTTTTCATGTCGGAACAAACAGATTTGTCGAGGGGCGCGAGCGAGTGAGACGTTCGTGTGTCAGTTTGTTACATCCGTATAACCGGTTTGTTGAGTTAAGCAGGTTACGTCACAAACGAAACCTTTTTTTCAAGCAGCAGGAAGTCTTCATTGTCGGAAACAGGCAAAGGAGCTACGAATTCAGTCATCCGAATGGTTACCCTGGAAAATCAAAAAATAGCTTCGCCCGGACACCGGCATTAGTTAGGGGCCGTCTATAAACTTCCCCACTGCTGGAAAAAAGGGAACACATTGAAGACTTCTTATATACAGTCTATAATTGAAGTTCAGAAATTAGATTGATGAACACATCAGCATTCCTATTTGCTCATCTTGATCTCGGCTGTTGATATGTTATTTAAGTTTAAGAATATTTGTATTGTACATTATTGTTGGATACATTGGTGCATAAAACATCTTTTTTCCCCACACTACTAATAACAGCATGACAGAGGCATAAAAGAACCGACGATGGTCAAGGTAGATACAAAGAGAGACTGACTGACAAAAGAACAATGTGTAAAGCATACATGTTACAGGATTACATAGTGTATTCTTCATCACACTCAAAAAAACGATTCAAGCCCTTCTTAGAGGTGACACATTTAAATATTGTTTGATACATTTAAATAAATCAATTACAAAACGAAGATATTTATATTGAATGGGTGTAACACAAAATGTATGAATACTTTCATTTATTAGATTTATTTAGGTTACACTCACAAAAACGATTCAAGCCCTTCTTCGAGGTGACACATTTAAATATTGTTTGATACATTAAAATAAATCAATTACAAAAATAGATATTTATATTTAATGGGTGTAACACAAAATGTATGAATACTTTCATTTATTAGATTTATTTAGGTTAGATGGTGTGCATATCAACTCAAAATAAATGTGTTTCATTGAGGACTACCCTTTGCGCATGCGCCAGCTGAAAATGAGTTGTTTACATGAGGTGAACACACTTTCAGGGCTGTACGGTGGTGTAGTGGCTAGCACTGTCGCCTCAAAGCCAGAGGTCTGTGGGTTCAATTCCCAGTCGGAGCGTTCCTTCTGTGTGGAGTTTGCATATTTTGTTAGTTTATATTTTGAGTTGGACAAACACAAATTAATTTAATTTAATGAATAACGTTATTTTATTTGAGATGTATTTGATACAAATGAGTTGGACTAACTTAATTACATTTTATTGCACTGATGTGCTAAATTTGAGTTGGAGTTGCATATAATTATTGGATGGAAAACCTTCCAACAATTTAATTGAGTTCATCCAATGAGTCATTTCTTTGAGTGCACACACCGTCATCCTCCCTCAGACCCCTTATCAAGCCTATGTCCCATGCTTTATCAAACACCTTTCTCTGCCATGCTGCAGTATCATTTTATACCATGTTGCATTGTATACTCTGTTATACTGATTAAATATACTGTATTATGTTAAAGTATATTATTATTACTAATAGCCTACATGGCACAGTATAACTATTTATTGGGCCTCGTACTCTTGTATACTATAATGCAGTGGTGGGCCGTCAGGGCCAGCAAGGCCTTCTCTGCTAGCCTAAACATCATCAGAATATAATTTTTTTTTAAATATATTTTCCCACAAATATGTATTCAATTATTCCCTAGAGTAAGATTTATTCTCTTAATTTCATAGCTTTCCTCTTGGTTGCACTGCTTCCAGCCCCAGGTTGAGATTTGGAGGGCTGGTCTTTATGTTAGATCTTTTATCCAATCATATTCAGCCATCATGTGTTGCCAGGGGTCTAAAATCTGCCCTCAGGCCTTCAGAATCAACATTGTGGGCGCTGGTAGCTTAAAGTGAATGGAAATGAAAATTGTGTGTCAACCAATCAGCTTTAGAGTTGGCTATTGTAGGCCTGCTAGCTGGCCCCGGAACCAGCACAGGAGCCAGCTAGCAGGCGTAGTGAGTGCACGTCTTTTGATTGGATTACCTATATTGAGAGGCGGGTCCTATGGGCAGGTATATGCAGAACCTCAGAACTAGGAAACTGAATTTGATAAACGAATTAATTCGCGTACTACTAAGCTGTTTTTTCAACCCACAATGGCGGAAGGAGGAGAAGATATCGATTTGGTCGAGGATATAATTATAACGCCATTCTCAAGATGAACTTTAAGACCGACGCCGACGCTACAAAGCCCGTCACAGGCGGGGAAGGGGTTTGTTCGCCACTTTCTAAGTTCCAACTACGAGCGCTACCAATGGCTCACAGGCTCCGAGAAGCACTGCACACCGGACTGCTGGGAATGCCTATTATTTGCAAGTGATCGATTTGGTGTTTGGAGCCACACTGGCTTTGCAAGAGAGAGGGCGAGTGCAATCACTGGCACCGACAACTCAGTGGCACTCAGTGGCACTTGCCGGCACTTGCCAGCAGATACCGCAACTAGTCAAAAGGTGCCACAGTGACGAGTCTGCAACGACTCAGTGGCGTGTTTGCGACGAGTCGCCGGCAGCAACACTCAAGTGGCAGGACAGCAGCAAGCGAACGTCACTCGCCGAGAAGCTGTGGGTGGAACAGCCATTGTTGTTACGACAGACCAGCTGCCGTGAATCAGTTTTATGATCATAGAATGGAGGAGCTCCGTTTTTTTTATTTACACTTACACTCATATACCATCTGTAGAATGTACCCGCCTTTTTTTAATAATAATAATAAATCAATAAAAATGTTTACCATGATCATAGGCCTACTGTTATACCCCCACTATGATACTCTACTCTGAGGAGATGCCACTGTTAGTCTAAAGTTTAATATATTACGAAGTGAAACTTAGTAGTAGCAAAACAATATTAAATATAGTCTAGCAGTAATGTACAGCACTATGTTATTGCATATTGTAAGTAAGTCTCCAAAAATACACTAATTATATATCTATCTATCCATCTGTGTATCTCGCTAGCTATTTTAGCTAAATATCTATCTAGCTCAGGGGTGCTCACACTTTTTCAGCACGCGAGCTACGAATAAAATGACCAAGTCAAAATGATCTACCTACGGGGGTGTGTGTGTGTGTGAATTTTTTGTTTCTTCGTCCCGATGCGCGCACTCTGTGACAGAAATGACATGCTGTTGAATAGAGACGATCAACAACAGACGGCTGTTTAGTTTAATAAAAGAACAAATACGTGCTATCGAGAAAAATACAGGGGTGCGGGCCAATTTTTTTAGTGTCATGCGATCTACCAATACTACGCCGCGATCGACTGGTAGATCGCGATCGACGTATTGAGCACCAGTGAGTGCCAGTGTCGCTAGGGGGAGTGTCGGCAAATGTGCCAGTGTCGCAAGGGGATCTCGCCCCTACTGCTTTGCAAACTTGAGTTGTCTAACCAAGGCAGCAACGAGACACCAAAGTACAACTCGGCACTTACAAGCAATGGTGCTTTGAAAACTTTTTCCACCCGAGCGGATCTACAGATCAACGAACAAGCGTGCAGGGCAACGGAGCTGCACAATGGAAAGGTGAAGAAAAATAGGGAAATATTGAAAAGACTCATTAATTGTGTCATGTGTTTGGGTAAATAGGAACTTTCCTCTTCATCATCACGGTGAAACTGCTTTGGGTGACAATGCGCTGTTTAGTGAACACACTGTAAAAAAAAAGTTGGACTTAAAGTTCAAAGTTTGTGGACCAGAAATGGATAGAAGAAGAATATTAATATAACTCTGTTGCACTCGACTATGTTCTTGCCTATTCGTTGAACTGTACTGTATTGTACTCTTCCCCTGCAATTCTCTAAATAAAAATGTCAATTTCAAGGTGACGCAATGCCTGGTTATACTGCGTTTCTGTCTAACTGTATCGTGTTTAGACTAGAGCCATGGCATCATAATGATAGTAAAAAGAGGTGGATTAATTCGGGTGGGACTGTGTAGGACCTCACTGAAGGCCCAGGCCCCAGGCACGCCACTGATATATATATATATATATATATATATATTGTAACGGACTGAGGGAAATGTTATGTTATAAATGTTATGTTCAGGATGTAAGTGAACGTCTCATGAGCTGGTAGCTGTGAGGCGTGTCTGTGATTGGAGAGCGAGTGATGTTGTTGTGTTGTGTGGTGTTGTGTTACGACTCGTTCGGAGCAGAGCTATGACCCGGAGCAGACGTGAAGCTGGTTGGGAGGTTTTCACGGCGTTTTGCTGTCGTTTTGGCGAAGGCTACGGCCAACAGTAGTCTGTTCTATGTTTCCTGAATAAACACCCTATAAACCATCTACGCCTCGTAGCGTTCCTGACCCAGGGTCGCTACATTTGGTGTCAGAAGTAAAACTCGCTATCATCAACATCGCCACGCGAGTTAGCAGCAGAGAAGCTAAGTGGCTAACGCTCGTCAACGGTGAGAAACATGACGTCGGGGAGCCGTCTCAGGATTAAACGGGAAGGAGAAAGTGACGAATGAGAATGAGACGGCGCAGCCGAGGCCTGGCAGACGACGGAGCACCGAGAGCGGGTAAAAGAAATGACCGCTAGGATGGCTGCGGAGGCTGGCTTTGGCCACTCGGGCCGCGCCGGTGAGGGAAATGGCGGCCGTAGAGGAATAACTGCGGCCGCAGGAAGGGACATGACTGAGCCCACTGAGACACGGAGAGAAGCTATTCCGTCCACAATAAAGACCCCCAGATATGACGGTAAATCCAACTGGGAAGCTTTTCATGCACAATTTGAACGATTAGCCCATGCCAGTAGATGGTCCACTGAAGTAAAAGCTCTCCAGTTAGCGATGTGCCTCACGGATGACGCTTTATCAAGCCTGCTGCTGCTGAGTCCTGATGATAGGAGTGATTATGATGCACTAATTGGGGCTCTAAAGCGACGATTTGGACAATGCTCTGCCACTAGCCTGCTCCGCTCTGAACGATGCAGCAGACAGCGACGACCAGAGGAGCCGCTGAGGGAGCTCGTTAATGACATTGAGGGGCTTGTTCACCGCACCTACGTCCATCCAGAGTGAGCTAGCTCGGGACCATTTCCTCCAGGCCCTGCTGCCAGCTGACCTGCGCATCCAGACACTACTCGCTCACCCTGGGTCGCTCCAGGAGGCTTTGGAGTCAGCAACGGAGAGAGAGATGCTGTGTGCTGGCGCCATGGGTAAAGTGGTTGAAAAAGCACCAAAAGGGAGCGCTGCTTGTGAGACGGAAAGGGAGTTGGCGCAGCCTGCCTGGGTGGGGGAGCTAACCCAGCTAGTGAGGGCTGCCACTTCGAGAGATGAGAGGCAAGACAAGCCACGACCAAGAGTCTGCTGGGGGTGTGGCCAGCCTGGCCACCTGGTCCGACACTGCCCCCGTTCCACCGCGAACAAGGGAAATGAGCCGGGGACCGCATAATCGGGACGATGCGGACCCCTGGCACTCTGTCCCAGCCCCCTCTAATTAAAGAAGCTACGCAACCATCTGACCAAATAGGGGCAACCAGACCACCGGAGGATTTTGATGGTCAGCTAGCGACTAGTGGTGCTGGGTCGAACATGGATAGGAGACTGTTGGTATGCAATGCTCACCATTGGAGAGACATGCTGCTCTGCACTGGTAGACACAGGTTCGTCAGCAACCCTGGTGAGGCCCGATGTGGTGACAAATGGAACTGATATTTTTCCCACTATAGTGAAACTGCAGTCAGTCACCGGGGAGCGAACTCCCATGGTTGGGGAAGCAATAGTGACTCTGGGCCTGGGGAAAAAGTCTATCCGCTGCCCGGTGTGGGTTGCTAACCTGGAGGACTGTATACTGGGACTGGATGTTCTCGGGGCATTGGACTGTGTCATCAACACAAAGAGAGGAACTCTCACGTTCCCTGATGGTCATGTCATCCAGATGTGGCGCCAGCCACCCCGGCCTGGCTGTGTTGCGACCCACACTGTTGCCACACTGACGGCTGAGACAACAAATTATGCTGCCCCTAGCTGCATCCCTTCAAATGAGCTATCCACACTGCCCTCCACCCTGCCCGCTGCTGAGTTGCACCCACCCCCAGCCTCTGTCCGGCCAGCTACAAGTCCACACACACAGGTGACAAATGCCTCTCCACCTGACGACAGTGAAAGAGTCTTGGCAGTGCGGGAGGTCTGGCAGGCAAACTGTGGTGGTCTGACTCCTAGCGAACAAGATCTGTTGTGGCAGCTGCTTCTTGAGTTCAAGGACTGTTTTTCAATGTCGGAGGACGATGTGGGCCGCACAGATCTCATCCAGCATTACATCGAAACAGGAGATGCACGGCCGATTAGGATGAGACCTCGACGCCTCCCACTGGCCAGGCAGGCTGCGGCAGACAAAGCCCTGCAAGAGATGCAGCGAGCGGGAATCATCGAGCCTTCCACCAGCCCCTGGGCCTCGGCGATCGTCATGGTCCCCAAAAAGCAGAAGGAGGTGTGGCGTTTCTGTGTGGACTTCAGGCCCCTCAACAAAGTGACAAAAAAGGACTCCTGCCCCCTTCCATGCATTGACGAGGCCCTCGACACGGTGGCAGGGTCAGCCTGGTACTCCTCTTTGGACCTGCGGAGCGGGTATTGGCAGGTCCCTCTCAGCCCTGAAGCTAGGGCCAAAACTGCCTTCATCACAAATGGGGGCTTGTGGCAGTTTAAAGTCCTTCCGTTTGGCCTCTGCAATGCTCCTGCCACGTTCGAGAGGCTAATGGACAGGGTACTTGCTGGTATCCCTCGGCAGGAGTGTGTTGTGTACCTGGACGACATACTGGTGCATGGTGACTCCTTCCAGGTGGCTCTCGAGGCCCTGAGGCGGGTGCTGGAGAGAGTGGCAGCAGCAGGTCTAAAGCTGCACCTACAGAAATGCTCCTTCATGCAACGGGAGGTCACATTTCTGGGGCACAAGCTTGGGGGCGGCGGTGTCGGCACCATGGATGATAAAGTGCAGACGGTGAAGGATTGGCCTACCCCCAACACTGTGCAGGACCTGAAAAGCTTCCTGGGCCTGGCCTCCTACTATAGAAAGTTTGTGAGGGTATTTTCCTGCATAGCTGTACCACTGTTCCGCCTACTGCAAAAAGGGGTGGTGTTTGATTGGACAGAGGAGTGCCATGCAGCTTTCACTTCACTGCAGAGAGCCCTTGTGGAGGCCCCAGTCCTCTCACCGCCTGACCCCACCCTGCCTTTTATCCTCGACACGGACGCCAGTAATGCAGGCGCAGGTGCTGTGCTGGCCCAAGTGACTCCTGAAGGAGAGAGAGTGGTGGCGTATCACAGCAGACAGTTTAACAGGGCTGAACGCCGCTACTGTGTCACGAGACGGGAGCTGCTTGCTATGGTTTGTGCCATCTGACATTTCAGATATTACCTTGGGGGCCTCCACTTCACAGTCCGGACCGACCACTCTGCCTTACAGTGGCTCATGTCTTTTAAGGAGCCAGAAGGCCAGCTGGCACGCTGGATTGAGGAGCTCAGGCGATGATTTCACTGTGGTCCACAGACCGGGGCACGCCACGGAAATGCTGACGCTTTCACGCCGGCCTTGCAGCGCTGATGGCTGCAACTACTGTGAGAAAAGAGAGGCGCAGGAAGAAGAGTGGCTGCAACCTGATGTGAAATGTGCTGCCGTGGGACCGGTGGGCACGCCTGCAGGCCATGGACTGACAGCTGTGGACGCAGCAGAGTGGGGTGCAAACAGGAAGAGGATGTCGACATAAGGCCAGTGCTCGCTTGGGTGGGATCCCAACAGCGACCACCTTGGGGAGAGGTTACCATGTGTTCTCGAGCCACAAAGGGACTCTGGTCAATTTTTCAAGCCCTGCGACTGCGTGATGGTGTCCTGCAGAGGGGGTGGAAAGAGCCGGCGACTGGAGAGACACAGTGGCAAGTGGTGGTGCCCAGGGCTCTGAGAGAGACAGTGCTCCGGGCAATGCATGGAGCTCCGGGATCTGGTCACTTCGGCGTTACGAAGACCCTCCGTCGCCTCCGCCAGGGGTTCTACTGGGACCAACATAGGCGGGATGTGGAGGACTACTGCCGCCGCTGCGACAGCTGCACAGCGAAGCAAGGCCCTGCAGACAGATCTCATGCCCAGCTCCAGCAGTTTCCGGCTGGGTGTCCCATGGAGAGGGTGGGGATTGATGTTCTTGGACCGTTTCCTAACTCAGAGAGGGGCAACCGTTACATCCTCACTGCCATGGACTATTTTACTAAGTGGCCCGAAGCTTACTGCATGCCGAACCAGGAGGCGGAGATGATTGTGGATGCTCTGGTGGGGGGAATGTTCAGCAGATTTGGGGCCCCTGAAGTCATCCACACAGATCAGGGCAGAAACTTTGAGTCCCGTGTCTTCGCCGCCATGTGTGACAAACTCGGATCCCACAAGACCCGCACTACACCCCTCCATCCACAGAGCGATGGGCTGGTCGAGAGATTCAACCGCACGCTGGCACAACAGCTGGCCATCGTGGCAGCTAAACATCAACGCGACTGGGACGATCACGTGCCTCTTGTGCTGATGGCTTACAGGTCTGCGGTGCAGGACTTCACTTCCTGCTCTCCTGCCCTTCTCATGCTCGGCAGAGAAATCCGGACGCCAGGGGAGATGATGATGGGGAAACCTCCTGACGCCCCTGCGGGTCCCCTGGGGCTCGACTATGCTCGGAAACTCCAGGACCGCTTGGAGTCGGCCCACGAGTTTGCCAGGAACCAGATGCGCAGTGCGGGCGTAAGCCAAAAGAGGAACTACGATGTGCACGTCAGAGGATGACATTTTGAAGTCGGAGAGCTGGTCTGGGTGTATAGCCCTCAGAGGAAGAAGGGCAGGTGCCCAAAGCTCAATAGTGAGTGGGTGGGGCCCTGCCGAATCCTGGAGAGACTTGGAGAGGTGGTGTACAGGGTCCAACTGCCACCACGAGGAAGGAAAGTCGCTCTGCATAGAGACAGGCTGGCCCCCTACCGGGGCACATTCACCCCACCAGGACAAGAGCCTGGGGCACGGGGAACCCTGGACTCAGTCCAGACTACCCCCCAAACCCTTCCCAATGGGCCCAGCCTTTCGCCCGCCCCTTCACAGACTCTTAGTGTCCCTGGCCCCGCCCCATGGCCCTGCCCTTGGTCCCAGCGTCCCCTCAACCCCTTTTCCTTCTCCCCAGCGCTGACGGCAGCCTCAGAGGAACCGCAGGCCCCCTGGCCACCTAAGAGACTTTGTTTGCCCCCTCGGGGGCGAGGGACTTTCTGGGGGGAGGGTAGTGTAATGGACTGAGGGAAATGTTATGTTATAAATGTTATGTTCAGGATGTAAGTGAATGTCTCATGAGCTGGTAGCTGTGAGGCGTGTCTGTGATTGGAGAGCGAGTGATGTTGTTGTGTTGTGTGGTGTTGTGTTACGACTCGTTCGGAGCAGAGCTATGACCCGGAGCAGACGTGAAGCTGGTTGGGAGGTTTTCACGGCGTTTTGCTGTCGTTTTGGCGAAGGCTACGGCCAACAGTAGCCTGTTCTATGTTCCCTGAATAAACACCCTATAAACCATCTACGCCTCGTAGCGTTCCTGACCCAGGGTCGCTACAAAATATATCTTCTCACTTTTTCATGTATACACAAAATGTTTAATCATGGAAATTTGGTTTAAAGTCCTGGAAAGGTCCTGGAGATCCATCGGTCAGCATGTGTGTGAACCCGTCACAAACAGAACTGACAGCGCTTACTCGCGTGAGTTTACTAGCCCGACTGTTTGTGGTTTAACCCCGTCATACGCGTCGTTGAGGGGGCGTGGCTTATCTCCGTTACTTTGCTCCGTGGAATAATATTTTCCGCCACGGAATAATTAACCACTTTTTCTACGTTATACTTCTTGTGGAAATGCCACACACGTCGTAACAGCTAGCGCCCCGGTGTGAATGACTTCCGAATCCAGCACCACGAGAGCAGCAGTAGCCAATTAGATCCAACAGCGGAGCAGCTCAGCGCTGATCGGCTCTCACAATGCAGCGTTCTGGTTCTGTGCTGTGACGTCGCTAGTGACATCACGGAGCACTGAACCAGAGTGTGTATATAGAGAGCAGACTCGAGCGCTGTTCTGAGGTCTACTTGAGGATCTGGGAGAGTCCTGGGGACCAGAATATGGTAACCAGGATGTGTACCCTGGATACTCGTAGACTGGGGGGGTAGAGCAGGCTCTAGCACCGGGGGGTGGGGGTGATGGGTGGGGGGTTCTCTGATATATACACATGTACATACATAAATACATGGTGAACTAATCTTACATTAGGTTGTTCAGCTGTAGTCAGACGGCATTGAAGGCCTAGGTAGAAAATGCACGGCCCGCCACTGCTATAATGTACTATATCATACTATACTATGTTAAGATGTTATACAGATACTGTCTTACCACATCATATACTGTATTCTATTTACGTATCATTACCTAATCACAGTATATATTATGGTGTACACTGTTTGAACTAGACTCACAAGTACTCACAAGTATTATGCTTACCATGTCACTTGGTAACTTTTCACTTACCTCGCAACTTTGTGTTTTATTGCTCTTGTGTAGTACACGCCTGTATAGTTCATTCTTATGTAGTTGTTGCATAATTTATACTTGAGTCGTATACTATTTGTATTTACCACTTTATGTATTTCTTCTTATTTTCAACAGAGTTTGTTAATTGTTTTGCAATAAAGGCTTGTATCGTTTGGCAATCTTGCATGTAAGCTACTTCAAATGGAGGAACTCGCCCACATGTCTCTTTCAGTCCCAAGTCATGTGAAGACTCAGCATCAGACTTCCATGAACGCAAATTACGTTTTTTAACCGTTCACGACCAAGATACCTGCTTTTATTTACCCATAGTGATAAGGGCACCAATACTTAATATGGGGGTTGTGAGATCTCTAACAAATCATATCTTTTTTATTATGTTAGAATATAAATGTTCAGTTTGTTCCTTAAATGAAGGTCTTGAATGCTATTTCAAAGCCAACTTTATCGAATAAAATGCTATATATAAATAAAGTATAGAAAGATTGAGTGTAAAAATACAGGAATCTGCCAATGTTGAGAAAAAAAATTAACATTGGTATTTTGGTACCAATTATGAAACAGCTTTTCAAGTCTCAAAATTAAAATGTTGTTCTATTTGAGAAAAAACAAATGTCATTTGTAATTTTGAGCTTTATGAATACAAATAACCAATGCATTTATGGAACCCACCAATGTAGATTAAGGAATAGAAAGGTTTACTCAGCACTTTAGTCAGCACTTTATTTTACCCCTGTATATTTAGTATTAGTATTTCGTTTTTTTGGTATTGTGTTTTGTGTTTTATATTTATTTTCATTGATAATCTGATGTGCACCGCTGCTGTGATTTTTGAAATTTCCCCACTGTGGGACAAATAAAGGAATATCATATCATATCATGTCATATCATATGTAGCCATGGCTGGATTACCGATTACAAGGTGAGCAACCTCACAGACACCATCATCATATTGTCCTATTTGAAAGATGTACACATCTATTGTCAGTTCATACTAAGATTGCACCTACGTGGTTCATATTTCTGGGTAAAGTGTGTTTGATCAGATTAACACAAATTAATTGACATGAAGAAAAACTAAGGCTAGGTAGTTAGATATACGTTTCTGTGCCTGAGCAAACGAATAGAAACAATGAACCTGCCATCTGTCGCGTGAAATAGATGAGAACTCGAAAGCTAGACAGAGACATAATATCAAATCGTTCCTCAGGGCCCCCAGAAAGGTTAATCCAGCCATATACTGTATATTGCATAGTTCATGTACATATTGAAGTATATTCAAACACAAGGTATATGCACATTTAGATTGGTGGGGTAGATGACTACTATCCATCAAATGAGAGATATGCTCTGGTAGTCATATCCAGCAGCATAGTTATAAAAAAAGAAGTGATCATGACAGAGTGTTAGACCAAGAGCTGTACTCTCTGTTGCCAGTAATAACACTCGGAGTGAATAAATTGGGCAATTATAATTTATCCTGACAGAAATGTCCGTATCATAAAGATCAAATGATTCAGTAGCCACTATGAGATTAAAGATACCTCAGCGGAGGAGGACGATTCTTCCCTCAAAAGCATCTGTATATTGAGTCTGTGCAAGCTGCATGTTACAAGACAAATATAGGTTTATTGTTAGGTAGCCACTTGTAGTGGTCATAGCACTTATGGCAGCTGGAAGTCAGAAGATGTAGAATAAAGAGAACAGAGGAGGCTGGGGTGAGCGGATGTGTCAGACAAACACTGTTCCTGTACCGTGTTAAGTCAATGTTCATTTATCTGACTCACCTACATAATGTAGGTTAACTTATGGAACGGTAACTTAAATTAAATTCCTCCTAGGGCACACATCCTATTTTTTCAATTTCATTGCACAAGAGATGCTTTTCAGTTTTGAAATGTATTGTGACCTGTAGCCTTTTGGGAAAGTGTGTGTACAGTGCAATACACAAGTGTTAGAAATGCTCCTATTCTTTATCATTGAAATTGTTTTTCCATGTTAAAAGCCAACATGCTACTTCAGCCGCCAGCAGAACTGCGTCTTTTCATCGTTGTCACCTTTTTCTGACGTGTTTGCATGCCTGAAAATCCGTTTTTCCTGAATACCAGACTGACACTGGCTCCATGTTTTTGACTGAGGTGTACTGTCGAGATGACGAAGCGCAATCACACTTCTTCCAGCTCAGTTCCTCCATCTGATTTGTTTGATTTGGCTCAGCAGTGACTCAGAACCCGTCTGTGTTCACTGGACACAGGAAACATTATGGGTCTCTAGATTTGTGTTGCAGTCATGGCACTATTCAGTTAAATACAGTAATGGACCCCTGATTTGGGAAATATGAGCACTGATTTGACAAAGGTTACATGTTAATTGTAGAATCACTTAATTTGATGTTTTTAACAGGATTGAAGGTATGAATGGACTGTAATGCTTTGTCTCTACAGCCTTATGGATGCACTTTCCAAATATTTATTCAATGCAAATGCACTTACTTGAGCCTCAAATTAACGGTTGCTTTTCCACTGTATTGTGAAGCTACATTTGGTGTTCTTTGACGAAAGACCCAATGGGTTTCATGAGGCAGGAACTACATTGCATCATAAAACAGATGAGTGTAATAAAGTACAAGTGGTTGCCGTGCACACATTTTTTGTTGACAAAATGTGTGATTCACACACATAGATAGATAGATAGATAGATATATACTTTATTAATCCCCAAGGGGAAATTTGTCGAGTCAGTAGCAGCAACACACAAGAATAAAAAAAAAAAACACAAAATATAAGAAGGGTTAGGGTGATCTGGCAAGAGGTGAACTGTTGTAGAGCCTCATAGCCGTCGGCAGGAATGTTCTCCTGTATCTCTCCTTGTGGCAGCGGAGCGTGAGGAGACGTCTGGAGAAAGTACTCCTCTGTCCCTGTAGGAGGTGGTGGAGAGGGTGGTCCGGGTTGTCCAATATGGACACCAGTTTCTTCAACTCCTCCTCTCCACCACCTGTTCCAGGTGCTCCAGCTGGCAGCCGATGATGGAGCCAGCCTTCTTAACCAGTTTGTTAAGACGGCTGGTGTCACCGCCCGATGCTGCTCCCCAGCAGACAATGGCAAAGTGCAGCACACTGGCCACAACCGACTGGTAGAATAACTCCAGCATCTTGCTGCACACGTTGAAGGATCAAGCTTTCTCAGGAAAAAGAGTCGACTCATCCCCTTCTTGTACACAGCGTTGATGTTGGCCTTCCAGTTCAGTCGGCTGTCGATGGAGACGCCCAGGTACTTGTACCCCTCCACCATGTCCACGTCCACTCCCAGGACACTCAGAGGTGCAGGAGCAGTCGCCTTCCTCCTGAAGTCCACCACCATCTCTCTGGTCTTGGCCACGTTCAGCCGCAGGTGGTTCTCATCGGCCCACTTTACAAAGTCACTCACCACTGCCCTGTACTCCTCCTCCGTCCATCCCTAATACACCCGACCACTGCAGAGTCATCAGAGTACTTCTGCAGATGGCATGACTCCGTGTTGTACTGGAAGTCACTGGTGTACAGGGTGAAGAGGAAGGAGACAGAACAGTTCCTGTGGGGCTCAACATCACTGACCACCGTTCCAGACAGCACACGCCCATTCTGACAAACTGTGGTCTGCCTGTGAGGTAGTCAGTGATCCAGGAGATGGTGGACGCGTCCACACTGCCACCGCAGCTTCTCACTCAGCAGCAGTGGCTGGATGGTGTTAAATGCACTGGAGAAGTCAAAGAAAGTGACTCTCACAGAGACACCGGTTCCATCCAGGTGCGACTGAGCTCGTTGCAGCAGGTAGATGATGGCGTCGTCCACTCCCACATGAGGCTGGTAAGCAAATTGCAGAAGGTCCAGCGATGATTTCACCTGCGGCCGGAGGTGGGCCAAGACCAGCCTCTCCAGCACCTTCATCACATGGGAGGTGAGGGCGACCGGTCGGTAGTCGTTGAGGCCAGATGGTGCTGACTTCTTTGGGACAGGGACCAGGCACGACGTCTTCCACAGCACCGGGACTTCCCCCAGCCTCAGGCTGAGGTTGAAGAGGCGCTGCAGGACACCAGACAGCTGGGTGGCGCAGGTCTTTAGGACCCTGGGGCTGATGCCATCAGGACCTTCAGCTCTGCGCTGGTGTAGTTTCTCCAGCTGTCTTCTCACCTGGTCAGTCGTCACAGAGAGAGGGGGGAGGGTGGAGGAGCCCATTGTTATTGAGGGCTCGGTGGATGTGCAGCTCAGCAGGGGGGACAGAGGGGGAGGTGTTTGGGAGGTGTGATGTGTGGAGGAGACGGGGAGGGCTGTGAACTGAACCTATTGAAAAACAGTTCAGCTCGTTGGCCCTCTCCAGGAGCCCCTGGCTGTCTCCTCCCACCTTGAAGCCAGTTATCTGCTTCATGCCAGACCACACCTCCTTGTGTTGTTCAGCTGGAGTTTGGCCTCCAGCTTCCTCCTGTAGGAGTCCTTGCCTCCTGAGCTTCACCTTTAGGTTGCGCTGGGCTTTCTCAGCTCATCCCTGTCTCCAGACCTGAAAGCAGCTTTCTTCATGTTAAGAAGCGCCTTCAGGTCCCTGGTGATCCAGGGCTTGTTGTTGGGGAAGCAGCGCACAGTCCGTGATGGGATGGTGGTGTGTTCACAGAACTTGATGTATTCCGTGATGCAGTCGGTCATCCTGTTGATGTCCTCCTGCGGTCCACACAGCACATCCCAGTCCGTTGACTCAAGCAGTCCTGTAGAGCGTCGTTAGCCTCCAGAGACCACCTCCTCACAGTCCTGGTGGTCACCGCAGCCTCTTCACCAGAGGAACATACCTGGGTGTCAGCCGGACCAGGTCATGATCAGACCTGCCGAGGGGGGGAAGGGCAGTGGCGCTGTATGCGTCCTTAGTATTAGCATACAGCAAGTCCAGAGTTTTATTGTTCCTTGTTGGGCAGTCTATGTATTGATGGAAGGTTGGCAGAGCTTTTTCCAATGTGGTGTGGTTAAAGTCACCAGTGATAGCCATGAATGCTCCAGGCTGATGATTCAGCAGAGCAGACACAGTGGAGTGGATGGTGTCCACAGCTTCCTCAGCGTCAGCTGATGGCGGCACGTACACGACAACCACAATGGCGGACGTGAACTCTCTCGGCAAATAGTACGGGCGCATCCCCACGGCCAACAGTTCAATGTTCGGGCTACAGAAGCGCTCCTTCACGCACACATGGTCCGGATGGCACCACCGTTCATTCACATAAACAGCGATCCCGCCCCCCCTCATCTTACCGCTCTGTGTAGCGTCTCTGTCAGCCCGAACAGTTCTGAAGCCGGGCAAAGACGCGCTGTGATCCGGATAGTCCGCGTGCAGCCACGTCTCAGTGAAGCACAAGAGACTGCTCTCACGGAAGATCCTCTCGGTCATTACCAGCGCGCCGAGCTCATCCGTACATACACATTGAAATATATAAATATTGATATAGTATTTGCTAATAAATTCACTCACCTTTTCTACTTGATGACGTTAAAGAATTGACAACGCATAACCAAACAACAATGAGCAGATGATTTTTACAGATCATTATTAAGATGGCGATCTTAATGTGTTACACCTTGCATGTTTAAAAACTCTCAAAAGAAAGGTGAAATAAAGTACCAACCAAACGAATCAAACAGCTCGGCCGGTTTTTCCTGGACTGAATTTAAAAGACAACTAATGTTCCTTGTCCTGGTCTAATGATGATGCAAAAAAAGTGACAAATACAGGTTTGTAAAACGTTAGATTTATTGTGTCATGTTACATCTCTGGTTCTGTACATTGATAGTGCAAAAATAAATACAAATAAATATATTTTTAAAAACACATTTTTGACATAATTTTCTTCCGCTCAAAAGCCAATATTGGTATGTTCCTCTTTACTAGGGTGAGAGATTACATTATTCTGAGTTTAAAGGTCTGGTCTGAGACTTAACATCGACAAAATAAGTATCATTAAATTCAGACATTTTCCTCAACTGTTGCCATGAGTGTGAATTGGAGGGCAGTAAAATACAAAAATAATATTTAGAACAAACTGAAGTAATTGACGTTCAAAATACATTTACAGTTGTATTTACACTTAAATAAAATTCACCAATGCGAGGGTGTTTAAGACATTTAATTAATGAACAGATGTTCTCTTCTTATCTGTGAATATCAGCAGCATTTAGACACCGATGATTTTGTTCTGATTTCTCTGCTATGCCTGTCACACATGAATGTGAAGTATATTTTTGAAGACTCGTTTGAAGTTACCGTTGCAGAGCGGGTAAATAAAAGGGTTGAGAGTGGAGTTGATGTAACCTAACCATATGGTGAACATGTGAAGGTCATGGTGCACACACTCTTTGCAGAACGCCATGACCATGAAAGTTATGAAGTATGGTATCCAACACAACAAGAAAGCAGCGATTATGAAGCCCAGCTGCTTGGCAGCCTTATGCTCTTTATGGATCCTCAGGCTTTGGATGCGCTGACGTGATTGGTCAATAAATCTTTGCCACGTCTGTTTCAAAGTCACTCCATTAGATGGGTTAAATGTTTCATCTTCGACCCTTTCCTCAGTCCAGGCCGGAGCCTGACTGGGGTCGTAGTTGTTGTAGAGCACAGAAGTGTATCTCTGCACGTCTGAAACCTGACTGATGCCACAAACACCACTCACTGACTTTGGCACCGTGACGTGACATTCATTTAAAGACGCTTGAAGTTTGTTCTCATTATTCCCCTCGAGGCAAATCACGTCCTGTTGCACCGGAAACTCAACGTCTGTCTGCTTCTCCTCAGGAGACAAGGAGCACCTTTGTAACTTTTTTGTCAATCTGATTCGCTTTGTTGTCATGGCGAGCAATGACGTCTCTTGGCACTTGACACCAATTTTCCGATGAGATCTGGATGACGCCGTTTTAAATTTATCCGAATCCTCGAGAGAATACGGCTGATCTAAAGTGTTCTGGTCTAGCAAGCGTTGTTTTTTAGACAGTTTCATTGGAACTTTCAGATCCATCTTGGGTGATTTGGAATCATTTTTCTCTGGCGCTTGGGCATTTTGTCCAATCTCATTTTCCCCAAATGAGTCGGTGGGATGAATGATTCTCTCTCTGTCCCTGAGATGTTGCCTGACTGCCAAGTAGATGTGTGTGTAAAACCACACCATCAAAATTGAGGGTACATAGAAGTTGAAGACCGCAGTAATAACCTTAAACCACGTGATAAAGCGGAAATCGGTGTCACAATTGTTTTCCTCTTCAGGTTTAAGGTCTACATGAGTGAAAGACCTCCACCCTAAAATTGGAATAATCCACATCATTGACAGCAGCCAGGCTCCAGAAATCATCACACTGGCCTTTCCCCGTGTGCGATACTTTAGATACTTAAGTGGCTGTCGGACAGAGCGGTACCGATCCAAACACAGGATAAACAAGCTGAAAATTGAGGCTGTGCTTGCCACGTAGTCCATGATAAGCCAAAATTGGCAGACAGCCCGTCCCAGCTTCCATTCGTCCTCCAACAAATACACCAGGTTCAGAGGCATAACTGTGATGCCCACGATCAGATCGGCCACAGACAGGCTGACGATGTAGAGGTTCCCGACGGTGTGGAGGCTCTTCTCTCTCTTCACGGCGTAGAGGACGAGCAGGTTCATCATGATCGTGAGGAGAGAAATGAGTCCCAGACAGACCCCCAGCATGGCGTTGTGGAAGCGGTCGTGGAGGTTCAGCGTGTGATTGCTCCACAGCGAGTCGGCATCGAGGAGGCCACTCCAGCTGTTGTGGCTTTTATTGATAAAGCTGTTGGTGTTGAGGTTTAGAGGGTCTGAGAAAGGTGACAGACCAGATTCCATCATGGAAGGTGAGTTGGTCACCTCTAGAGCCAGTCACATCATGGACAGTGCATCTTCAACTGTCGGCCGGTGAGGGGGGTGTAATTACACAGTTTGTATGCCATAGTGCACCTTTATATTACCAAAGTAATCCTTTCAATCTTGGAAAAGGTTTGAATCCATGTGGTCTTGATCGGCAGTCCATTTGTTACGTAAATCCAAACTTTTAACGCCTGGAAGACAAAAGAAAAAACATATCAGTTCGTGACATAGTTTTTAACCACCAAATGCAGAATGATTTAAGTGCCGTTTGACACTAGAATATTTTTAACAATCATCTGCAGAAGGACAAACATGTTCTGTTCTCACCTTAAATCTGTGTATAAAAAATGCACTTTGTCAATTTTGTGACATATTTGTTCAATCATGGTCCAATATGCAACTCACACACGTGATATGGAAACTGAAAGCCTTCAATGCAAACACACACACACACACACACACACACACATACACACATGCTGAGAATAGACTCTACAGTGAAGTAGGAGACATCTTGTGTCTAGCAGTTAAAGACATGAAAACTATTTGTGTATACTGTATACATAGATTCTGGATATTTCAATGAGAAAGAAATATGTAACTCGAGTGGTGGAAGCCAGTGAGCCGTCCAGCTGGCTTTCTTTAACACAAAGCGGAGGGTGGCGATTCCCATCAATGACACCGGAGGAGACAAAGTGATTGGAGGAAAGGAAGCAATAAAAGGCTGCTGCTGTTCTGATAGAATCTTTGTCTCGTCATGTTTGAATGTACAAAGCACAGCTAGACGTCTCTTGTGAAAATATATCGATATGCTGCTGGGAAATATTGTCTCGGATGTTTGGAGTATTGATTTTTTAAAGAGAAGGATGATAGACATCCCGTTGCCATGGAGGCAGGTTGCCATTTCTGAACATGTGAGAAATCTGTGAATTGAAATATGCATTCAGCCTTTTCTTTTTTCCCCTCTTTATTATATTCCTGTGTGTTATTTTGCTAATAATACCATTCACATTTGTATTGACTCATTCCTCACAAGTCAAAAACAACAACTACTGTCTGGGTATGCAGTAAAAGCCTCCCCACTATGAGTGCATAACAAGATAAGAACTTTAAGAATATGGTTGTGAGGTTTTCAGCTTGTGATCAACAAGAAAATATTAATATCTAAATCTTAATAATTCAAGAGAGGGAGGAATGACACTCGTGTAGATTATTGATTATGTAGAAATCCTGGAGAAGCATCAGTTTCATTCTAATGAATCTATTTCCTCCCTATTTATCCAGCAGATGTGACTATGGTTTTTGTCTGTAACTCTGTATTTCAATGCTTACTCAGGAGGAAGAATTACACCACGCTCACAAGTGTTCATTGCTTCATCGAGGAAAAAACACTGCATCCGCAGAAAATGACTCATGCCAACTGGTTTGGATACATACATGAATATTATTTATATTGAATGGGGCAAAATTGGAAAAATAAAGATACCCTGTTCTCATCAGCCAATGTGTTTATATGGTGTTGCCTCCACTAATCCAATAAATAAGGCGAAATGACTGAAGGTATTGGAAGCATTTAATAAACTATGGCACTATCCTGTGTATGATGTATGGAGGAAGGTACTTTTCTGGAAACACTGACAGGAGCATATTCCAACAGTCAGAGCTTCAAATGGGTGATGAAGTCGTTTTTATGCCACACATAAACACAGAATATTGTGAATCAATGCTTAATATTTTGAGCCTCGAATAACAAACTTTAATTGAAGCCACTAAATGACAGGCTCTCAGATGATTTATCTTTCACATTCGTGTCCATAAATCTTTTTATGCTTTAATCTGAGCTCAAATGTGTGACTACACATTTTATCTCTCTCGCCGTGTTCATATATTCTCTCTGTTTATACAATAACTGCCACTGTATCACAAATATTTAGGAATCGCAAGTTAGCCTACTCACCGAATTCTGAAAGAATAACAAGATCCAAAGGCACGAATGTGGGGGGGGGGGGGAACACCCACGGAGCCGTTGCGTGTTTCCTGCATTTGGGCAGCAGAGAAGGAACAGGATATTTGCCCAACGCTAATAGTTGAATACGATTATCTGTAATGACCACTGTTTGTCTGATTTCATTACAATAGAGCGGGAACACATTCATCTTTTGGCCTGGTGAGACCTGATGGAGCCTATTCTTCGCGATAAATAATGGCTGTCGGGTTAAATGCGAGGCGCTGCGCAGAGGACACCTGTTGACGCGCTGCACGCAAACTTTTAGGATCTCAGCGCGCAACCGACAAACACATGCTTATTGTTTTGCAAAAGTCGGATGATGGCATTGCCATTGTCGGCTCTCTTACGTTACAGTCAAGTTAATGCAATGGTGGCGATAGTTTCTTGACTTACCAATGAATGACGTAGGCCTACGTCCGTTTAATTCAAGCGTGTATTCCAGCTGATAATCAGAAAACGCGTAAAGGAAAGAGATAACGTCTTCATCTCCCTCCCTCTCTCTCTCTCTTTCGCTCTCTCTCTCTCTCTCTCTCGCTCTCTCCCTCTCCCCCTCTCTCTCTCTAGACTTTGGAGTTTGCGTGACATCCCGGCTGAACCATTGCAGCAGTAAGTAAACTGATGGAGTTGCGCGTTATGATTGGTGTATGAGTCACCACTGTTGCACACGCAGACCGGGAGCAGAGGCGTGTATAACTTACTCCATGTCATAAACGCAGCGTTATCTCGACTTACAGTAAAAGTCTTTTGAAACAGTGTGGTGAAACACCATCATTCAATGGTTTCACTTTTATTTACAGCAGACTGAGCAGAGCCATCTTATGGAAAGCTGAGGGGAGCTGTATTGGGGTGACTGAGGACAGCAGTATCTGCATGGCAACATCATGAATTCCTCCAACCACAACACTCAAGCTGGAAGGATGAAACACGGGCACTTAGTCTCATCAAGTTCACTCAGCAAGCCTGATATTAGAATATAAAGCCAATTTGGGTTGGTTTCTTTTGCATATTATTCCACTTGGAGTTGGTACCTATAAAGCCAATCTCTCCAGCTATATGGCTTAACAGCAATCATCAGGGCAGCCTGTCCACCCACGCCAGGAGTGTCTCACTGTCTCCAGAATGTGGATTTACGTACATAAGGATGACTGATTTATCGTGGGTGCATTCCATCACCTTTTTAGAACTTCATTCACAGCTCAGCTTTGGGGGAAAAGAAGAGTTTTTGTGAGGTTTGAATTTGATTGCTTTCCTTGCGAAAGGATCAGAGGAAGCAATCTACAACACAATTAAAATGCACATTTAATGTTAAACTAGTACAGAGAAAGTGAACGTTTGGATAGAGGAAGTGTTGTACTGATTCTGTGAAAATTAGTCCAGGATTTATCTCGGGCTTCTCTGGGTTTTGATCCATTGTGAAACGGCTACTTGGCAAAAGGGAAGGTTGATTTTTATGTCCTGATAAAAGCATGCAACTGTGGGGTAAAGTTAATGAGGTCAGAAAGCTCCAGTAGTTTCTTTTTATTGCAAGTACATACTTTTGAAATGGTGCCAAGAAATACACATTTACAGATTTCTAAAAGGTGAGTCTGATAGTGTTACGAAGAGTTACAGAGTCGGTTTGACAAGAACAACAACAGAGAAACCTGAGGGAGTCTTTTCTGGATTTTAAGCCACGCTGACTAAAGTTAATATATATTTATATCTAGACAAAGCTCCACTCCTTTGCAGAGCATGAGGTTCATATTTCTAATTTCATCGCCAATAGCAGTGTTTGAATAACCGTGAGTACAAATACCTTATTATATTTGTTGTATATACTGTATTTTCTCTGTTTTTATATATTGTTGTATACTAAATATAGTATCTTAATATTTTTATTTAAAATACAGGAGTGTAACATGCATTGCACTGCAATGAAAAATAAAAACCATGAAACCAAATAACGCAGAGCAGGACTCGAGCAACTGTGGTTTGTCATAATTATGTCTTAGCCGATTAGCCTTCATTATCTTGAGATAACAAATTACTTTTTTTGCTAAGCTTTGCCTGTTAGGGCCAAATATGTAAAAACTCTAGAATACACATTTGAAAACCATATTTATATGCAAGGTATGAAAATAGTGTGTGATATTGTGTCATTCAATATTTTAAACATTAAATAAAAGGAGACTATTCGAGCACACTGAGCATCATATATGAAGATACATTAATTTTTAAAAGAGTATATATGATCAATGATAATCAAAATATTCATATGATTGATCCAGGTCAAATGTGGCAGAATCCTAATATGCCAGTGACAACACAACTTGGGTTTAATGATATTCAAATTGTGTTATGTTTCTGTAAGTAAAGTGAGAATTGATGCTCAAAAACTTACTCAGTATTGTCGTTTAATAGTATTTTATTTAATTATGTTTCTTTATGCCTCCCAATTGAAAAAAACTGTTTCCATCAACTTTAATTAAATTGTGCCATCTGTTATTGTTAAGTGAGTTGAACATTGAGCAACATGTAGTTTTCAAATGAACTTGATATTTGTTTTGTTTAATCATCTATATATTTTGTGACGACAACTGATCTTGTTACATTGGCTGAAGAAGACTATGAGATGAATTTAAAAGCGCCAACATGAGTAAGTGAACATTGACCCTCACACTTTACGCCCCCGGTCAGATTCAGCAACGCAGGCTGCTGTGATCTCATTTTAAGATGGTCTCCAGTTTTTATTCAAGTCACAATTGTTATGTATTTTCAGCCAGAGAGCAAGCAAATCTAATAACATTGACAGAGGGAAGTTTATCCTTGACTGAAGTAAAAGTAGCAATACTACACTGAAAAATATTGTTATCCATTCAAACTGTGCTGTGAAGGCAACATACCACCAGCACATCAGCAGCTGCTGTGAATCTGCCGGCAGACCGGACCTGCAGGCTCTGGGTCACAAAACAGGAAGTGTGGGAGGTGGTTGATGCATTGATTACGTAAAATGAAAACGCAAACCTTGAATGACAGAAAAACACAGTTGACAGATGTCTGGTGACGACAGGGTGCAACAGGAACAAGTTTGCAGGTATGTTTTATCTGCACAAGACTTGTAACAATTAATTATATGTATCAGTCAGTGTTAGATGCACATAATAAATATTTTGGGATTACTGGGGCGAAAACATTGATAAAGTCTTACCATTCTCCCCTACATGAAAAGCTGCAGGTGAAGAGGTGATGAAAAGAAATAATGAAAGAAACAAACAAACAAACAAAGGAAGGAAGGAAAGACAGAGGAGATAAAAAGGTTGAAGAAAGGCAGGTGTGTGTGAGTGTGTGTATGTGTGTGTGTGTGTGTGGGGTGCGTGTGTGTGTGACAAGGATGAAACAATAGAGGTAATGGTAACCTCATTTAAAAAATGTGTCAAGAAATGAACAGTATAGGATGATATAACTTTTATGGATATTGTACTCCTACATCTCTTTAGAAAATCCCCCTTTCACAAAACCCAATCAAGGTAGTCGGGTCAAGCGACAGCTTGAATGTATTCATGAAAACAGGAAGCCAGCCATTGTTTACATACAGCTGACTGCTTTCTTCTCCTCAGTATAAAGAGTAAAAATGTGTTAATTACTCTAAGGAAAAGGACAAGCAGATTATCTCAGGGACAATTGAGGCGCCAGGGATTTTTATACGGGTTGATTAATATTTATATTCTATAATTGATACAAAATTTGTGTAAAATAGTCAAATTGATCCAAACAGACAGATATGAATGTGCAGAAGTAGTAATCTGATTTATTTATTGTGTGTGCGCACACGTGTAAGTAGTAGTCGTGCACGCACAGTGCACATGAATGTGAGAATGTGTGTGTGAATGAGTGCGTCAGAGGTCTTCCTAATGTCATTAAGGTCAATCTGTATGTGAGCCCATAATAGCTCATAATGAGTGTAAGAAAAGAAACAGACAAATTACAGTGCACTTTTTGGTGGGGTCATTTTATCTTTCAAATTAAGCCAGAAGCTTCTAATGGATCATTTATGCTCCTGACTTACATAACATGCTTTAAACGTAGCAAACTCTTTTCCATAGCAACGCTTACTAAAGCAAACATGTCCGGCCTTTTTGTAGGCCAACAGGGACATCTGCTGGCCAGGTCTGCACCTGCTGAAGTATTCCATCAAAGATGCCATGTAGCAATCATCTTATGTGGGGCGATATGTTGGGGATTCACAAGCTCACAAAACAAATAAAAGCTCCCTTTTCGCTCCTATAATCAGCATAACCTTCGGTAAAGCCTTTGTAAATGCAATACCAGTCATATAATCCGCACTATTATTCATCGCAGTCGCCTTTAGATCAGTGGTAAATGATAAGAGGAGAAAATCTCTGGCTAATCTCCCGTCGCTTACTTTGTTGACTTTATAACCCTTTGGAAACAAACCCATCACATGTCGGCTCTTAAAGGTGAGCAGAAAGGTGAACCTTAATAACAGTAGTTTAGTAGACTCCTTCACTTCATTTCAGAATATGTACAGCAGAAGGTGGAGTTGACCTTCATTTCTTCTATCCTCCTGTTCCCATCCTTAACTCCTCCTCCTTTGTTCTTCCCTCCAGGCCTCTCCTCTTCTCCTCTTGCCAATTTCAACACCTCCTCACTTACTTAGTGACGAGCTGCAACAGCGACGCTGCTGGTATTATGTGGACCTTGTGAGTCTCTATGTGTGTCATCATGGTACAGCGTGGTCCTGGAGACACCTACTGGAGTGGGAACGACCACAGAGGCGGGTCTGAGTACTTGGCCAGATGTTTAAATGTCTGTGGACAAATGTTGTGACCTCAATAGTGTCACAACTGTGCAAGATGCCCGTTTAAAAAAACTTTACAGGTGTGTCGTTGCGATTAAAACAAAAGCTGATATGGTCCGAGCAAGGGCGCCGGAAGTAGAGGGTGTAGGAAGTAGGGAAGGGGCCAGTGGCTCTCTCAATCCACGCCTCTGTTCGTCTCTAGCATGAAGGCTGGTGTGATCTCATCACAGGATGGTCTCTAGATTCATTAAAATTACAGTGTTATGTTTTTTTAGCCAGTGTGCAACCAAACCTATAATAACATTGACATAACAGACTGAGGCAGTGATAGAGGAAGTGTTCAGCTCGTTTACTTTCTAAGACCACACTGTGAAAAATACTACTTTGTATTTTCTTTTCTCTCATACATACAGGCTTCAAGTTACGAATATTTTCATTTCTGTTTAAACTGCAGATTGTTTTGTCCATTATTTGTTTGGTTTGTTACACTGAGCCCAATGTGATATCTTCAAATTGCTTGTCTCATCAAATTCTCCAATTCTTCAAACGGTTCTGTTTACTGTAAAAAATAAGAAAAAAAGAAAGAATTATATTTGTGAAGCTAAAGAGAAAGTTTGGCATTGTTGCATGAACGATTACTTGAGTTCTCAGTACATAGTTGCAGATTTGTATTCTGTTTTATAATACTTTGGGTTCAATCTAGGCATTATGTTGTACGAGATGTGTGGGAATAAGTCATTCTAGCTGTAGTGGAGTAAAAGTGAATATTAAATAGTTCCCTCTGACCTTTACTGTACGAGTATTTTTTGAAATTTCCCCACTGTGGGACAAATAAAGGAATATCATATCATATCGTATCATATCATATATAGTGGCATGAAATGGAAATTCTGTGCTTGACATAACAAAGGTTTTTGACTTCTCTATGCAACTAAAAATACATTTGTGTGAACTGTGTTTTAGGAGTATGTGTGTGAATTATAGGGATGGGTGACATATCGAATACATATCCACTTCATTCAAATATTATGCAGTATTTAAAGTATATACTTGGTGGGGAGCTTGCTTTCCAAACAGAGGAATTGCAAAGGAATCATCTGCACTTCTGAATTGTCCTTGAGCAACACACATAATCCTCAGCAGCGCCAGTGGTTGGGATTTACGGCTGTGTAGCTGTGCAGCATGAACCAAATCTCTTTAAAAAGAGAACTGCATTAACATATAATTCCCGGACTTAGTCATGTTATAATGATGACACATTTATCTTCAGCATAAAAACCCACTTCGGGAACATAAAAAGAAATGTGAGTATTTTAAAGCGGAAAACTATGTTTCATCACATCATTTGAATATTTCCGTAATTAAAATGTGCAGGATGAATGAACCAACTTTTAAATGAAAAATGCGAACAAAACATATTCCTTGACACATTGTGTCAGTCAGACAATTTGAATAGAGTCATCAAACCGCTATCCAGTTGACTTGATTTCAACATTTTGTCTGCATGTCAGCATTTTTCAAGCTGTGCTGGATCTGATAAGTGCTTTTGACAAGCTGCATATCGGAGTCCTCTTCAGCTGCAGTCTTTTTGCCGTTGTTGAGAGGCCCAATTCATACGCCCTCTACGCCATCTTCACTTTCCTTTTTATAAACCTCTCATCAACCTCCCCCTCTCTCTTTCTCTCGCTCCTTCTTCCTCTCGCTCACCCCATCTCTCCCTAAAATCCCAATTCTCTCCCCTCTTCCACTTAATTTTCTTCAATTTACTCCGCTTCCCCCACCTCCTCTGCTCACGCTGCCTTCCTCAATTCCTCAGTCTCTTGGACATTTTGCAGTCACATAGTCATGCATGTGAGGTGAAGGATTTATGTAATCTGCTCTTCTCACACAGTCTCTCGTCTCTTTTCATATTCTGCCTGTCTTGCTCTCCATGTCTGTCTTTGTTTTTAGAGTGGTGCTAATTTGACAATAAAGTGGAGGCCACAGAAGTCAAATTCCCCTTTTGTTATTATGTAGAAGAATCCTGATTGTGCTGTATTGCTGTTTGTCACAGTCATCAAGTGTATATTATTATTATTATTCAAAACTAGATATTAGTACATTAAGAAGAACACGACAATCTCATTTCCTGTTATGATTGTTTAAGAAATTCCGCTAAAATACATTTTTACATTTGAAAAATGTCTAGATATTATGAAAAAACCCAAACAAATGCAAAAGCGTTTTCCGTTCTGAGTAAGCAGAAATAGTGAGGCGTTAGCATTCTGGATAATTCCAACCCAGAGAAGCCGGCAATGTGGAGGGTGGCAATATTCAGTCAAAGCCGCTTGATAGATAGCAGAGAGGCTCATCATGCAAATCTATCCATATTGAAATTAAATGTATATTCCTCCAGTAATACCTTAGGAAAACTTGGTCTGAATGACAACTGGTTGGGGACTTAAACTATTTCAGCACATGAGCTACCAAATAAATAATAATTTATATATTTTAGATAGTGTGGATGTGATATTCTGAATTGTGAGTACATAAATAATATCTTTAAGCCCCCCCCCCCCCCCCCACACACACACACACACACACTGCTACTTCAAACTGTCGATGCTACCACAGAGCCCACAGTGTCACTAACTCCATCAGAAAATATTATCACATTTTTGGAAACAGCAAATTCAGGTGGAAGAGGACAGCAAGGTCTATAATATGCATTTTAAGGATATATCCAGGATCTCATAGAGATTCTGCAGCAGAAACGGAGAATCATACCATTTAGCAACGTATATGTTCCTCCAACCCTGGATACAAAGTATCACTATTACATGTGCACCAGGCGCAATGTTTAACCATGACTGAATTCCACAAAACCAGCTTGAAAATAAAGTAAATCTGAAATGATTGCATGAGTCTGTGGAGCCAGTGGTTCAGTTGTCAGACCGAAGACTTTGGCCCATGCTACACATTGATGGGCCAGTCTGCATTCAAGGAGCAGAAATGAGCAAAGTGTCAGTTCCTTCTGTTATTAATGATTAACGTGAAGTCAAACTGGAGGTCCCGTGCTCGCTAAAAAATGAGAATCTGAATCCGATAGATACGGTTAACAATATTTAATGGCAAGAAGTCTAAGCAGTAAATTGAAGCTACGATCGTAGGGCCGACCGGAATATTACGCCACAGACTAACAGCAAAGTAGCTGATAGGGAACTGTCTTGTAACCTTCCGACCGTCTAGAGAACGAACTCACCCTTTCCACCCGTATTTATTAGTAACGGCATTCACACCTCTCAATCCTAAGAGTTAGTTCCATTGGTCAGTTCAGCATGCTACACTCTCGTTGGCTTACGGCCAGGTCGTAAACAGGTAATGCAACGGGTCATAAAATAGCCAGGTCAAACGTCATGATCCCGCGACCAACATTACTTCCGGTCACCTATGTGAGGAAAGTTCCCTTTCAAAATAAAAGTCACTCCCCTGCTTCAAGCAACGTCACGGACTTCAACCGGCTTCCAACTCATGTGTCAACATTGAAACAATAAACTAACTTTCATTCTCATGCGGCATACATATAATCATAAACACATAAACAATTATAAACATTACTTCTGCCATTGACATATACATAGAGTAGACATTACCTCCATGCTTCATAACACATCAACAATATCAATATTCTCCCTAATATTTCCTATGATAATATCTTGCTATATGTATTAATTTAAAGCACAAATGTTCCCTATGTACATGTGCAAAGTCAAAATGAACTATTACAATTTAACATAATCTAAGTTCTATGATAAACACTGCAAAAATTAAAATCTAAGTAAGATGAAATATCTCAAATTAAGGCAATCTATGCTTGTTTTTTGACTGACAAGATATTTCTTCTTACAAGGCAGTTTTCATGTTGGAGCATTTCACTTGTTTTAAGTGTTTTAGTCCTCAATTATCTTAATAAGGTATTAAAACTTGTTAATGAGATGTTATTACTTGTTTTGAGCAAGTTAATGCTTGAAACAAGAATTGACATAATCATAAGGCTGTTTGGTCAACACTGACAAGTACAGAACTGCTTTGTTAGTCAGACTTTCTTATTTCAAGCTTCCCATCCTTTCCATCTCTTTACAAATTAAAAACAGATAAAAACTAGGGCTGTGAAACAATTAAACATTTTAATCAGGTTAATCACAGGTTTCTGTGGATTAATCATGATTAATCACATATATAAATTTAGAGCTCCGAGAAGAGTTGTTGACGGGGGTGGGGGGGGTGCAAGTGACTTTTTTTCACACGCCGGCATCCGAGCTCTGCGGCGCGCGAGGCGGAGGTCGGAGTCGTGTTAACGCGACACGTAGAGACAGAATGACATGCTGCTGGTTAGAGACGACCAACAACAGACGGATTGGAAGCTCATTCTGCGCATGCGTTAAATGCGTTAAAAAATAAAAAACTAGTTAAACCTGTAATTTAATTAACTGAGTTAACGCGTTATTTTTCACAGCACTAATAAAAACTCAATGGAGTTTATTGTTTTGGTGTCAATATTAAAACACAGCGGAGCAATTATGTATTCCTAGACCAAATACAGAACACAATTGTATATAATAGACATATCTGGGGAAAACACTGAGTCATTTGAACTGTTGTGCAATTCTATTCTATCTCCAAGATGGTATTTACTTGTACGTTGGAATCAAAAGGAAATATGTTTTTCACCAGTCCAAATTCTGACATATTACCATTCAGTACTTTGGCGCCTATACCTTCGATGACATCAGTGAGCAGATCTGTCAGATTCCCTCTTCAATAAAATGTGAATGTGAATTCTCAAGATCAGAAAACAAGTGTACTTTTATTTATTCATAAAATGTACATCAACGACAGCACTGTGTCAAATATTTGTAATCAGAAATGATAATGAATAAATTAAAATAAATTCTGACACTAACATCTTTTTAAACACATGCATACACACACACACACACACACACACACACACACACACACACACACACACACACACACTACTCAGCCAACTGACCCGTAACCTCCTAATTGTCTTTCAAATTAACCTTACATATAATATTTACCTAAATATAATACATTGAGGTCATGGGGTGAAATCGCCTCCAAAACCTTCACAAGAGGAAAATCCTTAAAACCAGTCTTTTAGTTAATTTTTCGTACTTTCAAGCAACTTAGAGATGTGGATCCCCTAGAGGGACATCTGAATATGAATACCCTAAAGTTTGGGACTGATAGCTGCAATTTAAGGGCCCCCAAAAAAGGTCCAAATGGTCAAATTTGGCCTTATTCTCTTATATTCGCATATTTTTTGATAAGTGCAAAATTGGTCATAATCTCCTAAATATTAGTCCTGGATATCCAAAATTGAACACAAACACTCAAGACAGGGCCTACAATGAGATGAAGGGGTGAAATTTCCCCCAAAACACCCACAAAAGTTAATTGGCTGTCTGAAATCCAGGACTTGAAGAGGGTGTGTGGCTTTGTAAATCTGAGACCCTGTTAAGAGTTTGGGCTGATTTTAGCTTCTTTTTTCTAAACATGTCAGATCTTAGCTTTCTTTTCCAGGTTGTAGCCACTCCCAAATGGGGCCCAACCATGTAGGCTGGCAATATCTAGCACTTAGCATCCCTGCTTGGTAGCAGTTTAAAAAACGAGAAGAAAACAAATGCACTCCTTTGAAGGTTTTCAAGGAAGTCCTCAAATGTTTGTAATATATGAAAAATCTCAATTATGATGTTCTACGAGTCTGTTAGACCAGTGCTCTGAGATGTTGGAGATGTTCTACCAGGCTGTTGGACCAGTGCTCTGAACTTCTCCGTACTCTGCTGGGGGAGCAGCATTGTAACTGGAGAAAACCAACCGACTCACTAAACTGGTGTGGAAGGCCAGCTCCATCATTGGCTGCAAAGAGGACTATCCGGAACAGGTGGAGAGGAGGACATGAAGAAATGTTTGTCCATATTGGAGAACATGGACCGCACCCTCTCCACCACCTATACTGCAGGGACAGCGGAGCACGTTCTTCAACAGACTGCTTCAGCTCCGCTTCACAAGGACAGATACAGGAGAACCTTCCTGATACAGGAGAACATTCCTGATAGAGGATAACATTCCTGATACAGGAGAACCTTCATGATACAGGAGAACCTTCCAGATACAGGAGAACCTTCCAGTTACAGGAGAACATTCCTGGCAACTATTAGACTTTACAATAAATCACCTCTGGCCAGATCCTCCTCAAATTGAACAACATCAATGAACATTACACCGCTTTCACTTAATATACACTTAGATACACTGTATTTACTTTCATTTTTATTATTTTTTAAATGTCCTTTATTATTTAAATTCTTAAATGTAATATGTCCTGTCCTGCGATTTTATTTTATTGTATTGTATTCTTCAAATAATCTAGTTACTAGAGAAGAAAACAGCACAGACAGCCAGAGACAGACAAGAGAACAGAGAGAGAGAGAGAGTTCAAAGGCGAGGCCAGGTGCAATGATCAGAAAGCAACGATCACTGATTGAACTGGTGAACCCGGTTTCGCGCCACTATTCCGCAGTTTGAGCGGCGCGCTGCTCTCTCCTGCTTCAGTGACGAAACGCCACAGAGGGAACGACAGCCTCCTGACATGACAGCTCTTCTTGAGGTAAGAATGCCAACTTAATTTAATTTCAGAGAGTAAAAGTTGTATTGAACGGGCAACGTTAGTGACACTGAGGTTTCTACTCGGCTCTCTGGTGAGGGGTTGAGCTAGCCTCGTGTGAGCTAGCGGGTAGCTACTTTTGTATTCGAGGCATGGTGTTCTGCAGTTCTGTGTCGCCTTGGACGTCAAGAGTAAGTTAACTTAGCTATCTGATGGTTAAGTGTCTTCACGTTTCTTTAACATCGTCGATGTAACGTAGGTTGTCGGTTTCTGTGTTGAAAGAGCCAACATTAGCTTACTTTACCACATGTTAGCTCAGGCAATGTGTAGCTAACTTTTGTATTATAGGTTCATTACTGTGGCAGGTGGGTTAAGACACCGGAGGGGTCACGTGCTACACACTGCATCTAATAACGACCATTTTATTGAAGTGCTTTGAAACTGGTTCCACGCAGACATGTGTAGACAAGCTCACATATACCGGAGCGGTGAGTCCGGACAGTCACGTGACCAGACACGTTATTGTACAGGTCTGTTCACGTGAGGTGGGGACTGTTCACGTGACCGCTTTAAACTGCGCTGTGGCATATGCTGTCGAGACTGCTGTTCACGTGACGCTCTTAACGTGATGCTGTTGACGTGGTCGGGACTCTGTTCACGTGACTGTTGTTAACATGACGCTTATAACTGCGCTGTGGAGGACATGACGGCTCACGGCTCCTCAGAAGCTCCGTGAGCTGTCCAGTGAGGGGATGGTTTCATGATCAAATCTTCATTTACTGTCCACATTATCAGATGAGGACGTCACCAAAGAGTGTCCTTTGAGTCGATGTTTATATTTATGTACAGATAATTAAGAACATTTAGTTTATCGTAAAATGCTAATTATTTTCTCCTGCCACCTTTCAGACATTGTTATCCAATTTGGATGGAACAACTTCGTGACCTTAATGACACCCAGCAACACGGTGAGATTATAATCCATTTAAATGCAAGAAGCATGACATTTTTAAAGATGTTTTTTCTTTATTTGTGTTAGAGACGCACACAAGCACCACAGGGGAGGATCTGCAGCAAAGGGCCCACCGGAAATCAAACCTTGGCCGCTATGATGACGACAACATGGGGCACTTGAGTGTGAATCTAGCCTTTTCATTTTGATTTACAACCTTGGCATTGAAAAGAGCAAAAGTTGATGCTTGAGATGATTTTGGTTTTACTGAAGAGGATGTACGTCTTCCCCTTGTCCTTTATCTCCTTACTGTCTTTTTAGGTGTGACTACGACTACCAGCATGAACCTCAACACCTTCTTTGCTGTTCCACTAGTGTGACCCATGATCGGATACAAGTTGTCAAGGATAAACGGTGGTAAGTGGTTTTAAGTTCAGTGTGTTAATTTAACAACAGAATAAATTGTTATTGTTGTAACCACTTTGTCATGTTGTAAATGCTATTTAAAGTTATATTACACGGTATTGTTAATCTTTTCAATTGTCTTTTTTCTGGCTGTAGAGAGAATCATGTCAGCCCACAGACAACCGATTGACCTGTGAGTCTTCAAGCAGTAATGATGACTACGCCTGCCTTAAGTTCCAGTTTCCTGAACATCATGGCATGTCTGCAGGAGATTCGGTCCCCACCTGTCTTCAGTCTGGACCTAATGACTCAGACACCAGTCTTGTCGAGGCTAAATCGAGGTAAGCGGTGATGTAGTTCAGTATAGCAAATGATAGGTGCAAGCACAACTCAAACCTCCCTCAATTGATCATCCTCAATTAATTTTCTTGTGGTTTGAACTGATATCCCCCTTAAATTTAGTTCCACGTATAGCAGAAACATTTAATTAATTCTATGGCATATCGTCATGTGTACTATCTTTCCCAAATCCACCCTAAATAGGTTTGCAACTCTGTCTTTGCACACAGGTGACATGTACTATAAATGTAATGGTAAATGCAGGAGGGCATTGTTTGGAATTGGACTGGGTCTCATTAAAACAATTTAAATGTAAGGTGGAGGAAGATATATCAGCTATTGTACACTGTGTATTTCAGTTATACAAATCCACAACAGGCTCGACTGTAATCTAGTTTATCCTTTTTTTGCAATAAAAATTGTGTTATTGCTTATAGGGGTACATCAAAAGGTTTTATGTTAGTGTATCTTAAAAAAATACAAACATGTTTTTAAATGATGGAATTAATTGGATGGGCTGTTACTCTGGTTGGAAACCCGAACCACGTGAAACGTGATGATGGTCTTGATTGCCTGTAGACTGCAAGATTACAGACATGTAACACATTGTAATGATGCCTTTATGCTAAAATATGTCCTTATTCAACATTGAACCTGACTTATTAATATTGTTTAACTATAAAGGTGACTTTATCATTGGAGCTCAGTTTACCAGAAGGCAGTGAATGTGTATGTGTTTCAGCATCATGCTCAAGCACTGCATCAATCTAACTTTGCCTTTGCTTTGTTTTTTTGGCTGCAGAGAGGATCACCTGATGTCAACATACGAGTTTTCAAGAAGAACTTCCTGAACTTTGTGTCTGTGTGAGACTCTACCATGCTGGGTGCCCTCTTCAGTCAAGTCTGGACACAGCGACTCATTGCTCTTAATCAACTCTGGGCAAGTGGCTAATCTTTGCTTATTCATGGGATATCCTTCATGTCCACATCCTGTTTCTTCAAGATCTCAACAATGCTTTGTGAGTATACAACACATGTGAGTGGATCAGTTCAACCTGTTTTTCACAGAATGTTAGTTTCTTAAGGTTTTCATCAACGATGGTTTGTATCTTGTTTTCCAAAAGGTGTGATTAAGATATTTCCATTTGTAATTTACAATAATCAAATGTTGACTGTAAAATCTATGCCAACCTATTGTTATACACTGTACCATGTTTTTGCAAAGGAATTCTGGTGACTTTAGTTGCCAGCAACTTCCTTTGAACTTTGTAATAAAATACCGTAACTGTAATAAAGTTTACAGTATAACTGTTGTTTTTACAAAACTTACTGTCATGTCTTGTATGTTCACCGTTAATTGGAACTTTTCAATAAAGTACCATAATATATTATACAGTTGTACTGTGTTTTTCATTGGGTTTACAGAAGAACTACACATTTCTAGTATGATATACATTGTCAAATTACTGATTTTAAGCATATTATGGTATTTTTCTCTGTAAATTTCATGATATTCCAAGAATATTGCATGAGCATTGGATGCTAAATTTAAGGAAACTTTCCTACATATTGAGAAAACAATTCTTAAATTTGTCATTGTATCAAGACAAATGTACTTGTTTTTAGTGTAAAATTACTTATTTTAAGATGTATTGCCTAACATATAGCCTTATTGCAAGATGATGGTACTTTCATTTCCAGATTTTAAGCACATTTGCCTACATATTGAGAAAATAATTCTTACATTTTTCATTGTATCAAGACGAATGTACTTGTTTTTAGTGTAACATTACTTATTTTAAGATATATTGCCTAACATATATCCTTATTGCAAGATGATGGTACTTGTATTTGCTGAATTTAAGCACATTTTCCTACATATTAAGAAAATAATTCTTAAATTGTTTCATTGTATCAAGACAAATTTACTTGTTTTTCATCTGGCTACACTAGTTTTAAGATATTTTTGGGTTCTTCAAGGCTAGATACTTTTACTTGTTTTAAGAAATCTTGGCAAGTCAAATTTTCCTGTTCTGTTGGCAGATAATTTGGCTTATTTCAAGTAATATTCCCTCATTTTATTACTTTTTTTTCTTGTTTTTTGAGGCCGAGTTTTTGCAGTGAAAAAGTGTTCACTGAAACGCAACTGTGCCATATAATGTTCTTTCTGTAATATTATGCTATGCTGGCACAGTTACAACTCCAAAATGCAAATGTCTACTGAGCATCTGATCTGACTCAGTTCCCCTTGTCCAATACAGATTCAGTGCATAGTGAGTGTGTGTGTGTGTGTGTGGGGGGGGGGGGGGGGGGGACTGGTTGGTGGATTGATTTGAACCCAGGGGCAGTCCTGGATTAGACATAGTCACTCATCTGTTTCTAATGAAGAATAATGCACTGCACTGCACTGGACACAAACAAAAACACTCACACGCAAACACACATGCACACACAAACATGTGTACATACTGATTCACACAGTCGTGCATGGTACGCAGACACACACTTACCTATAATAACACATGCTCAAGGACCCTGCCGGTCTCATTAACAGTTTCTAAGCTTTCATAGCTCTCTCGCAGCTTTCCATAGCCACAAAGATTAAAAACAAAGCATATGCACTCACAGAGTAGTATTTTTGTGTGAAGTTTTGAGATCCTCTCCACATACGTAAAGATGTTAAAATAACAACAACAAAAATAGGCTTTGCATAAGCCCAGTTGGCTTTTTGTCTCTGCACTGTGATATACATTTATCTCTGTTGTGATTTTTATTTTGTTTTTATTGTTTAACTTGTGCAAAATAAAATAATAAAAATGAAAATAATGCTCTATTAACTCTCTTGCTAAATTATTTTGTTGTTGTCGATGTTCACTCTTGTGCGTGTTTCAAAGCAGAGCAACTTTTTCATTCGGTGGTGCTCATGGCATTCGCTTGCCGCCGACTTTCAAGTCACGCTACGCTGGAAGGCTGAAGTGTGTTTTCAAGCGAAGGGTCTGCAGGTCTGAGCTCAGTAGTACGCTGCATGTCAAAAACCACTGATAAAGCCACATAGGATGAGCCTCTGGATGGCAGGCATTATGACACTGAGATAAAGTGGAAACGACACTCGGAGAAAGCACAGTGCAACTGGCATCAAAACCCCTAATAATCTTTTTTTTCAAACCTATCATATGTAATAACATTATGCATTTATATGTAAATTTAGTAGAATGTGGGATAATTTTCTCAACAAATACATAACCATGTGACCTTAACATCAAATAGAAAATGCTCAAGTTAAAGTGAGCAGATCTAGTAACAGAGACTTGGAAGACTCATTATGCATCTTTCAAGCATGTTTTTTCTCTTTTGATTTAGATCAAATGAAATATCAGTGGGTGAATAATACATTACAAATAAGGCATGTAGGGAGGTTTTCTATGAACAGAAAGAATCATTTTCGATTTGCCCATGGGTTTCAGGTTGAGGACTGAGACAATTAAGGAGGATTTTCTTTAAATCATGTGAAAATGAGTGAGAGGAATCATGGCTAAGAAGCATCCGAAGCTCCGTGGGTTACACTGCAAAATGATTACAGTGTGTGTCACTGCTGATTTAATTTAGTGATGAAGGTAATGAGGGGGGTCAGGCATGGCAAGACTTAGCAGAGGGTTTATAGTCAAACATTAAAAACTCTGACCGGGGAAACAAGCTTATGTCATTCCAACTAACGCACAGCAGAACATTCATGAAGTAAAGTGTAATGCACTTGTGCAAAGAGCACATGGAGAGAAGAAGAATAGGCTTTATTCGGGCTGGATTTATGTTTAGCATCACCATTTCAGCTTTTACTTGGTCAGTTTCTCATACATTGTATTCTTTTCCTCCTTCCCTCTTTTTATTTTAATTGTCCCTTCCAGTCCTTCATCTTAGTCTACTTTTTTCTTTTCTTCATTCACAGACACAGTTAAAGATGATTCTACTGTTTTAGAAGTGTACTCTATTATTGTGCTTCTTCCTGTTCAAAACCAGGTATCTACATTACCCACAATGCATCTCGGCTGTCGACAGGTGTGTCATGCTCGTAGTTGCTAATGCAGCCATGAGCCTCTGGCCCCTCAGGCAGAGGTGAAGAGCTGTAGGTCTAATGCCACACCTCCAGATGTTTTTACATTTTATTTTCAAACGTGTATCATAAGACCCAACCGATGCAGCCTCAAGTAACGTCAATCAAGGCAATTTATCAGATTTTGCTTTTTTTAGATCGACATTATATTTTTTTTAAACACAATAATATTGCAAGACAATCTATCTAATGCCATGCATGCCCTCTGTCTTACGCTTTCACACTTTCTTTCAGAATCAAATGTATATATAATAGCACAGTTTTAGGGTCCAATAACCTTCAGTGTCCATACTGCAAGTTTTTTCAGTCGCACAAATTTGTAAAGCTCGAGCATCCCGGGGCTACGAGACACAAGCACTACAGAGGGAGAGAGGCAGACGCTATCTGTGCAATTTCAAGCCCTGTCCGTCATGTGGCAGTGTGCAGCTTCTTAGGAGCTGCTGTCACAATGGAACACAGCCAGTCAAAGTCAACCTAATCCCACACACACACACACACACACACACACACACACACACACACACACACACACACACTATGTCTGGTCTTTATCTCTGTGTGCAGCTTGAAGCTTACTGCGTGCCTCCCCCTGCTCCTCTCTCTTTGATGCCCCTCTGGAAACACAGGACCTGCTAATGGAGAAAAGGGAAAGGCTTCTCACTGCACGTCCTTCTCGTCATTCAAGCTAATTCATTCTAGTAATGGTTTTAAAAGAGGGGTAGAAAGGAAGGCAAAAAACCAAATGATTAGCTTTTTCTTTTTTTTTTACTGTTTTGGAGCACTGTGACAAATGTTGTACAATGACAAATGATCGTAACACATTGTATTGTTGTTTGGTGATCATTGCTGGTGAATTTATTTCTAAAGACGGTCTCATGCTCTTACTTTCTCTTTCTCGGTCCTATTTTTCTTTTCTTGTATGTTCATTAGGAGACAACAATCTTCCATTAAATCGTATTAATGTTGGGTACCATTTTGTTAGTAAAAATGTGTTGTTCTAGCATTTACATATGTCACTGAGCTTAAGTCCATTCTTGTCCTTGGTTTCAGCAGTAAACGGTCAACAAAACAAAGTCCACTTGGTTGCTGTTGGAAGCTCTCCGGACTTTAATTCCAATGTCTAATGTGACAACATGCGATGATATTTTATCCCTATCCAACACACTTTAACTGACTGGGAACCAGCCTTTATCACCTAGCATCAGGTCTGACCTCTCTAATAGTCCTGTGGCTGCAAATCTCTGCAGACTGATACAACTACATATAGGTGTCCACATTTGTTGTCTGTGTAGTGTAAGATACATTATCAAATAAGAATCCGGAGATCCATATAAATCAGCTTGGGTAGTTAACATAGGAGAAACCAGCTAGAGTAAGGTGGATAAGAAGAAAAGAATCCGACTGAACAACCCAGCCAAGTGGTCCCACCTCTTTTCCAATTGGATCTAGTTAAAAAGTCACCAAGTCGGCAACACTGAACCCTTCAGTACACTCTCCTAAAGTTAACATTATGAATAAAATAATCATGATGGACGTAAACAACAAACATGTCTGTTGTTAGTACTCACAGCTGTTAAGCTCAGAGCTTCAAAAAGGACTTTGATGTCGCTCCATTTGTGCACTGGCAGAATGCACACAGGGAGGCAGGTACTGCCCGTGCAATCAGCCAGTGGATACAGTGGGTACGGAAAGTATTCAGACCCCTTTACATTTTTCACTCTTTGTTTCATTGCAGCCATTTGCTAAAATCTAAAAAGTTAATTTGATTTCTCATGAATGTACACTCAGCACCCCATCTTCACAGAAAAAAACAAAAATGTAGAAATGTTTGCAATTTTATTAAAAAAGAAAAACTGAAATATCATCCTATATACAGTATATATCACATGACCACCACTCATTTCTTGACAAACGCACACATATCCATCTTTCCCCCACAAACACACTCTCTCTTCCTGTCACACTCTCAGAGTCAGTGATCCTTACGGTGCAATCAAATTCATCTTTGTTATACAGAGTGACAGTTTGATTTATAGTGTTTTGTTGTGTGCCAGTTCGAGCCCAGATCTTGGCTGACAAAAAAAGAGTGCCATTCAGCACAGCGCTCAGCATACTTTAATTGACTGTTTATCATAACAATGAAAAGGGTGACAGATTTCAGATCATCTAAATGTGATCATGCCATTGTGTTTACCAGGTAAACAGAATATCAAGATGGTTCGAAGAGCAATGGTGGAAATCTAATATTCAGCTGCACCGTGACATGTGTGTAAACAACGCTCAGGGTCAGTGTTAAAGGTTAGGAATGGATCAAATGTGTGAGGGGGGACTGCATGGTAGTTAATCAGTTAGAACTGCACACAAATTAGTTGGAACAAAGATCCACTTATCACGAATGCCAAGAATCAAAACCACCACATGTGAACGAGGACAACAAAGGGTAATACATGGAAACAATTGAGTTGTGTGAAGAGTTTAAATTACTTGACGAGCTACAACATTAAAGTGGGAGATATAGATGTATGTGTCAGTAATTGTTATACATTAGCACAATATAGAATAATACAACTATTACAAGGGCCAGTCTGCTGCATAATGTGTCCTTTAAGATACTTATACTTAAGAACACTTAAGAATGATTTTGAATGCAGGACTTTTACTTACAGTGTGTACATTTCTACTTTCGTAAAGCATCTAAATACTTCTCTTCCCCAGTGATACTGCAATCCAAAATGTCCATGAAAGGCCCCCAGTTAGTGTCCCTTTCAAAACCTGTGTTCCAGCTATAGATTGACATACATATTGACATTATTAAAGTTTGCTGCAGGCTGGCTTTCTCCCTGGATGTCCAGGTGATGAGTCAGTGCCTGACATGCACAACACATTAGTTGGCTATGTTGTTATTTTTAAAGGAAAGGACAATGATATATGTTTTCTGCAGGCATACTTATTTAAATGAAACAAAACCAGAAGTGACAGCTGTCTAACAAGTCCGAGAGCAGAGGGCTTTGAGATGTCCTGACCTCATACTTTCACAAGAGTTTATTGGTCAGCGACTACATGGGCTCCGACTGAAAGAGGTCAGGGCAAGTGAAAGTATCAAATATAGGATAAAAGAACTTAAAATGACCTCAGTTGAAGTTCAAAGCATGGCATGGTTTACAATGAAACGTGAGGGCGTGGACAGCAGGGTGAATGGATGGTTTAACAAAGCGTCTAAGACATTTTAGGACACACTCAAGGGCTTGTTTAATGCTCAAGTTTTCTATCCTTCTGATATGAAAGTGAGAAATGTTCAAACACTCAATCACGTGTTACATAAAACCTCTGTTGGGTCTTATAAGCATGTATTGAGACAAATTACATCTAACATTCAAATAGGATGTTTTCTTTATTTCATGTAGAAGACGTTATTAAATTTTTTCTTTTCGATTTAGTTTTTTAATGGAAATAAAGTATCTAAAAAAAATAAAATTGTTTACAATGCTACAAAATGCATATGCTGAAAGCCAACGTTCTCTGTGCCTCTGTTTGAAACTGTAATCAGTGAAATCAGCTGGTGTTGTCTGGCACGGAAACCAGCAGACTCTTGAGCCTCAATGGCACATGATTGGAAACCTTTGATATTCTGTTCAGGAGTGTTTGCATGCTTTTTTTTAACCTTTACTAAACAGTCTGCTATTTCTGGAAAATGGCGCTGCACATTGCTTAGCTGACGCTGCACCAAACTCATCAGAGTAAGTAAGTCTGGTGAGCAGCTTCTATATGTGTGTCCGGTAGTTTGAGCCTTTTTCTCCTTTTTTCTTCAAATGCACCAGCTTTTGCTTATTGAGTCTATCCGAAGACTTACCGAATGAGCAACTCACAGTTTTTTTGGGCTGACACTTTAATATAATTTATAAACACACAAGAAATAAGAGCAAAGTTCAAACTAAACAACATACAGGACTATTATTATATAGAGTTTAGCCTAGGCAATGAGGCTCACTTTACTTAACATATTTGTGTTGAATGACATTTTGAAAAGACATTTCTTTGATGACTAATATGTTAGTGCATTACCTTACCTCACAGATAAATAAGCTACCGCCTCATTATAAAATATGGCATTATTTAGTACTGCCTATAGAGACATTGTGACAACCTGCCAATCGCATGATCGGTCTGCTACACACATGCTCAATATTCCCACACAGACAACTCATTTTCCTAAAATAAGTATATGGCAATCTATTCAAATAATGTAACAATAATGCTGTCATTGGTGACCTACATTTGTGGGGGTAAACCATTAATCATACTGCCGGAGAGGAGAGCAGCAACATGCTACAAACCAAAGGAGGCCATTCAGCCAGGGTACCAGGCGAGCCCCCGTCTCTCTCTGCAACAATAACACACATTACATGCTGGGCTTATGGAAGCTAACCTCACTGAGGGGTTTGTGTGTGTGTGTGTGTGTGTGTGTGTGTGTGTGTGTGGACTGATGGCTATGTTGTCGTGGCCTGCTGGCCCCTTTGATACACAAAGGACTTGTTTTGAAACTGTAAGATCTAAATTCATGAGAGACAAGGTTGTATGTTAATAGGGGCAAATGTTAATATGAAAAGCTGTGGGAACTCTTTTGTATCATTTTCAGATGTGTGTGTTTAACAAATTGTCCCCTGGTCCCAGATCTGAGATGCTTCATATAAATACTGTTTTACCATGCTTGTGATGTTTATCCTGGTTGGTTGGTCAGTCCACCACTTTTGTCCAGACTGAAATATATTAAAAACTGTAGAATGGATTCATGTTCATGAGTCACTCAACAACACAAATAACCTGACATTCAAGCAAACACTACTTGTGTACAGGCACGACAATTATTTGTAACTTAAATTAATTTAGTATCTATATTTTTTTCTGCCTCATAAACTAAATAAAAGATGCTCTGTTCAACTTCATTTATCATCTCTTCTTCTTCTTCTTGTTTATATATCTATATACATACATCTATATAGATATATAAATATATATATATATACACTACCGTTCAAAAGTTTGGGGTCACTGAGAAATGTCTTTATTTTTCAAAGAAAAGCACTGTTTTCTCAATAAAGATAACATTAAATTAATCAAAAATACACTCTATACATTGTTAATGTGGTAAATTAATATTCAAGGTGGAAGTGTCTGGTTTCTAATGAAATATCTCCATAGGTGTATAGAGGCCCATTTCCATCAACGATCACTCCAGTGTTCTAATGGTACATTGTGTTTGCTAATCGCCTTAGAAGACTAATGGATGATTAGAAAACCCTTGTGCAATTATGCTAGCACAGCTGAAAACAGTTATGCTGGTGATATAAACTATACAACTGGCCTTCCTTTGAGCTTGAAGTTTGTAGAACAAAATTAATACTTCAAATATTAATCATTATTTCTAACCTTGTCAATGTCTTGACTATATGTTCTATGAAATGTTCAATTCATTTGATAAATAAAAGTGTGAGTTTTCATGGAAGACACGAAATTGTCTGGGTGACCCCAAACTTTTGAACGGTAGTGTATATACAGGACTGTCTCAGAAAATTAGAATATTGTGATGAAGTTCTTTATTTTCTGTAATGCAATTAAAAAAACAAAAATGTCATGCATTCTGGATTCATTACAAATCAACTGAAATATTGCAAGCCTTTTATTCTGATTTATTGCTGATTATGGCTTACAGCTTAAGAAAACTCAAATATCCTATCTCTAAATATTAGAATATCATGAAAAAGTATACTAGTAGGGTATTAAACAAATCACTTGAATTGTCTAATAAACTCGAAACACCTGCAAGGGTTTCTGAGCCTTGACAAACACTCAGCTGTTATAAATCTTTTTTTTTACTTGGTCTGAGGAAATATTAAAATTTTATGAGATAGGATTTTAGAGTTTTCTTAAGCTGTAAGCCATAATCAGCAATATTAAAAGAATAAAAGGCTTGCAATATTTCAGTTGATTTGTAATGAATCCAGAATGCATGACATTTTTGTTTTTTTAATTGCATTACAGAAAATAAAGAACTTTATCACAATATTCTAATTTTCTGAGACAGTCCTGTATATAAATATATATACATCTATATGTATATATAAATACATATATATATACATATATATATATATATGTATATATATACATACATATCTTTATAGGTTTCTAACAATCCATTAGCGCAGTAAAAAGCTCAGACTAAGTTATTGGTCCAGATGTATTGCTGATGTAACGTGATGTAACGCTGGTGGCAGACAGGAACCCAAATGCATGACAAAGAGACAGTCAATGTAGGGAAAGTATTGTAGGATTTATTAGAATTATAAGAACTGAACATGTATAAATACTTCTGGATTGTTTAGTGGAGATGAGCAGCAGGTGAATACGTGGGTGGGGAACTCAAGGGGAAGGGGGTGGAATTGGCTCTAGAATGACATGAGTTAGTAACAGAGTAACAGAACGAATCCGGGTGCAGAGAGGTAACCCGGTATTTAAGAACTACAGTTCTATTACATTGTAATAAGATATCAGGAGATGGCTGGTAGAGGAACAATAACACAGCTCATCATATTAGTCCCATCTTTTCGATCTTACTGCTGCAGGCTTTGTACATACTAATTTACTTCTGCCAGTTCATATATGGCCATGAAACCGGAGGCCATCGTGTATTAGTTAGGTGGGGATGCAAACTAAAAACACTGGAAAAAATTAATTCCGGTCAAAATCTGGAATAAATGTTTATCCATTTCTAATTTATTCTATCTTTTTATTTAATTTCCCACTCATCAGTTTGTCTCCTGTAGATGTTTTCACATGTCTTGTCATCACTTTTTGCTCAGGGATGAGGTGACATCGTTACATATTGGTGGTGATGTACAGTGAGGAAGTGTATGGTTGGCACACTGCTAATGAAGTGGACTAAAAATAGACATCTAAGGATGAACTGGCCAAGACATGACATCTGTTTTAAATGTCAGACATAACTCATATTTTGGTGCCTCACCAGCGCCTCTCATCCCATAATTACTAGTGAAAAGAGCATGGTCTGCTGTTGAGTCAGAACTGATTAGCCACTTGTGTTCCGACTGCACGTCTGACCTGTAAGTCTCTTCATAAAAAACTTTTAATTTAGATTCGGGCCTAAATGATTGAAGCAAATTGTCTTCTCAGAGACCAACGGGACTCTTTGGTGACTCATACAGTCTGAGATAATATCTACCCTGACCAGAAAAGGTCAGGGTTTTAACTGCAAATATGTACACTACAATATGTGACAAACCAATTCCATGTCTTCGTGTGTATTAACGAACAACAACAGTAGTTTCTGTACACTGATCTAAACCAAGTGTCCCGTGGGCCTGAAAGACTCGGCAGCCTGCAAAAAAATAAGTGTAATGAGAAATCTGCAGCATGAGATCGTTAAAATGAACAGTGCTGCTATCTCAATGTGCCCCAGGCACCATGTTTACCGATTTCATAATTATATCTGTGCATTGTATATTAGATACTTTAATTGTCAATTATGATACAACTTAGTGATAATGGAAAAATGTTACCATTATCCAATGCTATTCACCCCATGGGGCCAAAACTATTGAGTCACACTGACTGGGGTTCACTGATGTGTGTTGTTTGAATAAAACAAGTTTTTAATTGATTTTTCCTCCAGCAAGATCAAATAACTTTTGAAGAAAACTGCTGTTTGCGGTCGCAAATTTTGGTATAAAGACACTTTTGTATTTAATGGATTACATTATCATCCTTGCTGTGACTGTAATCAGAATATATTTATTATTCATCTGGTTCTTCAGGCATACAATATGTTACCGGGTAGTCAAAAAGAGTAACCGCATTGATTTAACCGATATCCTTGGTATTGGTACTGGTCGAGGCTGCTGTTTGCACTCGAGTCAGACACTCAGCAATGACATGACCAGTGTTGTGGCAGTATAAACACTGCTTCTCTGACTTTGGGCTTGAAAGGGCCTCTTTTGAAAGGTGAGAAAGCATTTCTTAGAACATTATCATGAGTAGCCATCTCCCGCTCCCCCATAAAAGACACTTGTGTGTGTCAAGGTAAACTCCTCTGCCAGGACTGCAGCTTCCTGCAAAGGCGTGGCTTTCATTTCTGGTACACCATGCTCCGCTCTGGGTCACAGTTCCTAAATGCTTCCAGCAACATAAATTCCCGACGTGAGCTGAAGTCAGTGGCTTTGCTGGCTAGACACGATCTATCAAAAACTATCCGCTTTTCTCTAGCAAACGCCACAAATGTTTGAGGGGGAGATTTCTTCAAGATACAAATGTGTTGTCTGTATTCTTCAGGTACCAGCTCATAAGTATTGCATCTTTCACTTACAAAAAAACTTGAAACTGTCTTCAATGGAAAGGGCTGCACATGCCTTGTGTGCCTTACCAACCAACTTGCATTGTAATAGTAGAGGACAGGCCTCCTTGGGCCAATTCACGGCAGTGGCAATTTGCTCAAATGCACTGAAATAAGCTTCTACTTAAATTTACCAGAAGGGACCAGAGCGATGTTTTTTCTAACATCGAATGCCAACGGAGTTGAGACAGGCTGGGGAGAAACAGGATGTTCCTTAGCATTTGAGACTGCAACTCAAGCTGGGGAGAAACAGGATGTTCCTTAGCATTTGAGACTGCAACTCAAGCTGGCGGATTTCAATAGCTGTGCCATCAAGCTCACGGCAACTCAGCAATAAATTAGGTGAAATACTTCAGCAGCAATAAGGAAGATTTGACAGTTTATGGATTAACGAAGGTAAAACGAAAACAGAAGCAAAAAAAAGGGTCTCTAAGACCAACAAATAAACCAAAACCCGTGCACTAACTTGAACATAAGGTCAAACTGGCCTACTGTAGCAAAAGGGAAAACAATACTGAGCTCTATGTCTAGCCACAAAACGGGAGAAAACAGACACAACAAAAATGACAGAGATCTCCTAGCATCCCCTAAAATGATGTAAATGGTACCCTGCACTCAGGCACCGTACCGCAACATGTCCGACTGTTCACCGCTCGGAGAAGAAAAGAGAGAGAGAGAGAATCACTGGATTTGGGAGTATATGTATACAGCCCATTGATTGGGTGATGTCTCTCAGGTGGCGGTGCTCGTGCCAGACCTGAAACAGATAGACAGCCCTCTTCTGGGAAGAGGTGAAGTTAAGTCAGGGGGCATAACAGACATGATGACAAAACATTTCTATCCAAGTCATGACCATTACTTGAACAACTGCTCGGACATTTCTCCCCATTTAGGTCATTTGAGGATCTTGGGGCTTTGCAGCCTTTAGAAACCCTTTGAAATGAATGAAATGGCTTATGTCCACAAACAATTCAACCAAACTCAAATCGTGTTCTGTGGATTCGAAAATAAGTGAATTATTGCCTGGTATAAACCTTAGTAACATTGAGTCAAACACACCACAAAGAACTCCTATTAAATCTTATTTCTACACATGGGCAAGAAGAATATGTATTTTTTTTATGGAGGCTATAACTGAAAGTGTACTGTTTTGATAGACTTGTTGTCTTCCTGTATCTGTAAGCCTTTCGGCTTGGAAAAGGTTTCTGGCTTTGGTGTATTTTTTTAATCCTGCAACATTGGGTCAACGGATCAAAAAATTGTGAAATGTGTAGTGTGTCTCTATTTAAGACGGTGCACTGAGCTACCAAATGCACATTTCCAATGAAGCCATTGTTATCCTCTTTCAGCTCTGATTTTGAAATAAAAATAGGTTTCAGCAGGGTTCACTAGTGCTCAAGAGAACAAGAGAGCGAAATAGAAAAAGATGGCTGAGGCAACTCAACATAGCAAGCCTAAAGGAAATAAAATGGGTGAAGAGAGGGCTGACTGAGTAACACAGCTAAATATACTACCAGCGTATTCTTAGCTAATGCCTCTATATGGTATTGTATACATGTAAAGGTGGATATAAACAGCAGGAATAAGCCTCTGCTCATTGAAAATGCCCATACACTAGAAAATCAAAGACTTGTGCATTGCATCCTAATTGCAGGGAACCTCAGTGAATCTATGAGTGTTTTGTGATTGATGATTTGTGATTGGCTATACAAGCTGGTGTGTTACTTATACAGCAGGGACTGTTAATGTACTGTTGGGCTTATTGTTATGTATTTCACTCTTTTTACTCGTGCTCTTTGGCTCTATCAGAAATTCCTCTATGTATGATGTGCTGCATTTACTGTCCGGCATTTTATTTGCACCCACATTTCGGGTTTGGAAATGTACCCATTATTTAGTGTCCTCAAAAATTACATAACAAAACTAGAGCGGTATGGACACTAGTTTCTAGTGACATTCCCACAATGCAGTGCTTCACAATGTACAGATGCACAAATTATTGTTGTGCGTCTCCAGAGTTCTGACTGATGATGCTAAATGATTAGTCAAATGACATAAATCTCAATGCTCACCACTCTGAGTAAACTATTTAGTATCTTTTATTGAATGAACCAAAAGGGGGGGATTGTGGACCCAGTTTGTACAGCATGTTGCAATTCTAGGTTGTACTCCATATGACGAAGTTGATCTATCACCTGTGATGCCACAGAGACAAAAAAGATCCTACCATGGTTAATGCGACAGCTATTCTGTGAATCCTGTTGCCTTTCTAGCCTACTAATTCATTTTTACAATACATTTGGTATTGGTTAGCGTGTTTTCTAATGTGTAATCACTATCGTTGAATATGTTGTCTTGTGAAAACTTAAAAGAACCACAACTTGTCTATAACATTTGTTGGAAGTGTGTTTAGCTCACTGTTAGTGAGGTGGTCAGATAATTCTTTACTACTTTTACTTACTCATAGCATATCAAATATTGGCATTGCTCAAGTACTGTGCAGTGTTTACACTGAGGACAATGCACCTTATCACATTTAACGCCACCATGCATTAGTGAGCTGTAAACACCAGTCAAAGAAAAAGACAAAGAAGGTTGAGGTTTGAGGGTCTTTGAGCAGATGCTTTCTGGACAACTTCTCTGTATTCATGGAGTACAGCCTAGTTTTCTCCCTCAGCATATATAGCTAGAGCAGATGAAGGGGTTGGAGAAGAAGGCACAGTGATGCAGACCCGCATAGTATAAAGGCATCATGGATCATCAGTTCCCAATGCTGCTGGGCCTTGTGCTTTTCTCCTAGCGCCACTCAGGGCATTCACTAACTTTATGAAAAGGACCATGGATTACAGCCCCCTGGTGCCCACTGCACTATGAAATGCAGTAAATGCTGAAGACTGAATGCTATGAGAGCTCTCTTTTCAAATATCCATCGCCCTCAGCTCCTCCTGCGTTATGCCTCAATTCACCGAGAGCCCTGAAAGCCTTACAAACTGTGACACAGTGACACAGAGATTATAAAAGATGAGTTTTTGTACTAAAGATGAACGTTGTTTGGAAGATTTGACTGCAGCAACAGGGAGAAACCGACTTAGTCGTAAGAAAAAATATTGGCATTGTACATTTCTGCAAACCACAGGATGCGTTAAATATTTATGTTTTTGAACCAAAAATAAGTTCCATACATACTTTTTACTGCAGCCTTGGATCACCCTTGCAGAAACTCACAATGCCACGTGGTTACTGCTAGGAAAAGACTCATTAAGTTTCAACAGTATTTCTTAGGAGCATTTCTATATCAACAACTCTTAACATGGGGACGGCTGGGCCGGCAGCTCGCGCTAGCGGTGTGAACATCAACGCTAACAGTGGTGAGAGAGAGAACAGTGTTTACCTAAAGGGGAACCAGAGGGTGGGTGCTACTCTTCCCCTACAATGCTGTCTGTCTCAGCGTCGTCAGTTGTCACTTAGCACAAGCTCACATGAACGAACATCGACACAATGCCCAGCAATGTCAACAAAGCACAGAGATGTCACTTGCTCTGTACACATATATATTTTAACCCTCCTGTTACCTTTCGGGTCAATTTGACCCCATTCAATGTTTAATGTCGGTGTTCCTTGGGGTCAATTTGACCCCAGGCTGTTTTTCACTGTGTCAAACATATAAGAAATATCAACTTTTTTATATATTTAAAGGGCTATTTAGGTAGTCAACAAACAAACATAAAGTACCTCACACTTAAACTTGGGAAACAATATTAATTCTAATAATTTTCTGGAGGTTTTAATTGCTGGGGTCAAATTGACCCCAAGGGTAAAATATGTTAGTAAATGTAAAGCTAACAGGTGGTTAAACTGTCCAAATTTACAATATACGTAGTTTATACAAATGTACAATGCCAACATGTATTGCTGCCGGCTGGGCTGGAGATACACACCACTTCCACTCAGGACTTCATGAGATCACGGATGAATGGTCTATTTAGTAGTAGCATTAGAACTCACGTGAACAGAGACGTACATTGAAAATTGAGACTAAAGTGTGTTTGATGTTTGTATTGACAATGATTGCAGCCAAATTTAAAAACATCGTGGGTGTTTATCTGATGATGCATAAATTTATAACAAATACTTTGATGACAATAATATAGATACTGAGAACAGGGCACATACATTATGCAATACTGGAAATATTGTGAAGAAAGAAGCCAGGGGATAGAAACACACAGGAGAACCCTCCAAACATCACACCTTTCAGAGGTAATTATCTGCAATCACAGTGGTTGCTACTGCAGTGGAGCCGGGTAAACTGGAGATGGGGCTGAACCTCCTCCATTCGACCTCACTCAAAGCTTTGACTGACCTTGAGCCTGCCGTGCTCCTTGATAATTTACTGGGGCCAGACTTGCACAATAACTGCTGGGCTCCTGAAATGAAGGGAAGAAAAGAGAATGTGGACCTCTGATTGCTGGAGAGCCACCAAACACACACACACACACACACACACACACACACACAAGCCATGCATGGGAAGCGTTTCAGTCTTGTTTGGATAACCTTCACAAATGAAAGACCACAGACACATACAGTCCGAGCTACACTGTGAAATTGGTTGCGCCTGAAAATCAAGTCACGCCTTACAGTGTGACAGTAATGTTGACGTCACCTGTTGAGACATGCATTTAGTTTTAGCGGATTATAATGTCATTATGAATATCATAATGTGTTAGGCTTGTGAGCCGGGGCAACATGTAGCGACAATCTTTCAGGATAGTGTTTTAGATGTTGAAGTTTAACAAGAACAATAATAATAATAATAATAAGAATACTAATTATGACAAGTAATTTATATATATAGTATTTATAAAGATTATTTGTTTCCGGTTTTGACTCAAAGAGGCTAATCTTCCAAACTTGCCCTAAATTTGTGCACGCACATTTTCTTTCATTGCTGTGCTTAATGATTTTATGTAACACCTCCTCACTATAAATGACCTCAGAATATGGGCAGTCGTTCAAATTTAAGCCAAGCAAGCTATAATTTACCCAGCCAGCAGGGCAAGGAAGCTATTTGAGAACAATAATAACCCAGATCCCCAAGATGACCCCATTCCAAATGAATGGTCTCAGTCGACACAAACACCTCGATTCACGAGTCAGTAGTACGGAGGAGGAAGTAGCTCCGCCCAACAGATCCGCTTCATGGTGAGCAACATTTACAGAGTATAGCATTTTCAATCCTCATGTGTTTGAATTCTGTAAGTAAGAATAATAACATATAGTAATAACAACAAAATAACTGTAAAATATATAGTATAGCATATGAATATGTGAATTTAAAGCTGTTTCCCTTAAACTTAAAACTCTCCCTAAATATTTTCCTTTTTTTAAATTTTAACATCATGTTGCTACATTATACCTGTGTTAAGGTTAACACTGCATCTGCACACACAAAAGCAACACATTATTTGTATTGCATTATTAATATTTGGCAAATCATTGGTACAAAATGCAAATGCATATGATGCAAACACAAAGACTTTTGATTCCTTCATTTTCTCTTTTGTGTAAATGTCAGAGGGCTTGCATGAGCACAAATTACTGTTTGCGTGTATAAATATATCTGTGGCAGAAGGGGGGGGGTATAGATCATGAGACTGCAGTGTGGGTATGCACACAGATTGTGCACCTTATTTGTATATTTATTTGTGTGTGTACCTGTTTGTGAATTCCTTTATTGGAAATACAACGTGTACTTTTCATATAAAAAATGTCTATTTTCATTGAGTGCACTTGACCATAGCCAATGGCACAATTAGTTCACTAGCTTGTTGGTCGGAAAATGCAATCTTATACATTCCTTAACTTCTTCATAGCTTAAAAAGCATTATAAGCAAAATGTCCCGATCCCTAAAAATGTACAAACAATATCGATGAAAGCATGTAATTTATCCTAAAAAGCCAGGGTTAAACATTTTGCTACAGTTAATCTTTTCAGCAGTCTTCCAAAACCATGCTTGTGACTCATGTACAACAAAAATGTCGTTCATCAGTTTTAATTCAGTTAAGCTGCACAAAATAGACTGCACCATTTATCTCCACGTGAGAAATAAGCTATAGGTCATCACGCACCTGCACCTTCTCACTGTGCTTTTCACAATAGGAACATAAGAGGAAATGATTCAGAATCCTCCTGCTTGGTTGTCATGGAACGTCTCGCAATGTCTCCACAGCCCTCAGCTTATTTCCCCCTCTCTCCGTCTGGCTTGATCACTCTGACTTTCTCTCTCGCTGCCTTCCTTTTTCCCGTGCTCTTTTCTCCCCTTGCTCTTTTCTCTCCCTCGCCTTGTCTGAGATAAATAGTAGGTATTTAACTCTGATGTGAGAACATAATGTCTCCTGCTCAGTAAAAACTACATTTGTCAATGCCACAGTGTTTTCTGCTCTGGGAAATTGTGCGCCATTGTCTTGCCGGGAGATATTCCTGCGGCAGACGGGAAAGCGAGGTCGGTGGGAGAGGGGGATTTCGTGCCATGTGGAAATAAAAAGAATGTGTTGTTCTAGTATGTGTCACATGTGGTGGCCTGTATGATTAATTATGCTATTAGCAGATGCAACCAGTTCCATGCTATTTGGATCATGCTGAGCCGTAATGTCTCCATTTTAGTTTTTGTGATTTGTAGGTTTAACAATTCAATAACACTTTCAATGACGGGAATGTGTTCTAAACATTATAAAGATACTTACAATGTTTAGAACACAATATAATTATAGATAGAAGCGTGAACAAATATACATTATATGTTGTAAACAATAACCATAATACATTAATAAGGATATATTACATGCCATAAGGCCATTATGAAATATGTGAAAATGTTTCCAACATTCTTCAACTGGCGTAAGCTACAGGTAGAGTTCATTGCATTTTAATCAGTGGTTTCTTTCATTGTACATAACAAGTTCTTGCTCAGCGTTAGTCAGTCCAAAGCGATATATTATAGTCCAGTTGTTATAACACAATAATATATTATAACCTTTGGGCTGAATTAAGTAGCAATATTCGTGTTGCCATGATCTATATTTTAGTCAAGTTAGGATGTGTTTCACAATCCTATTAGCTGAAGAATGCATCTCAGACAGCAGACTGTCAATCTATTGATACTCAAATAATCAAGTGGTATACTGTGTGTGCAGTCTTCAGCTGCCACTTCTATTGTGTCTTCCAAAATATTCTGAAAATGTGATATGATCCGTATACTCCAGTCTTGTTCACACAGACAGTATTACAATTGTTGTTAAATATTTAGAAAGTTATTCGACTACATGAAGATACCATAACAAACTGCCTGGTAGATTCCCACTATAAACTTTGAAAACTTACTCTTTAAAAATGATTTTGACATCTGGATTCTATAAATAGCACCCTCAGTGAGTTTCTTGTCAGGCTGCAGTAAAGTGCTCTCTTTGTAATCAGGACCCGGTTGGTAGGTTCGCCTCACTGATGACGAGGCTTGTGAAAGCGCCTCGAATAAAGTGCTCACCTGCTTTGAGTTGTTTACGCTGTCGCCACGCAACCATCCTACTGCCTACAACCCACAATCAGTTTGACCCTGTGAAGAACAAGTCTCTGAAAGATGAACACATGGACATTATATCCCCTCTGTGTGCACAGACTTCAGTGAGTTCCATAATCCAGCTTAAACTATATACTGATATAGAAGTGGCCATCGCACCCAGATCTGGTGTAAAGTCTGGAGTGCCAGAACAAAACATTGAGAGGTTCCCACCTGTGCACATACAACTAGAACGGGCACTCGGTAGAGCGCATACCTTCGCATATCACAAGATTTGGCATTGAATTATGAACATGTTGGCATTAGTTGCATGCCAATTGGATAAAAATGTATACGGTAAAAAGAAGATGTTGACCTTTTCATGACCTTGAGCTTGACCTTTGACCCGATTGATCCCAAAATGTAATCAAATGGTCCCCGGATAATAACCAATCATCCCACCAAATTTCATGCGATTCGGTTTAATACTTTTTGTGTTATGCGAGTAACACGCATACAAATAAATAAATAAATACACGGCGATCAAAACATAACCTTCCGTATTTTCAATGCGAAGGTAACTACAAATTAGGATGAGAAAGAATAATTTGTAATATACAAGCCGGAGGTAGGATTGACCTGATAGTTTACAAAAACACAACCATGAACACTTCACCAAAGCTGACCATCAATTGTAGGCTGGTCACTGGGGGACTTATGCTTGTTGCGTTATACAACCCAGTCAAGCTATCGTCTCATGTGAAGGCGCAATGGTGGAAACTCTCTGTGAGCAGCTGACACCCGAACCATGATGGACAGCTCCACCTCTTGAACTAGGTGGACTTTCATGGCTCTGATAGATGGGGGCATAATTAGGTGATACACAACTTGGAAGTACGTGTTGTCAGGGAAAAAAAGTCAAGGGAAGAAAAGGTCTCCGAGACATTAATGCATTTATATTAACAGTGATTCGTTAAAAGTTGCGTAGTTTCACCTGGACCCAAAACTGTGGTTCTGAATTACATTATTTGATGTGTAATTCAAATTAGTCAAATTTGGAAGCATTTGCTTGATTATAAAGTAGGCCTCTCTTTAAAAAAGGGTATTGCTATGGTGGTTAACTCATTTGCAAATACAAATTAGACAACAAATTAAAATAGCTTTTTATCTTTTCTTTTGAGTGTTGTTATACAGTATAATGTCTTTACACTTATGCACAACATGCTTTGACCCTGGAAGCAAATATTTAGACATGTAGATGTGAACCAAAGTTCATCCGGGCTGTGAAGCATCTCTTTGTGTTCGAGCTCGCTACCTTCCCAAGCCTCCCAGTCATTCAAATGGTAAACTAGCAGAACCAACTCTTAATTCATTGGGCAGCATTAACAGTCCAGTCCAGCTCTCAGCACTCCAGCCTGACTCACTGTTTCCCACTACTTTCTCCAAACAGAGAAAAGGAAAGCATTTACCATGAGAAAAGAGACAGGGAGGACAGTTAGAGAGCTGGATGTGGCACGCTTAATCTGTAATCTGTCTCTGCCATTTTTCTTCGAAGCATGTCCTATTCAGTTGTTGTTGTTGTTGTGTCCATCTTGTGTTCTTCTCAGTTGCACTCCCACCAGTAACCACAGTATTCAGCTCAAAAGTAGCACAAGTAAGAAATTAGGACATTTTATATTAAAAAAGATAAATACTGAATGTCATTGTTGGCCTGACATAAATGATAAAGCATGTCAAGACAGAAAACTCCCTTTGAATCTATTTTCCCCTCCATTACAATATTTGGTACACATTATTGTTGTCTTCCACCATGTCTGCAAAGATAGTTAGAACAAAAAAGAGTCACATACTTTAAAGATTACATTCGATCCCACTGAATCTTTTGTTCAATACAAACCATTATATATTCCAGTTGAAATCTGGCCCTTGTGTATATCATTTGCTTTGGTTTATTACCTGTGGGAATGGTCATGTATGTCATACTCTGTCTATGCTTTCCCCCTTTTTTTCATACCAGTATGAGATTCACATACAAGACATTTTCCAAAAGCAAACACATTTGAAGAGAAACGTAATGCCGCATTACTTTTTGTTTGGTAAAATAACTTTGCACTTCATTGACTGGAAAACCTTTGCCAGTGAAAAAAATTGAGGCAGCAATAATGTTTCTTTCAAAAGCATATTCAGAAAAACAAATACATAACATTATGTATAGGAGACAGGAACGATATATGTCCTTCATGATCAAGCTTCTTTCAAAACAAATGTGTCACATGTCAAAAAACACATTATCTTAATTATAAATGTGTACGAGAACTACAATAAGAGCTAAAGTATGTTCCACAATTTCATGAAGGATTAGGAGACTGAAAGAACATCTGTCTACAAACATAAAGGGACTGCAGGAGATGTGAGTCTGGCATTCAACAACATGTTGAGGGGTGAAACCCATGTTAATATACCACTGCCTCTTGAACATCCACCTAATTACATCTGATTTCTCTCAGCACGCCCCTCGGCAATGTTAGAATCGAAGCATAAAGCAAAGACAAGTGCATGTTCTGCTCTGGTGGCTCAGGTTATATGAAATGGGAAAGAGAGTGAGGGAGCGGCAGGATGGGAGAGTCTTCGTGCAATCACTCAGTCATCTGCACTGGATTTGCATAGTAACTGTAGCCTTTAGAAATCCATATAAATATCCCTTGCCTGCCACTTCCTGCCAAATTCTGCACACAAGCCTGAATTTGAATTATAATGGGCATAATGAGGAAAAAGTATCCAGTTGGGTTATTCTAGCTCCCACGGATTTGTGTTATTGAAATTCACTTTATGAATTCATGACTTTTGGAATCTCGGTATAGGTTCATTTCTGAGAAAAACTTTTATTTTTCTGAGATCACCATATAAATCAATTTGTGAGTAGAGATCTGCTGAATTACATTGGGTGTGTAGTTGGTCATGTGATTGGATTTGTGATATATCTCTTTTCTCCTATCTCTTTATTATATATAAACTGCTACATGCACCAATTGATAACACTGGGTGATGGGCTTGCATCTGAACTGTCATGGAAGTAATTATACTGTAAATAACGTTTGTCCGGGTATGTATGTGTGTTTGTGTGTGTCAGAGGGCTTGACAGCCGAGGGCAGGCAGGCATGACATCAGATTTCTTCCTCTCTGCATAAGAAGCATTAGGGAGAGAGAGAGAGAAAGAGAGAGAGAGAGAGAGAGAGAGAGTGATTGGGAGGTGCTGACATATGATGCATCCTTAGTTGGATGTTGTTCGGTTGAGCAATGAATCGTTGCACCGTAGAGGACATTTGTTTTTTCCTGGGTTTTGCATACAAGGACACACACTGACTCTAAAGTGTGGGACCCCTACATATCTGTGTCTTAATTTCAGTGAAATATATGAATTGGGGGATTGGCTCAATTATTGTAGTCATGGGACTTGAGAAAACACACAAAAAATGAGGAGGGGTATCGTACGATATCTTACGAACTGTTGTATGAAGATACATTGAATGTATATCAAGAGTTTAGCTGGCATTGTGACATTGCTGAAAATGTCAGCCAGTTGTTCTTTTTTCCAGACTGAATGGATGAATATGATGGACTGTCCTCATGGTGGTCAGAGGATGATTCCTACTGACTTTGGCCATCCCCTTGTTATGTTAATCTAGAACCACCAATCAATCACTTTTTAAGTGAAATATTTCAAGATTTACTTAATTAATTGGCACATTTTGAATGGACACTTATTTTTCGTAATTATCGTAATAACTCTTCATATCTCCATCCTCAGGGCAAAATCCAAATTTAAACAAGTTTGGTGTATGACCAAATACCTGCAAAATAATGGCATTCCTATCATCTACAGGTCTCCTTTGTGTTCAATGCTTATTAGCAAATATTAGTATGCAGCGCGCTAAATTGTGAACATGGTGAAGAATCAACAAATTGAGTGAGTTAACATGCTGATGTTAGCATTTATGAAGCTAAGCTGATTGGCGTATGCTCGAAAAGAACTGGCTCATCAGACCAATAACACCAGAAAGCCACCAAGGTGCAGAGACTCAGTGAATCTTAAAAAATACAATGTAATATATACAGTATGTACATATTACAGGACATTACAATCCTTGTAACTTGCTCTGAGGCCCTGAGACTTTTCCCAAAAGCAAACACATGTAATGGAAGACAGTGTTACCACTGCGACAAATGTGGCACAATATCAAACAATGCATGGGACCAAACTAATTTCTTTCTTTTTGTTTTCCCCTTCATTCATGAACAGACACACTTTTGATGCAATTGTAGCTTCTTTGTTGGTTGTGTGGATAGTACTCTTCAGAAAATGGTGTCAAGTACATGATGTTTCTTGAGAGACACAAGCCCAATAATAACCGAGCTAAGTTAGAGAGCACTGGGCTGATGAGGTGAGTGATGGCTCTTAACAGCAAAAGGAACACTAGAATTAAACTTTCTTCAATAATACAATACGTTTTTCAGGTTCATCATATGGTTTTTAGCACAGGCCACATTATCTCAAAAACATAGGTTTTTTTAGACTAAAGGGTCACTGAGCACTGTCAAGGTGTTGTGAAATAAAAAAACATGAATAAAAACACGTACAAAACATAATATGCTATATAAGAAGAAAATAAAACATATATTAATTGCTTGTCCAAGGTGTTCCACTTTATCTCCGTCACAGATGCAATAGGTGTTTCCTAGATGTTGTGCATAGTCTTGTTCCATTTAGTTTTCGCTACTTAAATGTAGAAGAGGATTCCTCACGTAAGGGGACTTCTTCCAAGCTTTGAGATGCAACGCCAGCACTCCTCCTACATTTGGTGATAAACGTGGCATGATGGGTTCATTGGTTGAGGCTCTGGTATGGCAATCACTCACACTACCGAAGAGAAGAGAAGAGAGAGAAGAGAAGAGAGCCAAATATGTGGGGAAGAGGCAGGGGACTAAGTATGGAGGCAAAGAGAGCAAAGACAATGAGCGTTGAGCTCTGTTTGGGGCTCTTTACTCCTTTGTGCCAGGAGAGAGGAGCTGTTTCCAGCTGGAAGTCACGCTCCCTGTTCTGTCACACAAGCCTCTTCTGTCTCCGTTCATCACTAATACAGAGGGTCTGAGGAACACTGTTGGTTCAAGCGCCAATCTGCTGCAAACCTGCACATACAAGATGATTTAGTTGCTGCAGTTTGCACTAATACATGTAAAGGTCATCCTATTGCTTTTCTTGATTCTATGTTTACTTCATGTTTGCTTCCCAATAGTCTTTCCACAATTTGGCCACAGATGATAAGGACAGATCCCTGGTTGTAAAAGGACTGCCTCCAGGTTATTTGTCTTCACCTTTAACATGGCTTATTATAGTTTATTGGTGCTGCTACTGTTACGACAAATTTCCCCTTGGGGATTAATAAAGTATATATCTATCTATCTATCTATCTATCTATGGCTAAAGCCTTGTGTGTATTTAGCAGTGTGGGACACTTTTGGCCTTTTTCTGGTTCAGTGTAGGCTACCACCTGTGTTGTTCCTGTGCTGTGCAGTAAGACCAGCACTATATAATGCCACCATCTGTTTAGTTATTAGCCTGAGTGGTGGTGTGCAAAGACTGCTGACCATTCCGGGATGTGTGTATAATGGTGACCAGTTCCACATCCTAGGACTGAGCCTCCTGAAGTGTTTGACAAGTAGAACTGCTGTAATATAAAAGGTAGGCTACTGTCGGGAATGAGTAGGTTGGTCCTGATTAAACAAACAGTGTGTAATTTCTGCATTTAGGGATCTCTTATCAAACCAATAACAAAAGAAGGACAGCTGATGATGACGTGAAGTAGTCTGGGATGATGGGAATTGTTGTTTCATTGTTAAACAACGGCCATTGCAGATGACAATTTGTGAAGTCACTTTAATTGACGTTATATATTTCTTTATTCCAGACTCATGGGTCCATAAAACAACAAACACAAATACAACAACAATATATAAAATACAATACAATACAAGGACACAGGTCCAACCATTGCAGTTAAAAAGTCTCTCGTGGTTAAAAAACAGACACACACTTGTTCCATTGCTTCCAGAAACAAGACAAATACCTGGTATCACTCAGTGCTGGGTCAACCAAGGTTTTTTTGTAAATACATTCTCTGAGACACTAAATCGACATTTAAATTTATACATAAAATTCCTCAAAACAGCATGGAAAGTGGGTACATTATGGGTCACAAACATCTGATTTATATTATGTAATTGAGATCTAATGAAATAGCGCCATGTAACGTTTGCTAACGTAAACTTGCTGATTGGATGAGTCATCTACTCATACAGCTACTTTAACTAACGTCATGTGGCAAATTCAGTTAAATTCAAGCAAAGCAAACAGTAGTAAACCATAGAGTGGCTTAGCAACTTCCTTCCTCAGTCTCTGATGGATCATCTTGTGTTTGCCATGTTTCCCTTGAGGTTAGAGCAACAAGAGGTAGGACAGGGGATTTAACGCTATCGTCTACATTTCCATGCACACTAATATTACACTATTATATAGAATATGACACATTTTCTGTATACAGTGCAATGTTGGCTTTTACGACAGTTTGCAACACACTGTGTCTGATTACGGCTAGCTCTGTGCAATAATGATTAGTTATGCTCAAAGCAACTACCAACATTTTGCAGAGATGCAGGCACATGAGAAAAAAAATGAAATGTAGTTGTAAGGAGATGCACAGGGAAATGCATAACCTTCGATTCCTCGTTGCACTGCACTCAAAGAAATGACTCATTGGATGAACTCAATTAAATTGTTGGCAGGTTTTCCATCCAATAATTATCTGCAACTCCAACTCAAATTTAGCACATCAGTGCAATACAATGTAATTAAGTTAGTCCAACTCATTTGTATCAAATACATCTAAAATATAATAACGATATTCATTAAATTAAATTAATTTGTGTTTGTCCAACTCAAAATATAAACTACCGGTAACTAACTAAAAAAATATGCAAACTCCACACAGAAAGAATGCCCCGATTGGGAATTGAACCCACAGCCCTCTGGCTGTGAGGCGACAGTGATAGCCACTACACCACCGTACAGCCCTGAAAGTGTCTTCACCTTGTAAACAACTGATTTTCAGCTGGCGCATGCGCAAAGGGTAGTCCTCCATGAAACACATTTATTTTGAGTTGATATGCACACCATCTAACCTAAATAAATCTAATAAATGAAAGTATTCATACATTTTGTGTTACACCCATTCAATATAAATATCTTCGTTTTGTAATTGATTTATTTAAATGTATCAAACAATATTTAAATGTGTCACCTCTAAGAAGGGCTTGAATCGTTTTTGTGAGTGTAACCTAAATAAATCTAATAAATGAAAGTATTCATACATTTTGTGTTACACCCATTCAATATAAATATCTTCGTTTTGTAATTGATTTATTTAAATGTATCAAACAATATTTAAATATGTCACCTCTAAGAAGGGCTTGAATCGTTTTTTTGAGTGTGCATGGCTCTAAGAATAGCGATGTCTGTTGGTCTGTCAGTTGTTCCAACACACTGAAATACCTCAACAACTATTAGATGGCTTGCCATTGCATTGTAATAACTTGGTGATCCCCTTTTCCTCCAACATTATCATCAGGTTGATTCTTCGATCAAATATCTATCTATGCGAAAGTATATACATATATAATAACACTTATTTTAAATCTAAAATGTATAGAGAGCAGTTTGCTGAATCTAAAACACTGAAATGAAAAAGAGAGTTGAATTGATCGACCCGTCGTCAAAAACTGAATAAGATGCCAGTCTCCCATCAGACAGGACTGATATCTATATAAAATAGTATTTCTAGTATTTTTGTAGAATTTGGATTAAATAAAATGACTTTGCCATCTGCCTTGCTGTAAATCAGAGGGATGTTTAGGTCATGGCATTGACCACCGTGAGGATGCACTACATCTATTGATTTGAATTAAGTCTATTGTGTGAGGGAGTGAACGAAGGTGAAATAAACGTCTTTAACGTGATATTCTCTGTCACATTGCAATAATGGTTTGTACACCAGTAATGAATACAAATTATGCATCAATTCAATTGGAAGCCATTTCAGATGGGAGAAATATGCGTCACAATCCTGTGTTGCATGCGCGCGCATGAGTGTGTGTGTGTGTGTGTGTGTGTGTGTGTGTGTGTATGACGTGGTTCAGGCAGGGCTCGGCAGGATATGCCATGCAGGCAATTACAACTTCTCATTAATACTTAGTTTGACAACACTCAGGCTAATCCCATCATATGGCAGGCAGTGATAAGGGCATTTTCTCAGTGCCTGTCATTCTGCTGGGAGCAGATATGCTATCAGTAGCCTGTTGTAAAGGTGAACAGAGGGAAAGCATGAAGGCTCACTAATATTGTGATTCAGCTTTGGTCAGCACGGGAAAAAGATATCCTCGTTGAAGGAAAGGCATGGCAGTGTACACTAGGTAGCCTGTGAAAGTGTAGGATTTTTGTAAAAGCTGCAGACATTGGAAAAATCTGAAAAAAGAAAATGCAAAATGCATTGCATTGTTTATCCATGTCCTCGTCAATGACACATGAAAGGGTTTTCTGATCTGACGCCCTCACCAGCAGGTACACATCATGTGTACACCAGTGACTTCCAGTACAACACAGAGTCATGCCATCTGCAGAAGTACTCTGATGACTCTGCAGTGGTCGGGTGTATTAGGGATGGACGGGAGGAGGAGTACAGGGCAGTGGTGAGCGACTTTGTAAAGTGGGCCGATGAGAACCACCTGCGGCTGAACGTGGCCAAGACCAGAGAGATGGTGGTGGACTTCAGGAGGAAGGCGACAGCTCCTCCACCTCTGAGTGTCCTGGGAGTGGACGTGGACATGGTGGAGGAGTACAAGTACCTGGGCGTCTCCATCGACAGCCGACTGAACTGGAAGGCCAACATCAACGCTGTGTACAAGAAGGGGATGAGTCGACTCTTTTTCCTGAGAAAGCTTCGATCCTTCAACGTGTGCAGCAAGATGCTGGAGTTATTCTACCAGTCGGTTGTCGCCAGTGTGCTGCACTTTGCCATTGTCTGCTGGGGGAGCAGCATCGGAGCCGGTGACACCAGCCGTCTCAACAAACTGGTTAGGAAGGCTGGCTCCATCATCGGCTGCCAGCTGGAGCACCTGGAACAGGTGGTGGAGAGGAGGACGTTGAAGATACTGCTGTCCATATTGGACCACCCGGACCACCCTCTCCACCACCTCCTACAGGGACAGAGGAGGACTTTCTCCAAACGTCTCCTCACGCTCCGCTGCCACAAGGACAGATACAGGAGAACATTCCTGCCGACGGCTCTGAGGCTCTACAACAGATCACCTCTTGCCAGATCATAGTGCAATAACTGCAATAATAACTTCATATCCACACTATGTTGATCTGCACTTCACACATTTCATTTACTTACACTACACACATACACACACACTTCATTTTCATTTACACTACACACATACACACACTTTGCATTTTGCACACTGTCTATATTTAATATTTTAATATTTAATTTAATTTGTCATTAGTATTGTATTGTGTATGCATATATGTTGTATAGATACATATATATTTTATTTTATATTTTACTTTGTATACTTCTTGTATACATCTTTATCTTTCATCCCTGTTTTTTATATTTTATTTTTTATTTTTGTGGGTTTAGTTTATTGGTGCTGCGACTGTTACGACAAATTTCCCCTTGGGGATTAATAAAGTACATATCTATCTATCTATCTGATGAGGGCCAAGACAAATCCCTGTTGAATAAAAAAATAATTTAATGACGTGACGGTTAGTTTTGGTCATAAAACTGATTTGACTACTAGGTTAAGGGAAAGATTGTGTGTTATTGTAACTATTTAGTTGTAACTATTTTGTTCATGTTAAAATACTACTTAAAATTAATTGTTGAAATCTGTTTTAATGAAGTGCTTTATCAGTCAGTTGCTGTTGGCTGTCTAAGTTTTCCCATCAATACAATCATCAAATAGCATGTGCTGTCTCCTATTGCATCGTTCATTGCATAACCTCACTGCACCATCATATGAAACAACTGTGGAAAACTACAGCCATGCAGCCATAAGACGAGCGAACAGACCATATTTTTTTCTCTCCTTTTTATTCCCACTGATTGTGATTCAGTTGGAGAGTGTGCATGCCACTGGGAGCCTCGGTTAAGCTGGCGGGGAGGGAAACCGGATTACCATTTTCACAGTGTGTGTGCAGTCTGGGCCCTCGAGCTGACTTCTGAGCTGCTACTACCTCTGCTAGACTGGAGCTGTCAGAGCTGCTCCGCTCATGTCTGTGTCATCACCACAACTGACACTTCTAGTGCCGGCGCATGCTCAGATGAGCAGACAGAGAATTATATATATGCATACTCACACGGGCATTTTGAATCACATGCATGCATGCACACAGATTCACACATGCTCAAAAACACACTGTCATCACCACTGAAGTACGACTGAAGATGTGTCTGACCAGGTATAAAATCACCTTCTCTCTTTTTCTAAATTTCTTGCGCGCTCTCTCTCACGCACAAACGTACAGACATACCATTCAATATCTTGCACCAGTGCTTTTCAATGCTTATGAATAACTACCTCTCACAACTAAGAGATGCTTGGATACAAACACTTGAGACACACCAGAGACATGGATCTGAGCTAACACACTTCTGTATTTTGAGGCAAAAAACAGGCATGATATTACTGATTGAAGGACACCCAAACATGGCAATAATGTATTTGTATTCACATTATTTGCTGAACATCGTAGTAGCTCATGGTTAAAATTCTCCAAAGAATGTGTTATGTCTACTGTACTCCACCTAAACCTTATCCCTTGTACTTGATGGGTGGGTCTACATTTTTTCATCTAAACGGATGTATTGTCCCCTCGTTTTCTGAGGTGTCCAGCCAGAGAGCAACTATACTGGTCCTAGTCGATGTGTTTAACTGAACTACCAGCACCAGTGCTCACTATAGATATGTGGAGTGAGGTGTTATTCAGGGAAATAGCTACAACAGCTCACATGATGTAGAAGATTCCACAAAATGGTGTCTAATGCGTTTTTTGGAGGGACGTTATTATCAACACTCCACAATCTCTGCTGTGCTGAGCTTGTATATGGTTGCAAGGAAAGATGATGTCACTGCCAAGATGCCAATTATAAATTGCATTCACATAATCTGTTCCACGTGATTGGGCTCACTTAAATACGGTAAAGCCTGTGAGCTATAGTGCAGGAAGACAACAGGAGTCTGTTACTATATCCTCACATGACACACAGTACTCGCTGCATTTTATATCCAGCACGCATTAGAGCATGCATATGAGCTGTCATCGCTCGGCACAGACATTTGATTTGCAGAGCCTGCTGCTGCACTGCTCACCTGAAAACTCAAAAGCTGGCAAAGAAAAAGACATGTTTTATTATTGCGGTTTTGGTTTCATGATAACGAGTAAATCATAACTGAATATTGTTAATCGTTAGACCACATCAAATCAATCAATTATATCATCCAAAGTCTTATACCCTTTTTGATAGACATGCCTCAATGGGAAACAGATACAGAGCCGAAGAAATAACGTGACGCAAACCACAAAGTCAATTTGTAAATAGTTAGCAATATTGATTAACCCTTGTGTTGCCTTCGGGTCAATGTTTCACCCTCCTGTCGCCTTCGGGTCAATATGACCCGATTCAATGTTTAACCCTCCTGTTACCTTTATATTTACTAACATATTTTACCCTTGAGGTCAATATGACCCCAGCTATTAAAATCTCCAGAAAATTATTAGAATTAATATTGTTTTCCAAGTTTAAGTGTGAGGTACTTTATGTTTGTTTGTTGACTCCCGAAAGAACACCGACATTAAACATTGAATCGGGTCAAATTGACCCGAAGGCGACAGGAGGGTTAAATATTGAATCGGGTCAAAATGACCCGAAGGCAACACAAGGGAATGTGCCAGAAACACATAGATATTCTAGGTTATAGGATTACTGGTGGTCGGACGTGGGTGTGTTTGGGAAGGACAAAAACAATCATTCAGATCTTTCATTAATGTCTCAAGTGTCAACAAAAGATTCATGTTAGAAATCAAAGATCATCATATTTAGAGATTACTGATCTACCCTCTAAAAACTGAACAAGCATGCAATCCAGACACGTACATTTAAAATGTGTTACTCAATTAATGCTTTTCTCAATCTTATGTGCAATGTCATAATTTTTATTTAATTGTTCCCTTTTCATAAACTCTTTGACGTGCATTTCCAACAATTGGAGGCCAACCAGATACCATCAGTGAGATGCTGCATTGTGACCACGAGGGATTGGCTGTTATCCAAGGCAGTTCTAGTGTCTGAGCTGGCACAGCTCTCAGTGCAGGTGTCACAATAATATAAGATATCACTGTGGCAAAAATGTATTATCAGAAACTGTAAGCTAAATTTAAAGAGGACATCTCTTGCGGTGATGGAACTGATTGGATATTCATTTCCAATTACAGTGTGTAATAAATGTAGCATTAGCATAACACTGAGCAGGTCATTGTCATGCAAACCATCTCACTCAGCACTGCAGAGTGCAGGTTGGAAGAGTATTTCTATACCTTTTAAGAAATGGTGTTTGTACTTTCCACAATTAACCTATTGTGTACGTGTAACACAGTGGCGTGCCGTGGGCCTGAGCCTTCAGTGAGGTCATACACAGTCCCACCCGAATTAATCCACCTCTTATTACTATCATTATAATGCCATGGCTCTAGACACTATACAGTTAGACAGAGATGCAGTATAACCAGGCATTGCGTCACCTTGAAATTGACATTTTTATTCAGAGAATTGCAGGGGAAGAGTACAATACAGTACAGTTCAACTAATAGGCAAGAACATAGTGGAGTGCAACAGAGTTATATTAATATTCGTCTTCTATCCATTTCTGGTCCACAAACTTTAAGTCCAACTTTTTTTTACAGTGTGTTCACGAAACAGCGCATTGTCACCCAAAGCAGTTTCACCGTGATGATGAAGATGAAAGTTCCTGTTTACCCAAACACATGACACAATTAATGAGTCTTTTCAATATGTCCCTCTTGTTCTTCACCTTTCCGTTGTGCAGTTCTGTTGCCCTGCGCGCTTGTTCGTTGATCTGTAGATCCGCTCGGGTGTCCCCAAACGTTTTCAAAAGCACCGATGCTTGTAAGTGCCGAGCCGTACTTTGGTGTCTCGTTGCTGCCTTGGTTAGACAACTCAAGTTTGCAAAGCCAGTGTGGCTCCAAACACCAAATCGATCACTTGCAAATAATAGGCATTCCTAGCAGTCCGGTGTGCAGAGCTTCTCGGAGCCTGAGCCATTGATATCGCTCGGAGTTGGAACTTTGAAAGTGGCGAACGAACCCCTTCCCCGCCTGTGACGGGCTTTGTAGCGTCGGCGTCGGTCTTAAAGTTCGTCTTGAGAATGGCGTTATAATTATATCCTCGACCAAATCAATATCTTCTCCTCCTTCCGCCATTGTGGGTTGAAAAAACAGCTTAGTAGTACGCGAATTAATTCGTTTATCAAATTCAGTTTCCTAGTTCTGAGGTTCTGCATATACCTGCCCATAGGCCCCGCCTCTCAATATTGGTAATCCAATCAAAAGACGTGCACGCACTAGGCCTGCTAGCTGTAGGCCAGCTAGCTGGCCCCGGAACCGGCACAGGAGCCAACTCTAAAGCTGATTGGTTGACACAAAATTGTCATTCCCATTCACTTTAAGCTACCAGCGCCCGCAATGTTGATTCTGAAGGCCTATGGGCAGATTTTAGCCCCCTGGCAACACACGATGGCTGAATATGATTGGATAAAAGATCTAACATAAAGACCAGCCCTCCAAATCTCAACCTCGGGCCGGAAGCAGTGCAACCAAGAGGAACGCTATGAAATGAAGAGTATAACTCTTACTCTGGGGAATAATTTAATACATATTTGTAGGAACATTTATATAATTTTTAAAAAAAATATTCTGATGATGTTTAGGCCAGCAGAGAAGGCCTTGATGGCCCACCACTGGTGTAACATACATATGTGTTGTATGCGTTTAAAATGAATAGACACAGATGTTATAATCTATAGGTCTTTATTTATTTTTGCAGAGAACATATATTGCAATCATGCTTTTTCATATAACACCATCTAAAGACATTTATTATATGTTTTTTACATAGAATATTTTACATTAGGCCCATGAAACAGCTAGAAATATACAAAACAATATTCTCTGACTAGACATTTCTATTACATTATTCTTATTAATATGATCATCTTAATTATTACTCTACTCTGTTATTGTAATTATATTGTTTACAGTTGAGAGAGATATGTGCTTTAGTTTCTGAGATAATAATATTATTGCAGAAAAAAGCAAATAATATCATTTTTTTTTTCAACATTTAGACAAAAGAAAAGAAAAACTCAGGTTGTACTGACATTCACAGATACATGTATTACACAGTCCAGTTTACAACATCATTCAAGAGAGAAAACTGCAGTATGGTAACTTTATACAAAATTCACGGAACCCTTTGTCATTGCACATTTTAATTCACATATCTTTGAAAAAAAGAACATAGATCAAAGAAAATACTGGTTCAACCTGATTCCTGTTGCATGTAGCTGCCACAGAAGCACATGTTCTTGATCCTTCTTCATAGTAATACAGTGATATCTGTGTTCTGTCGCAAAGTCAGCTTCTACATACAATGTGTTTATATTGCCAAGCAAACTTGATATGTAACAATAGGTTTTTTCTTTACCTTATGAAAAGGAGTAGTTTCAGTGGTGTTGGCCTACAGTATATAGCATCTGGCTAAGTCCTGTTGTGTAAACAGTGCTTTGTCCGCTGACTGAGCCAAAGTTTCTCTCTCACTATCTGATATTGGAAATCTGCACTAGCCACAGCGTAGAAACACCGTTTGGGTTCTACTAAAATGACTGAGTGAAGGCCATCACAGTTCATTTACACTGAAAAAAATGATGCTCGCTGAATAGCGCACAGAAAAGAGAAAAACATTTGGATCAGCTTTCGAGTGTGCTAATTTACACACACACACACACAAACAAACACACACAAATACAAACATATATGTATATGTCTATGGATTGTGTGTTAATGTTTTGCTGCTGCTTAAGGTAACATGTTGGAATAATGGGAGAAAATGGAAAATATTTGCTGACATTTTTTATTTATTTATATGTAGCATTAATTGTTTCAGTGTATAATGGTAGTATCTGAGAGCTGAGAGAATTTGGTCACTTCCACCTTTGTTCCTGAGGAGTGGGTTACTAAATAGATAACAAGTAAACGGTTCCAGTCGGAAAAGTGGAGCTATCATAGAAATCCGTCATGCCGTCTCCAATGCAGCAGCCACTGCAGCTGATTCAACCTCACAGTTTAAAATATAGATCTGAAATAGCATTGACTTATTGCAACATAATCTGTCTTTAAACGTTACTGGTTGCAGGAGAAGGAAATTCTACTTTTTCTAAATAATCTCCGGCATAAATATTGTACGCACAATGCAAATGTGGGATTTATGTATTGGCTACCTGTTAGAGGTGGTAGTTTACAGATCCAACAATTGTGCTTGTAACGTAATGGATGCTGTGTTTGCTACTGTACTCCGTTGCTGTTCAGAGAGACAAAAGGAGTTGCTTGATTCAATCCATTTATATATTCAGCGGGTCAAATGTCTGCACCAATCCTTCTAACGTGAGTACGATTTTGGTCCTTCTCACTCTCACATATAGAAAATGACCTAAAAATTATTCTACAAAAAAGATTCAGACAACATACAAAGTTATTGTTCTTTAGAAAACAAAGAAACAATTATAACAGTCTATTGCTATGTATCCTATGTAAGTTATTTTTGCTGTCACAAGTTTAAATCGAGCTAAAATAAAAACTGGACGCTTCAAAATCCCATACTGTACTTGTGCTTTTCAAAGGTAGCCCCAGACATGGGTGGTAAACATTTCAGGTTAACTGCAAGGGAGTGATAGTCTGGCTAAAATATATTGTACACATACAAGCAGATTTGGCCTAACCTGTTGCGCGTTCCCATATTGTCTTTGCCATTTGTATTAAATTGTCACTTCACAAACTTTCAAATTGCATTTTTTTCACCTACTACACTGCATTCATTTAAATCTATGTATTTTATAAACAAGCAAAAATGCATTTAACCAATATGTTTCTTTGTACAGTAGTTGTAGTTTAGTAGATTAATGAATATCTTCAAAGTAGCACAAGACTTTTGAATCAACGCAGGCCTCCAAATTAAAATTATATATTCAATATACAGTAATTTTATGAGTCACATTTCCTTTTCTATAACTTTTTTGCATAATGAAATTCAAAATATCCCAACAGTTTTGCTGGGTAATTTGTTTTTTCCTCATAGTTTTATAACTCTGTATTATACAAATAAACAAACAGAAAAAACTCTAAAAATAACTGTAATCAGGTTGGTCTCACGTGTCCCCAGGAGGTAGGTGAATAAAAGCCGACGTGGAAGTCTGGTGGTCGTTCCCAACCTTGATTATGTTTTTTTTTCTGTGTAGATCGGCAGTCTGCCCGTCGAGACAGAGAGACAGGAAGAAGTTTCTAGATGTAGGCTTCCTCGTTGGCAGGGTCCTGATTCTGGTTTTCTGTCTGCTGGTCTGGGCCGTTTTCCTGAGCCTTGACCAGTGTCACAGGCTTGAACATTATCCGCAGACGCTGAAACAGAGAAGTACGGATATAACACAGCTGAAGAAATCACTTTTGGTGATGAAATTACAACGAGACACTGTCACAGCTGCAAAGTGTGTGAACCAATAAGCTGTAACAAAACACACCAGCAACACAGCTGTGAGCTTGATGAATGGGTGTAAGCACATCAAGACGATCTCCGAAAAGACATCCATTAAGTTTCCCCGATGTGATATATTGTTATATAAATAAATATAGCCTGGCATATAGATAGATAGATAGATATATACTTTATTAATCCCCAAGGGGAAATTTGTCGTAGCAGTAGCAGCACCAATAAACCAAACACACATGAATAAAAAATAAAAAATAAAATATAAAATATAAAAACAGGGATGAAAGATATAGAAGCATACAAAGCAAAATATAAAATAAAATATATATGTATATATACAACATATATGCATACACAATACACAATACTAATGACAATTAAACTAAATATAAAAACACCAAATATAGACAGTGTGCAAAATGCAAAGTGTGTGTATGTGTGTAGTGCAAATGAAATGTGTGTGTATGTGTGTAGTGTAAATAAATGAAATATGGCCGACTAAGGAAATTAAAAGCTAATGTTTATGACACCTAACTAATACATAATTCATGGACCAACCTTCTGATCCCAAGGAACTTAATCACTGCATCCTGAACCTTTCAAATGATCTGAACTCTGGGTGCAGTGTTGGACCTGTGATGCTGCAGCATTTATGTGGAGTGTTTGTGAAGCTAAGCTTCCGCTGAGAACAGGGATGGCTGATTGCTACAATTAGACAATCAACCATCAGCTGGTTCTGCAGGATCTGACACCTGCACATCGCATCTGACAGCCTATGTTGCACTGCATGCAATTATGGCCCATTTATTCCGTCAGCGATGGCTGTAAAGCTATATCGCTCACTGGGGACCATATAGATGTAAGGTTATTGTTCAGCCCATTATGGATGACTGCAAATCAAAATGCTCTGAATGTTAATGGCATGTGACTGATCATCAGAGCAATAAAAAAGCAGAATACCATTATGCTGCATTTAAATTAATATAATTTATTTAGAACTGGTAAAGCATCTAAAAAAGTTTAACAGACCTAATTAAAAACTCTACTTTAATAATCATTTCATCCCTGTTCTACTCCTCACAGTGATTCATCTCATCTTTACCGAGCATGCCCATGTTTTTTGCGAATTACAAAAACATTTAATCACAGTGCAGTTACATAGATACATGATGCATGGATCAAAATCACATTGGGCCAAGCTGACTATTTTAACATCCAGTATGGATGAATACAGCAGAAGTGTGAAATGCTCAGACGTGGGTGTCGTGATGTGCTCTGGGAAATCTGCGGATATCATTTTTGCATTACACCAAGTACAACTCTTCATATTTATATGTCATTCTACATATGTGTGTATCTAATAACCCTTCCTGTAAGTCTATGTATTTATGATACATTTGCATATGCAGATATTAGTACTATTTGCTATAAGCATCCTGTAACTCTATTTGCTATGTGGCACAATTATTCATTGCTTTGGAGCAAAAAAGCAGGTCAATGAGTATTATTTAAGTAATATACATCAACTATTTGACTGAATGTGCATTGATCTTACCTCTTTGTATGTGCCTTTGAGTGTGAGGAACATGTAGCCCATGTAGCCAGGGATGAGAGTCATTGAGGAGAGGGCCATGCACCACCCAATGCCTTGGCCCCAGGCCGGGTACACGTAGTCACCCAAGGTGAGGGGAACCATCTGCACTGCACTAAACAAGAAGACCCCCTGGACAACAAGGACAAGGACATGTATCTCAGCATCTTCTTCATTATCATGTTCAGACACACAGTGTAGATTCTAGGCCATGAACATTATGGTAAAACTGCAGAACAAGCTTTTTGTCTTGGATGCTCTTATGACAGAACAGACACACTGTGTGATGTGATATGGTGTTGTGGTGAGATAGTAATGCATTTTAAGCACAGAGCAGTGACATCTTATTAAGACAATCTTCACATCAAGTAAAAGCTAATTAATTAAAGTAATTAAAGTGTTTTTGGTTTTGTGCACACAACCATCAAGTGACAAAGCTTAATTTTGCACATAAATATCATGCAATCATTTTCAATATGTAGCTTCACGTGAAAGAACAAAGACAAGAACAAACACAGGACATTTAATCAGTAGAGTCATCTCATCCCAAGGTGTTGAGTTATTTTGATGTTATGTAATTTCAGTACTTATGTTACATTATTTACGTTTTACATAGTAAACACACTTATTTAAATCCCAATCATGATGTTTTTCCCAAACCTAACTATCTGGTTTTGATGCCTAATCCTAAGGAAGGTTTTTTGTTTGAATTTACAACAACATGTGATTACATGAGCCGTAGTGGAGCGTCCTAGTTTGGTGCTGGGCGACCCTGTGCGTTAGAAAGTGACACCAAGGGTCCTTGAATGAGAACGTGTTGGATTAGCCGAACCATTGTTCTTGATCGGGTGTTTTTTTCCTCCCTGTTGCTGTCTGGACATGTGCATGTTAACCACAGATAACACTTACAGCCACAATGAGCGGAGTGAAAACAACCCAGCAGGCCTTCCACCACAGACACGGCCTGTAGCCAACCATTTCCTCAATGTTGTCATAGAATTTGTCCACACCTGGAACCAAAGATGAAATGTCATGAATACAGTTTAAGTTATAATTTATCATCTCAGATGTGTATAGATAGATAGATAGATGGATAGATATATAGATAGATAGATAGATAGATAGATATAGCTTAGCTCCCAATAAGTCAGCAGTGAAAGAGAAATGCTGTGGATGGAGAAAACATCGGGAAGAAGATTGCAGAGACATATTAGCTCACCGTAAAACCATGAAATTGAGATGCATTCAAAGAAGACCAGGAACAGCAGGCACATTCCACTAGCTGAGTAGTAGTCAAATAGTTTGAACACATACAGTCCACCCTGTAAAAGGAGAGAAGCAGAAAACAAGAGACAAGAAGATAAGACACATGAAGGGAATGGTTGAAGAAGCAATTATGGTATTGAATGTGCAGAACCGAACTGAATCAGTCAAGTGGAATGGAGGGACCAGCAGGCAGACGCTGAAGCCTCTTTGACAACTTCTTGCTGACTGTTGGCTCCTTCACTTGTTTACTTTTTTAAATTGGGACAAAAATACTGTCTTGTATAGCAGTAGTCATTTTATGATAGGGAAATTGCTTAAAGCATCATTTGTTGAACTATTTAACCATTTAAAATAAAGAGTGTTATCAAATGTTTACCTTATAACAGTGGACCTTAAATTATTATTAAATTACAAAATTCTATTTGTATACCAAATAAATTTCTGGTAGTTAAACAGCAGTTACCAGTGCTTTTTTCACAGATTCTAATATTTCATTGGAATCATAATAAGTTAAAAGATTGACGAAGCATCTTGGCAAATGTGTTGGCATCCTGCCAAGTAAATTATAAGATAAGAGTAGAATTTTTTAACATTAAGTGGCTGCTAGAGGTCATGCAGCCCCCCGTCTCCTAAAAATGACATTCTCATACAAAAGAAACTGCATTGTGAATCAAAAGTGTTGGACTCACAAACCAAGTGAAATCATGGCCGTGAACCTTTGTTTCATGTTGTTTCATGTTTACAGACTGAAACTGATGCAAGATGACGTGAACCACGTTGGCCAGGAACTCCAGTCTCAGAGGGCACATTACCCTTTGACCTTACTTAGACGCTCGTTGGATTTATTAGGACGGCCACTTCGAGAGCTGAGTTAAGACTCAGCTGCTGAGGTCACACCGATGGTGTCCTGTAAGGATGCTTACAAGTTTGTGTAAAATGTTTTATTATCCTGTTACAGTGCCAAAGTCAGAAATGTAAAATATTAATGTATTAAGGCTTTTTTATGTCTTCAAATGTCAAGTGTATACTCAGTTAATTGAAGATGAACATGTTGACATTGTGCATAATTTCTAGTGGATTCTGCAAATATTATGAAAGGAGGGCAAGTCCCCACAGCGTGATTACTTGATAAACTGTAGAAATACAGACTTAATATGACCCGATTAGGCAACAGATATCAACCTTGTCATTGAGTGGGAGTTTTATCCAATAAGAAATAATACGTTACCTGTGTAATGTTGGACAGTCCAATGATGTAAGAAATAAAGCAGACGATCGCGATGAAGATCTCTCTGCGTTTTCGGAGAACGTGAGGGAATTCATCAACCAGTGCAGTTATGAATCCTTCCACTGTGCAGAACTGGATAGACGGCAGAGTCACGTCAAAACGGTGTTACATAAACACTCGTCAAAATAATACATTAGGTACATTTCTGAGGTTTAGAAATATGTATTCTATATTACATTATGTTTTAGTACTGCTTTTACATGGCAATGCCACATTAGGAATGTTTCCACCCTGACTCAGAAGCTGAAACATGAGCACTTTGCTATATCATTATGGCTAAATGGAGTTTTACAGAACTTAGTTCGGGAGCAATGACCACGCCCCGAACGTAGCTCACTTCCGCTTACGAGAGCATTTAAACCGGGCACACCTGCCCATCTCCCCGTAACTCTGTCTCTACATCCCTCCCCCCCAACCCCTTTTCCAAAAAACATACCATCTTCTCTCCCTCACAGGAACGGGGGATTCAGCCTTCCGAAGCTTCAAGAGGAGACAACCCCCACCCACGAGTCTCCAACCCGCCGTCTCACCCCGCCGACCTTCTCTTTCTCACACCCACCTAACCCCTCTACCTCCCTTACCTCTTACCCCTCGACCGTCATCCCGTTCCACTCGACCCCATCCCTACATCCCTCATCCCTACATCCCTTCCCCTCGACCCCTTTTCCTTTTCCTCTCTTTCGCAATAAACCGATCAAACTCATATCGCTATCAGCGTGGTCATTGTTAGTGAATGGACTGTTGTTGGGTTATCTTTACCTGGCTGTCAATTCCCAGCATCAGCAGCATAGAGAAAAAGAGTATGGCCCAGAGAGGAGAGATGGGTAGTTGGGTCACGGCCTCAGGATAAGCCAGGAATGCCAGGCCAGGTCCTTAAAAATAAGAGACATTTTATGTAAATGGTGACATATTGTGCTTACAATGGCAAAATAAATACAACAATATTGGACAATTGGACAATAAGTTATACATACAGGACTGTCTCAGAAAATTAGAATATTGTGATGAAGTTCTTTATTTTCTGTAATGCAATTAAAAAAACAAAAATGTCATGCATTCTGGATTCATTACAAATCAACTGAAATATTGCAAGCCTTTTATTCTTTTAATATTGCTGATTATGGCTTACAGCTTAAGAAAACTCAAATATCCTATCTCTAAATATTAGAATATCATGAAAAAGTATACTAGTAGGGTATTAAACAAATCACTTGAATTATCTAATTAACTCGAAACACCTGCAAGGGTTTCCTGAGCCTTGACAAACACTCAGCTGTTATAAATCTTTTTTTACTTGGTCTGAGGAAATATTAAAATTTTATGAGATAGGATTTTAGAGTTTTCTTAAGCTGTAAGCCATAATCAGCAATATTAAAAGAATAAAAGGCTTGCAATATTTCAGTTGATTTGTAATGAATCCAGACTGCATGACATTTTTGTTTTTTTAATTGCATTACAGAAAATAAAGAACTTTATCACAATATTCTAATTTTCTGAGACAGTCCTGTAATGAATGTTACGTCAATTTAAAAACATGTCTGCCTTTAATGAACCCAGAAATCAGAACTGACACATAGTGCCAAACTAAAACCCTCTCTTTTTGAATAAACGAATAACATCTGGCAATTTCATGGGCTAATTTTCGAACGGTCCCAAATGTCTCTTCTCTGTGTCGATTGTTACTATCGACTTTCAACATTGATTGCAATTACCTGAGGCTGCCACATCAGCGATAGGTCTCTTTGTTACATTGGACATGAATCCCACGATGGAGAAGATGACTAAGCCAGCGAACATGCTGGTGAAAGAGTTGATGCAGCAGACAATGATAGAATCTCTGTAGGGGAGAGACAAAGCACAAGGCAGCCATTGTCACGCCTATATCAATTCCTTATCAGCCCGTCACACATTGTCGAGATGCACCAGGGAGAGGGGAGAGGGAGGGGGACATTTTGCATCCTGCTATAGCACAGCAGCTGGGGTACATTTATATTGACCTGCTCTTTTAAAATGGCACTTAGCTGCAGCTGTTTCAAAATAGCTGGAAACATAGAAGTGCATAGGTGGCCTGCAGACCAGTGTTACTCAGAGAATGTGACCCGGACTACTGCAAACCTGACGTCCATGCCGATGAGTTTAAAACTGAGGGTAGAGACTGATACAGTTGGAAGCTAAAAAATGGTCCCAAAATATGTTGCCAGGAAACCAAAAATTATCACTGGAAGAGAAATCTGAACAGTCTCCTTCAAAGTAAAGAAGATCAAAATGGACTTTGCTCTTTTCTAATCTTCCGCCCACTCAAAGGGCTTTAACACTACATGTCATTCACCCATTCACAGACATTCATACACTGATGGCGACCATGCAAGGTGCAACCTGCCCATCAGGACTTTGACTAAACATTCACACCCATTCATACACCCCAGCCTGCAGGAGCAATTTGGGGTTAAGTGTCTTTCTGTGGAACTGCCAATCCTCTGATTGAAGGATCACCCTGCTCTACCGCTGAGACACAGTCGCCCAGTGATGTGTGAGTGACTGGTGACTGACACTATGAACAGGTATTGAAAATGCAACATATTATAATTTCCTACCTGTATATGTTGTTATTGAAGCGATTGTAGCTGCCAAGAGCAATCAGAGAGCCTAATCCCAGCCCATAGGAAAAGAAGATCTGAGTGGCAGCATCCAGCCATACCTATCACGAAGATTAGGAAAAAAAGAGGTTAAATGAACCAGGTGTAAACACAAAGTTGCTAAATAGAGATATTTCCCTAAAAATGTACCAACATTAATTTAATTGTATTGATGAAATAGCCTTGTTTGTCATTATCTGCCAATTTATCTGACTGGGCTGATCAAGCTATTTGCACAAAGGCATCTTGCCTCTTGTAGACCTTTGCTGTCAACACCAGGAGCTGGGAACAATAACTGTGTCTGGAACTTGTAAAAGCTATCCTGTCTTGTTATACTTGGTTCTATCTGACCCATTCCCATTGCATCCCATCTTGACCTCACTTGGCACGACCATGCCATGTCTAATATTGTCTCTCCACACCTCATCTATAGCTACAGCACATATTCTTCAAGAGCTTTAACGATGTGTAATTTAGTCATAATCATTATGGAAAAAAAGACAACATCATCATAAAAAACAAACAATACTATCATATCGGGATTACCCACAACTGGTAAGCTTCAGCATTCAGCTATGTGAGAACTACTGTGTATTATATTCAAGATTCTGCATTAGCTAAATTAAAACAAATATGCTATATATATAAATATATATCAGCTTATTGCTTTGTTCAAGGGAAAATGTTTGTAATATATGCAGTTATATATAATACTAATATATATATATATATATATAAATATATATTTATATTATATATATATAGCTGTGTGCTAAGAGACATCCTTTCTACTATTGTGCTGCCCCTGGTCATTAATAGTCATTGATATAACTATCATCAGCCATCTTAACAAATAGATAAATGTATCTCTGAACAAAAATATATTGTATACATCTCAGCCAGAAACAGAGAGCATACCTCAGACTCCTTCAGTTTTTCAAAGTTTGGTGTGATATAGAACATAATTCCATCCATTGCACCGGGAAGAGTGACGCCACGGCAAAACAGGATGAACAGCATAAAGTAAGGGTATGTGGCTGAAAAGTACACCACCTGTGGGACACAAAGTTATTGTTAGGAAAAAAAGAATATTGTCTTGCTAAACATGAACTTGTTAAATCACACAGCGAGTGAGCATAATGTAACTTTTAATATCTGTCCTGCAAGGCAATGGAGCTTGAGAAGAAGTGGAAACTGCCAAGTTGTTCCTCATGAACACTGTTACAGTAATATGTGGTACCATCCCACAGCACAGAGCAGCACAGTGACCTAGTCTGCCTTTCCCTGGAGGCGAGATGACCCCAGAACGGTTGGGTTCAGCACACTCTCAGTGCACTATTTCCCTCCTTATCTGAACTAGTTTGTGTTATCAAAGTCAACACAGTTTAGGTTATTCATGAGAAAATACACTGAATAAGAAATTAACTAACAGGGATAGTCATTGACACTCCCTTTATTAAAAAACAATGATGATTCTGCCATAAACAACATTATAACAAATAAAAAAGTGCAAAAGGCTACATGTTGTGGTTTTGTAATTGTGTAGCTCAGTGGGCAGAGCATGGCTTCACAGAAGTCAGATGTAGGCCTTTGTGGAGCGCGTTGGTGCTTTTCAAAGGTTGCTTTGGGTTAAATGGATATTGGACGTGTTGAATGTTGTATATCCTTTTAACCTCTTGACCCCACACACACACACAGAAGTTTCTGCTCGAAGTAACATACCCAAACTAAAAAGGGTGTAGCTCGGCAACTACACAATCTATTTGAATAATGTTGGTGTTATAATAAAGGCAACACATGTGAGCTTTTGTTTAGATGTGTAAATATTAGATGCAGACAGAGGGTGGTTGGCAGTATTGCATGTCACTGTATTTCCTCACTTGAGAACAGATGACATGTTGTTTTATATCATTTACAAATATTTCATGACAGTTAACCTTATGAAAACATGATCACTTGAATTTACATTGTTGCTCAACCTACACTTTTGAAATAGTATGAAGAAGTTATGTCATCCCTGCTTTCGGACAATAATCCTACATGTCATTGTGTCAATGTGATACCCTCACTACTCTTGAGTATAAAGACAATGCAAATGATGGATTTCATAGTTCCGTTTTGTTTAGTTTCCATGTTTGTCCTCTACTTACTTTGCCAGTCCAGCTGACCCCCTTCCAAATACAGAAATAAACCATCACCCATGCAATGGCGAGTGTGATAGCCAGTGGGATCCTGAGCTCCCCAGGCTTCTCCAGACCATCGGTCATCTGGTGCATGTTACGTCTGCAGGGGAGTAAAGTGGGCTTACTACAACACACAAATACATCCTCGATCTCATGCATGCAGCATGCATGGGTGCACACACAAATATGCATGCACATTTCTAGATACTCACAGAAAGCCCTCTCACTGGCTTTCTTTTCTCACCCCTGAAGCTGTTTAAGGCTCCACAGTCAAAGGGAGTCATGCTTGCATGTCTATCATATTTTTGTTGCTTCCATAAAATAAATTGTTATTGTATGCCGACAATTAATCCTCCTCCAGAATTATCTGAATGGGTAGATAATGAGGGATTTGCTCATATAAGACTCCAACCCATGATCTTGAATGTGCACAGGAGGCACTGTGACCTCAGCTTAATATATCTGTTCATAACATATCTGTTCATAACAGAGCAGTATCCTTGTGATCTAAACAGACTCTTATTTCCAGCTTACTCCCAGAACTCCACCACAGCGCTGGTAAGGTTTTTGGTGTCTGGGAGGCTGTAGTTGGTGTAACAGCGCTCTGTGTTCCAGGAATTACCACAAGTCTTCCATGGTAGCTCCTGAAAATTAAGGAAGAAAAAAGAGAGAGGAAAATCACACAGACAGCTCTTTTTACTCCAACCCCTCTCCCACCGCCGGGTCCCATTCTGTGTGGCTGTCAAGCAGCCAAGACCATGATACTCATTGAGATTTCATGCTTTTCTTGTTGGAGTAAATGCCTCATCGCCAAATGCATTTATCAATACCTTGTGTAAGGCGCTAATTATGTGGGAAAGGAAGTAATAAATGTCATACTCTGTCAAGATCTGTTCACCTCCATATAAGAGCTCCTGGCAAAAAACTAGCCTTCCACAAAACTTCAAGGATTTTACTATGTACATAAATATATAATACAACCTGGACAAGATTTAAGATTTTTTGTGTGTGTTGATTTTCACTTGTTTTGGGAAATGTTTTTCAGTAGGAATCTTATTACCTTATCTCTATTACAAGTTCACGATATTCAAGTGCTATTATTATATTGTTTTATTAGAAAACCATATGAATATAAAAACCAAATACTCACAGTAGTGAAGGAGTTGTAAAGATAGTAAAGAGCCCAGGAAATGATTACAATGTAATAGATATTTAACCAGAAGGACAGAACAGCAGCAGCCATACCCACACCTGAAACAATGGGACAATACAGGCATGTTGAATTGTGTTCAAAGATTTGTTTCGACAACAGGAATCGAAATATCTGTAAGATTTTTTAGTAAATATTGTTCTTTTACTCCGAATAAACTTTGGCCCTCTGTTTCATGTTAACAAAGACATAATGACATACTTTGTCTGTTATTCCACCTGGCAGCTAGTTAACATACATATTATAGTTTAAGGCCTTCATGGTAATGTAAAAGTGTCTTTTACCTTTAAAAATGGGGGCTAGCTTCCACACTCCAAGTCCTCCAACAGAAGTGTACTGACCAAGAGCCGTCTCCAAAAAGAACAGAGGCATGCCAGCAAATATGAGGGTCAAAAAGTATGGAATCAAGAAGGCCCCTGAATGAGAAGTAAGAGATAAAGGTGTGTAAGTGAATCATAAACGAGTAACACTCATGATAATCCAGATAAGATATTGGTAAAAGGAGTATTTCACTGCGCCCCTGACGCAAGCTCTCGCTTGAGCACATTTACGCACGGCTTAAATTGGAGGGAAATGCACGTTAGCTTTATTTTATTAAAAACCTGTGGAAGCAAACTGGCAGGTTTTGAGGTCGAGATCTTTGCATTCCTTTTGTGTGTGGATGAATGGAAAATTGCCAAGAAAGTCCTCATTACCTCCTCCGTTTTTTCCACATAAATATGGAAATCTCCAGACATTTCCGAGTCCGATTGCGTATCCGACACAAGAGAGAAGAAAGTCAAATCTCCCGCCCCACATTTCTCTCTCGGGTAGCTCCTTTTTCGTCTTCTGCACTTTCACCACCAAGGTTTTGGGTTTGTCGTTTGGCGTAGTGGGCGCGTCATTCACCGTCTCCGTTAAGACGAGTCCGTCCGATGCTTTGGTCCCGTTGGTGGCCATGGTCACTGTGTGAGTGTCGGATAGTCCTGACCAGTGAAGAGAAGGTGGTTTCAGTACCGCTCCAGACAAACAGCAGCTTCTCCGTCCGGTACACCCAGCTCCGATAACAGCCGAGTAGACGAATAATCGGGGTAATGAGTGATCAGGAGCAGCTCAGCAGCGTTCCAGCAACCCTGAAAACATAATCATGTTTACAAATAAATATATAAATTCACTAAAAAAGGGCAAATCTACTTGTTTGAAATATCATATGAAGTCGAATGCCCGGTTATAATGAGGGATAGGCCTACTAGGCGTAAGTATGCCTTAATTGTTTTACATCATTAAAAACTGTGATTCAAAATGTAATTTAAAAAAGAATAAAGCGGCCAAAATGCGTATCAAGGTGGCCATGCTTAAGACGAAGTTGTATGTTCCTGGTTACATATAGCCTAATGTTGCACGATAACTGTGCATGCATCCATTCTAATTCCATGTCATTTTTTCAGGGGTGGATAGAAGAAGAAAAATGCCCCACGATCCGTGAACCCCACGGGATCAAATAAAGACTTCTCATGCAATAAAAATCACTTTTAATTGCCTAGAGTGTTAGCAGAAATTTAGAGCCAGCTCTTGTCCTTGAGTCATTATGCTCGAAATTCAATGGCCCACTTCCTACTGCTCCGGCACAAGAGAAAAGCAATTAAACACATTTAGGAGTCAGGCGCGACGTAGTCCAATGAATCACCTGGAGAGGCTAATACATCTCTGCCGTTTTTGAATAGACATTTTCATCAAGTATCTGCGGGAGTTTTTAAAAAAAGAAGATAATTATTTTACTTATTATTCATCTGGAGAGATGCAAATAATATGCTTCACCTTTTAGGCACATGGTTTTAGCAAGGTTCTGCTTTTACGTTATTAATTTATATTTATTTCTATTTTAAAAATGTAAAATAAACATCTGCTCATGAATTGAATGAATGAAACCGAGCGCGCTCTCTGTTCCATCAACTCGCTCGCGTAATAGTGAAAGGCATTAGGCTACGAGGCAACACGGTTTAAAAAACAGATGTTTTAAATGTTGATGTTTTAAACAGTATAAAAGCATTTTACATCCAATCTGTGAAGAATATTCCAGATTCATGTAGCGTTTAACTTCAAAGAGACGCACAACCTCAGGACACGTTTTAATTAAGTAAAGTAAGAATTGTTTGCAGTTTTTTCCCCACACATATCGCACATTTAAATTCCACAGATTAAAACATAATTCGCTCATTACTTTTGAGATCTGAGTCTCTTACGTCTCCAATACGTGCAGTCGCACATCCGTGCACATTCCGCGCATCTGCATATTCCAAATTTCACAATGTTCCTCGCTTGTAATAAGTATATAGTCACATATATACATTCCTGATTTATATAAATACATGCATACTGTGAAACAGAATACTTACAATTAATTCCTTAGATTTTCCAGATTTTTTACGCGATGGAAAAAAAATCCGAATTTAAAAAAGTTACTTCCTTGCACTTTTACAGAATAAAAACCAAGGCATCCGACGACAGTGGGCAAATATATGGTCCTGAAGAGGGGACGATGGCGAACAAACGCGTCTTTTTGATCGAAGTGCTGTCCTGAAAGGAGTGGTGCTGAAAGAGAGGAAGGAAGAGAAGACGGGAAAGGAGCTGCCGCCGTCTGTGTTAAAGCGAGTAGGGACGTAACATGGAGCGCAGGATTCTCATTCTCATCTACATCTCAATGTCACCTCAAAGTCGACCCTCCCCAACTCCAACATGCCCACCACAGAAATGGCAGCGGGTTTGAGAAAGGAGCATCCTCTTGTCTCAAGGTTTTATATCCTTACTCTTGCAGCTTTTCCCCCCCTTTTTTTTTTTACATCAGAAAGCTCTCTCTCTCTCTCTCTCTCTCTCTCTCTCTCTCTCTCTCTCTCTCTCTCTCTCTCTCTCCCCTCTCTCTCTGGCTCTCTCAGGGGCCAGATGATGCTAACTCAACAACGTAATACAATATGCACACTTATGTGACACATATTGAGTTTTTATTTTCCAAACCAACCAACTTGTGGGTGGTGAACATGACACAGTGTGTGCAGGAAGGCCAGGCTATAAGGTTTACAATAAGAAGTGTATAATGTTTCACCAAAAGCAGCGATTCCAAAGTAGCAGAAATAGAGAAAGAGGCCAATGGCTGCTTTAGCTCCTGGCAAAACATAATAAGAGGGTCCCAGCCAATAAAGGGAGTCAGGGTGTGTGAGATAAATTGAAAACTCTGCTTTTAATCTGTTTAGCCAGCTGTCTTCCAAAATGAAATACCCTTTTGCAACATCCCAAATGAGCAGTCTTAATGCAGACTTTAACTCCCAGGTTGAGATAATGTATTAGGTTCTCACTGGGAGATTATACTCTCGCAGGGTTTAACAGTTAAAGTGAGTTGGGAAAATGAGTAAGGATTAAAACAGTTTTAATATTAAAAGAAAATCTACAACTGCCTTTGGGAATGAGAACGGTCTGACTGAAAACTGGGACAGTGATTCATTTCTCATGTCAAGTGTGTTGTAAAGCTGTAACAAACACCGTGCTGTGATATCTTGGTGTCAAAGCAGCTTCATTTTAATGTCAAGTGGAATCATTTACCATATGTCATGGCTTTCTGGACTGTATCAAAAACGTTGAAGACATTTTTATATTCTCCCATTCGTTTGATTATGTTCAAATATTATATAGAGTCATTGTCCCAGAAAAATCCCGATTTCTCTCACTTCTCATTTCCTCTACAACCCCCCTGTGCTCATCTGCCCAAATCGTTCCCTTCCATCTTTTGTTCTTTTTGTCTCCGTTCGTCATGCAGTAGGCTGTGCGGTGCTGATACAGTGCAACAGAAAAGCCACACCACTGAGAAGGGAAGAAAAAACGCCCAGATGGTGAATCAATGAGGGGGTGAACTAACCTTCTAATGATATGAAACAAAATGTAACATTTTTAATCCCAACTGCTGATTGGCCTGCAGGCTGTAGCACCTCAGATGTGCGAAAAGCCTCCTGTTAGCCTGCAGCTCTCACACAAGGGGATTTCAAAATGCCATTGATGAGAGCTGTGGAGCTGCGCTTGTGGCCCTGGCCCCACCTGATGGTGAGACTGTGTGCAGTGGAGCTTGTAATTACAGAAGGAGGTGGTAGTAATAGAGAGTAGAGCACAGGCAAACACACAGGCAGACAGCTGGCCCCCTGTCAGCTTCAGCATACAGACATAGGGAACAAAAGTGATGTTGCAAAACTGTAGATTATTGCGCACGTGAGGAAGACAAAATGGCGATGCAGATAATGATGACAGTGATAATGATGACAGATCCATTCTATAATGCAGGCATATTTACAGAGCCTTATGTTACCTCTCAATTTCAGTATTTCTATGAGGCTTTACATACACGCTGAGGCTCTTTATGTGCAACATAAATATATGACGATGATTAACACTATGCAAAGTTTACCTCTTAGAAAACTGCAACGAGCAGGATTTGATTCTATAGGAAGTATTTATATCTTAAAAAACTGGAATGAATTTTACTGGATTAACGTACATAGCGATGAGGAGAATGTAACGCTGAATCAGCAAGCAACCTGCTGACAAAACATAAATAGATATAGATCTAATCTTTACAATATTCACAATCTTAGTTTATCATGCAAGCATGATATCATTTTCTAATTGCAATAAACACAAAGTACAGAATGTCATTCTTTTTTTATGAACCACATTATTGAGGGATCATACAAAGTGTTTACATTTAATCCTGAGATGGGCATTCAAATGTGTACCTCACAACCACGATTGTAAACCTCATGGTGGCGCTAGAGGAAGAATCACCGACGTCATACAGATTCATCCTCTGGGTCCGTGGATGTGTGTACCATTTGTTGCTAACTGTGCAAAAAATTGTTTCTGTTTAGACCAAAAAAGTTGACTGACTGACTGACTGAGCAACGTTACTGAGCCCATAGCTGCAACACGGCCGTAGCTAAAAATGAAAACGATCTTAAAAACAGACCTACACTGTTGTACAAACACACAGAGTGACAATGAAATGTGCTTGAAAATGTGACATTCAAGAACAGAAAATAAAAGCAGATGATTGAAATATGAATCCATACTTTTCTTGGGACGCGTTTTAACAATTTTGCTACTTGATAGCACGTTGACCTTTCCATATAGCCGTCACTTTCCAAGTCAGTTCCAGTGTTTGTCCATTAAAGTGTGTTTTAGAATCTCAAATAGACAGTTTGAACACTTTTTTTTAACGTTGCATGTTGGCTTAGCACTCCAGTGCTCATGGAAATCATTGAGCATGTTTGGGCATATGAAAGAGAGATAAAGACTGAGAGGTAAACGGAACACACAAGCAAACAAACAAACAGACAGACGGAGCCCTGTACTGTAGCTTTTCCATGTCTCTTAATCCTAAAAGCCTCTGTTCTTTTCGGGTGGTGGGGAGAGGGAGGGACTGTTGTCAGGACCAGTTATGTGGAACACTGCAGGCCCATAGAATGTGTCTGGCTCTTCATTGGTAAGTCAGTCAGGTAGGACGCTGCTAGGCCTCTCCAGAAGAGCCTCGGTGCAACGTTTCCGCTCACAGTGAAAAGATGGAGACAAAGTGATGTGTCTGTTGCCGGGTGATTTACAAAAAGAACCCAGGGTGCATTTCTAAAAAAAGAGAGGATGGAAACACAGCGGCAAAGTAAAACAAATACTGGCCTCCCCCCTCCCTCCCTCCCTCCCTCACTCTTCTCACAGCCAAGCAGGAATGTAGAAGTCCTCGAGGGAGAGTACGTAGGGAAAGGGAGGCCAACATTTGCCCACAAAGCCAGATTTAAATGTAGCTTTAAGAATTGCATCGTAACATAAACGTGAAGATTCAAATACTCACTGAATATAAAATGTTATTCTGAGAACATGTTTAGAGAAATGCTAGAATGAGGGATAACTCTAAATTTAAAAAACAAGCATATCTTTCCTTTTAATAGCTGCAAATTCATTCAGTCTCTCTCTAAATTAATCAACTGTCATGGACCCCGTATCAGTGAAGTGTCAAGCCAGTAGAGATACGTTCATACACTTGAGGAGTGATGTTGTGTCTGTAAATGCACTGTGACATTGTGTTGACCCTGTCATGATCTATTATATTATCAGCAACACAGGTTGCAAAAGGTTACCACGGTGCAGCGGATGAAAATGCAACATGGCATGTGATAAAAGATAAATTAAGAAAGAAGTGATTGTTTTCAATGACTGATTACACAGCTGGCTTCTGTCATATTAACATTAATTATTTATATACACTGTATTATTATGTGTGTATGTGAGAATAATTAGTCATTAAAACTGAATTGCTAAACCTGCCACAGGTTAAGCAGACATGTTCCTGCTTTCACACAACGTGTATATATATATATATATATATATATACGAATATCTGGAGTTAAACTAAAACATGTAAAAATTGTCCTAACATTTTTTTACCTTTCCATCTCACAATTTTGGAGTTATTATAACATACGTGGAGGGCCGACCATCATATCTAGAGTCACCCTTTAGTATTATCAAAATACTGTACTGACACAATACTCACAGCAATCCATCCATTAACTCTAAATAAATAACTAAAAAACTGTTAAGCTAATGCATATGAGGGAAAGTCAGGAATCACTCAAATCAGAAGGCTTCATCCTCTGGAGACCATGAACGTTTTTGTATTCATGCACAAGTGAAAGAGCTTTTGAATTATTAAATAAGTCATTAAAATGGTAATTAAATACGATTTACATATTTGTTTACTCATTACACTGTTGCTCATCACTTTACTGTTGCCTGGAGACGTTGAGACAAAGCATCAATCTGGGATGTTCGAATTAATTCAACATAAAACACTTTAGCCCCGACATTGTGTGGGTTACCGTACAATAAGAGCCAGTATGTGGTAGTTAGTGACATTTACTATTGTTTGTATGCCTTTTGAAATTGTTTTGGCCACAGATTAAATAAATACCACTATTACGAGAAATAAAACTTCTGAAATGCAGAAATCATAATCAGAACATGAAGTCACCCCAACTTCAGGACGGATGTGGAACATGAAGTACATTCAATTACAATAATTTCAGCTTGAGTCAAAATTCTTATGGTTCCTCTTAATATTGAAATAATGCAACTTGACTGCTTTCAATAATAAATGACAAATTCATAATAGAAAATAGGTTCAGGTGTTATTGATGTGCATTAAGACAACAACTAATTACTTTTTTTCAGCCCCAATCTCTTTTTTTAATACCTGCATGACTGTGAGAGTAGCAGTAAAGACAAGAACGTCCGTCTTTGGACAATAGACACATTTTTATACAACAACCACTTAAATATTATAACATATGCAATAGGCGCAAGCTCTAGTCTCGTCAGTTTTGGAATAAATGCTAACGCGTAGCCATCACCCATTAACAACTAGCAAGGTCAGTATTGCGTCAACACTCTTTGGTACCTCTACCAGCCTTGACAGGAGGGAGGTGGAAGGACAATTTTACTGTTGAGAAGCCTGGTGGGAAACCTGCAAGGTCCCTAGCATCAGTCGGCTGCTTTGTATGATTATGCACTGCTCTTTATTTTGTGCACTACAAATCAGAAACAATTGTTGTCATTAAACAAAATCAGTTTAATTAATTAATTAATTTGGTAACTTGTACAACTAAACAATTTCCTTTTCTTCCAGAAAATGCTTTTTCCTTTTTCGAAATTAATTAATACAAATGTTAATCTTGGAGTTGAGAAGTTGATCTTAACAGCTTTATTTAGAAAAGGATGTAAAAGCACCGTCTCTCCCATCGGAGAGTCTTTCTTTAAACCTAACACCAGAGGATGAGCTCAGACAAATGGCTGCTCAGCAGTAACATTATAATAGTAATAGTAATATTATATTAGTGTGTATTAGAGGTCTCCACACAAGTTGTTGAATGGCACATTGACACCAACTATGAGTTCAGAGGACTGTACTGTGCATTGTTTATGATCTGCTAACAAGTACATCTTTTGACACAGACACGCCATCACAGTACACGATGGCCCTATTACATCACCATGCAGTTGTCCCCTTTGTTCCACAGTAACTCTAATGTGCCCGTTTGGTTTGCTGCTGTGGTGGTGAAAATCCAATTGTATTAATCTTTTCTCAAATGATCATTTTGGTAATTGAAGAAGAATAAACAAAATAAATTATAAGTAAATGAAACTGGAAAACGAAAGCAAAGTAAAATAGAAAATACATCATAATGAAAATAATCCAAGAAGCACCCGTTCTCTTGCTGGTCATCGTCACATTATTCAGCCCCATCTGCTCACTAGAAATTTAAATAAATGATTACATGGAAAAGGATACAGTTCAATGTCAAAATATTGATCTGTGTCAGTTATTGCTGAAAGCAGAGGGAGAACAAAATTATCAAAACAAAATGCCTGAGTTTGATTGGGTTGTAGCTGCCGAAACTACAGAAATAGGATGGACAAGCTTGCTGGACTCAGAAAGGACTCAGTGGTTGGAGCCATAACTGGGGTTGTCCTCTCAAAAGGGTTTCAGTTGAATGTTGTGTGTTTGTACCAAAGGCTCGGCAGGAGAAATACACTGGAAGATGTATCCTTTCTATGGGTTTCAACTCTGTTTCCAAAACCATGTTTATGGGTTGTTAACCCTAGTCACGGTAATTGAGGCATACAGAATGTGATCCATGAGTCAGGGATGATATTTAGTCCTAATTGTTACACCCAGACCCTCTTCTGTGTTCACTGGCTGTTTCTGTTGTGTTGTCTGTCACTCACCTTGTCTCTCGTTTCAGACTCCTCCCTCCTTGTGTGCCGTCCTCCTGTGTGATTGTAGACCCCGCCCTCATTGTTTCCACCTGTGCCTAATGGCTTTCAGAGAATCTGCATCCGCCGCCACCTGCACCCTCAAACTCATGGCTGACTGATGTTGTCACCACAGAGGATGGAGGAAAGACAGGAGGTTGTGATGGCTCTTCTTTTTTTCCAAGGATTTTATTTTTGCTGCTGGGCAGATACCAGTAACTTGAATGTGAGATAGTCGCTGAAGATGTTCACTGTATTCCACCATTGAATTTAGCTCAAAGGTGAAAAGGTCTTTGGGCAAAATATAACAATCAAAAACATTTTGAAAAGCAAAATAGATCAGTTCAATCCACATGACAGTTTTAATGCAAATCCTTGCTGTGATAAATTAAATATTCACTCATGTGTTGCTAAGCAACAGAGCTGTGGGCTGTTGGGTTGGTTGGTCTTCGCCATTTGACCGCATCTGGCTGGCCCGCTTTGAAGACAATTGGGTCACCCAAGAGGCAAGGTGGGCATTAGACTGTGGAGCTGGGATCAAATGACGGTCCCCTTAATTATTCTTTAAATAATTACTCCTCTATTTCATCATTGTTGTAGACAACAACACCGTTGCGAGCAATAGGTTCATCCTCATAAATGAATTCTCAATTCAAAACTACTCTTTAATAGTTATTGTTTTTATTCATCCTTATAGAAAAACCAAAAGGTGTTGTTGACCAGTGATCCATGTGTTTCCTTTTGTCTCCTCGTGTTTATAGGAATAGAGAAAAGGCTGGCTTACTCCATAACTCAGCATGCTTATTGACTTCTACATTCACACAATGAACGCTTAGCATGTTGTAAAAGATCAATACAGTGTTTAACACCCTCATATAGCTCTCTAATTGAGAGCATTGATTGCCATTAAGAGTAGAGCTGCTTTCAGACAGAACCTTTGCAAATGCTTCATCCGCATCACCATGATATACTTGTTTCAAAGTCTTGCTATCTGTTTGTTGTTTACCATACGTTTATTGTTTTAACTCTGTATTTATTTGTATTGTTTTATTTTATGTCTATGTTTATTGTTACACACCTTTCACCGAGTAAATTTCCTTGTATGGTCAACGTAGGTAATAAGAAAGTCAGAGGAACGTGGCGGGGTTCCATTGGCACAAAGGCACCTTGTTGAACCACCATCAAAGTTATATTCCCTCTTCACTCAGTGTTTTTCGCTGATGATGGATGGTGGAGATTGTATGTCTCTGCCTTAATAAACATCCCAACATGGTCATCAGTTATGCATCTCTCTAGAGTCTCCACACACTAATTGTCACATAGGCGGACAGAGACAAGCTGTCACACTAAGGACAGTGATTTTCTCCTGCAAAGCTATACACCACTACAATCCTCTGTCCTAAATACAAATGTGGCAATTCGTGCACTGTGTCCTTACGTGCAAAGATCCCTTCGAAAACAAATGAATATTTATGTGAAGAGCTGCTTTAGACCCAACTGCCACCTAAAAAAAATTCCAAAATCAGACACTCCAGCAATCACTGTACCATTGAATGACCGTTGTTTAAACATCCTTCTCAGGCATTTGGTTCAGAAGCAGTTCCTTTCTAGTTGTCCTCCCCAAACATTCCAGCGACAAAGTGTCGAAATATATTGTGAGCATAATAAATGGGTCTTTTAAACTATTCTGTGAAGGTTTCCGCATGCAAAACACTCTTAAGTGTGATTCTAAGAGAGCAGAATTAAAATAAAGTTACTCTTCCAAGGTTTTAAAATATAAAAGTTACATTAAATTAATTTGATTACAAAGTAACTACAGGGTCAAAATCATATGAACATGCAGAGTCCCTGAAAAAGAAAAATGGGACTGAATATATATTTTTTAATCCTTTAATACAGCATGGCTTTATGATAAAAGTTCATAAATAGTTAAGGATACACAAACCCGCGGGATGAAAACCTATTAGTACAATGAGATTATAGCCGCATGCTAAGCTGAAGGTAACATGAGACATCGAATCCCAATGAGAAAAGAAAGTACGTTCTATTAAAGGCTTCATCAGAAAGATTTATCGCACAGGCAGTCGAAAATTGTCAGATACTTATAACACGAGGAATGAACAGCACAGATTGAAAAACACAAATTGAATCATTCTTAAGTCCTACCCTCCAGTTCATATATGGTTGAATGGCAATTTATAGTATCAAAGCCTTTGTCCACTCATCTTAATACACTCAAACATGTCAGTTCAAATTAAAGTGAAAGTAGCAGAGAGGGAACATCAAAAGACACCCTGTAAACCTCAACTTCAACCATTGGTGGTACGTGTTCTTTACTTCCATATGAAGTGAAGCCTTTTTCTGTCCAAAGCCATGAGCATGGTACCAGACCTAAATTACAGTTAACTGGTACCTGTCAGCACGACAAACACTTTTATTGATCAACAAAGGACTCATCACAGAGTGTCGCTCAATAACCTGTATGCTGAACGTCGAGGCCTGAAGGACACTGCATCAGTGCACCAAACCAGAATCTTGCAGAGAAAACAAGTGGCTGTGCTCAGTCTAGAGATACACTTTCATTCTGTTTATAAAATTAAATAGCCATACAAGTTAATTATTGCAAAGCTTCTTTTTGACTGCACTTGGAGCATGTCAGGGTTGCCAGTAGGATGGACTCTCTTTGTGAGCGGACTCATTTCCTTATTCTGCTGAGCAAAATTGCACTAAATGGATTAATTATCCTGTTTCTACAGGTTTGGGAAGTGTTCAAACTAAACTTAGCTATATAGACATGCATTCTTTAAATGGTTTGTGTTTACAGTATACTTTTCTGTTCTCAGTCTGAGACCTATTACAGATTTGTGTTTGGAAAACATCTTTGATCCAGTGATTCCTGAACCTGTGGACCAGTGTGTGACATCAGAGCAAAGGGCTGTAAGAATCCCGGTTATCTGACCGCTGCCGGAGCGATGAGTCTTCTGATGAGTCCTGCCAGTGACAGAGCCACGAGAGGAAGAAGCTGGTTTGGCCTGTAAAGAAGGGATATTAAATTTAATATTGCATGATCTATGTCAAAGACTTCCTCTCCTCTAGTCTTTATTAGTTTATTTAACACGGCCACGCACAAGCCAACCTTTGAGCCAGATTTAGCCATATGGCTAATTTGCCTCTATGGGCCCTGGGCCGGAACAAATGTAAAAGAAAACAAAGTACAGTACAAATTATACGACACGAATAATTAAGAGCGAAGCTGTTTAGAAACCATTAAGCACATTTAAAACAATGTCACAAAAATAGTTTGTGTAGTCTTGTTGCTGGAACCTGTTAGATCACTGATCACATGATTGGTTTCTCCTGTGACATTTTTGTTTTGTTTTTTGTTTGAAAAATACTAAAGTGTGAATTGTCTGATATGGTTGGGAGTTGAGTTCCATTTATCTGCTGCTCTGACTGAAAATGATAATTGTTCGAAAGCAGTTTTCCTGCATTTAGCCGAGCAGTCACCTCCGACTGACGCCCTGGTCTCCCTAACATTGTCCTGACACACACTGTTTAGGTGGTGGTATACATTGGGCACATATCAGCTAAACAAACTTATGGTACAATGGTGGTAGCTAGTTTGTTCCATGTCTAAGTTAGAATCAATAATTATACCGACACCGTTTTCAAAACTCTTTATATTGTCTCTCCTTTAACCTTGATGTCAACTTTCAAGTATGTCATTTATTTTCCAAGAGAGAACATACATATATACACTTTTTTTCAGACAACAGTGAGTTAATCAGTCTGACTGACAATGCTGCAGTGAGTTTTGAAACAGTGTGTTCTCTTGCTTTTGCATGCGTGTAAATAACTGTATCATCGGCATACATATGTAAGTGGAGACCTGGCAAATCAAGGGCAGATCATTAATGTATTGTAAGCTTGTTAGAATTTGCCAAAGGATTGATCGATGTGGAATTCCTATCGTGCAGCAAAGAAAGAGGAGTATGAGTCATTTTTTCTGCACTGTTGTCTATAGTTTAACTCCATAACCGTTGATGCATTAGTAGAAAAAAAAATGTAATCTTAACTTTTGCTTAAAAAAAACATTGTGACTGACCAATCAAATGTCTTTTTAAAATCAAGGAAAACAACACCTGAATGCTTGGAATGCTTTTAGAATATGAAAAGTAAACCCAACAAACATGGTAAATTTTTTCATAAATATCAATGAAAGAAATCTTGAATGAGAGAGTGTTAAGTTACTCAACAAGAGGTCAGCCCAGAAGGGACGTTGCTCTTTTGCTTTAGCATTGGTGTAAATAACTGAATCATCTCAGGGAATAACATTGAATGAATGACATTGCCCCAGCTCTTGCCCTTTAAAAGTTTCCTTCATTCTAGTGGTCTAATATTAGTATTAGTATGAGTAGTACTATTAGTATTGGTACTATTATTATTATTATTATTATTATTATTAATATTATTATGATTATACGGGATTAATAGTGAACTGTGGTTATCTTGAGGTAGAGCTGTCCACTCCACTATGGTGCTGAAAGCCATTCACAACAGAAGCTTGAACTTTAGTGTAATAAGTAGCTATTGTTTACTCAGATTTTTAAAAATGCCTTATTATGCTGTGTAGGAATGTCTGTCAATATGTTACAAGTTGAAAAGAAGATTATAGTAGATCATCAACCATATTCATGTGTTTAGGCTCGTTCAATTTAGGAATTGCAATAAGATTCTTGCAAGGAAAGATATCCTGTGGAAACACAGAGGTGTTTTTAATTCCCCTAATGACTCTAGGTAACCGCTGTCAGTTACGATCAGTGAACATTTGTGTCTAATAATGTCAGAAATGAATGGAAGTTTAAAAAGTTGTTAAAACTGGAGACCAATAAGTTTGAAATTCCTCAGTGATGTATTTCACACAAACAGGACTTTGCTCAGTCTTAATTTACTATTATTTCCCTGAATGGGTGTCCATTATGAGGCCAATGAGTGGTGGATTGGCACCAATCATCCATGTGGCAATCCATTCATTCGTTACCATAGCAACGGCCCGGGTGAATAGAGGATAAGTAGGGGCGCATTGGAGAGATTGCTGACACCTGCTCTCCTCCATTTCCTATTCCCACACACACATACTGTAAAATTATTCACAAACATATAAACATGATGTAACTGTGCACACATGCACACAATCAGAATGTATATTTAAGTCCTTGTCAGTAAGACTCCTTACAAAAAAAGTGAAACATGAGCAGATTTGATCTGATTCATTGTTTAAGGACTTTGTTCACTTTTATTACAAAAAATACAGCTTCCACGAAAGTACATCACAATGGCAGTGCTGATACTTATGTATCTATATTTCATCCTCACTGTCTTAGTTGTTCTGCTTACTTGTTACCTGTATTCTCTGCTGTCTGAAACTCTTTCATCGGTCGGCCCTCTCTGTTGATGTCATTACAGATGTGCCTGAACTCTGCTTGAATTTTTTGTTTATAGGAAATGGTGTCGGATTGTTTTATTTTGAAATATGTAGACCACATAACATAATGTTGAGTATCGCTCTGTTCCAAAACTGGATTTTTTAGTTTGTGTTATTACAAATATCAACAAGCGTTTTCTTCTCTTCATAAGGCGTGGCCAAGACAAAAGAGATGGTGTTGGACTTCAGGAGGAAGGCGACAGCTCCTACACCTCTGAGTGTCCTGGGAGTGGACATGGACATGGTGGAGGAGTACAAGTACCTGGGCGTCTCCATCGACAGCCGACTGAACTGGAAGGCCAACATCAACGCTGTATACAAGAAAGGGATGAGTCGACTCTTTTTCCTGAGAAAGCTTCGATCCTTCAACGTGTGCAGCAAGATGCTGGAGTTATTCTACCAGTCGGTTGTCGCCAGTGTGCTGCACTTCGCCATTGTCTGCTGGGGGAGCAGCATCGGAGCCGGTGGCACCAGCCGTCTGAACAAACTGGTTAGGAAGGCTGGCTCCATCATCGGCTGCCAGCTGGAGCACCTGGAACAGGTGGTGGAGAGGAGGACGTTGAAGAAACTGCTGTCCATATTGGACAACCCGGACCACCCTCTCCACCACCTCCTACAGGGACAGAGGAGGACTTTCTCCAGACGTCTCCTCACGCTCCGCTGCCACAAGGACAGATACAGGAGAACATTCCTGCCGACGGCTATGAGGCTCTACATCAGATCACCTCTTGCCAGATTATAGTGCAATAACTACAATAATAACTTCATATCCACACTATGTTGATCTGCACTTCACACATTTCATTTATTTACACTACACACATACACACACATTTCATTTGCACTACACACATACACACACTTTGCATTTTGCACACTGTCTATATTTGGTGTTTTTATATTAGTTTAATTTGTCATTAGTATTGTGTATTGTGTATGCATATATGTTGTATATATACATATATATTTTATTTTATATTTTGCTTTGTATGCTTCTATATCTTTCATCCCTGTTTTTTATATTTTATATTTTATTTTTTATTTTTTATTCTTGTGTGTTTGGTTTATTGGTGCTGCTACTGCTACGACAAATTTCCCCTTGGGGATTAATAAAGTATATATCTATCTATCTATCTATAACAGGACCCTTGACTTCTGGTTCCACTTTGGCTATCTGACAGTGATTCCCTGCTTAGTCAATACAAACAACACATTTGGCCTATTTTTTTTAAAGAAGGTAAGTGCAGGGCAAGAAGCCCAGGAATGCTGACATCGTGGTCCCTGGAGACACCGTCATCGTACTCCGCACGTCCGACGCATCGCTCAGTTGGTAGATACGCTGTTGCCAGGATGTTAAATAATCCATAATTCAAGACACCGTGGTAAATCATCCTCCATGGATTTCATCTTATTCTAAAGCAGGTGTAGCATGATGAAATATGGAAGCACACACCAACACACACTTCAACACCAGGTGGAACAGGTTGTGATGTGATCCTCAAGGGGAGACAGGAACTGTATTTCCCTGATTGCATTCAGCAAGCAGCTGCATTTGCATAATAACATATCAGAGTCAAATGTCAAAACTCAATGTGACCTTATTATACTCGTCTCTTTTTAAGTTGTCTAATAAAACAATCCTGCGTGAAAGGAAGCTCTGAGTTCTCACTGGAGGAGTTAGTGGAGTGTAGGAGGTGTGTGATTGGATCATTACACTGCCAATTATGCTGAACTAACCTACATCCTACTGAACTACTCCATGTCTAACTAGGCTTGCAAGCCATCAGATTAAAGGTGTGGAGTATTGCACAAGAAAAAAATTGCCTTAAATGCTACTTTCTGTCTTCACATTTTTGTATATGCAATTTTGAAAAGAGCAAAAGTGATAGGTACACAATATTCAATATCCCAAGAGAGAAAGGTCCCTTCCAGCACAGGCTATGGAGAGAGAGCCTGCTTTGTAATGCATAAGCATGGAGGCTCTGTTTAGGAAACATTCATTCATTTGGACATCTCATACCTACTTACCCACAAAAGTTACTTGATTGTATCACAGCAGAATCTGTTGTGTCTAAATTCTGAAAAGGTCTAGATGTAAATGTGTGGATGTTTTCATTTAGGTGTCTTCTAGCATCATGTGTCTGTGCACTTTTAGCAGGCAACAATGGAAGTTATATGGCAAACCCCAGAAACATTGAAACCAGTGTGGACTGCAACCATGTGTCACTTTGAACAGTATAAAGATCCATACAGTACAAGAGCTATTGTGTCCTGAGCTATGGGATTAGATTAGAAGAGCCGTCAGATATAACACATGTTCCAACTCTGCATGAAGAAAACATTTTAGTATCTCTTTCAAGTGGCGCCTTTTCTGCCTCCTAGAATCATTTAAAAATAAAATATACATGGCAGGGAAAGACTTGGAGGAAAAGATGGTTAAAAAATACAACACAGATTCAATTTACTGCCGCAGTACAACGTTAACCGTTAAAACTTTACAACTTCTGATAACACAAAATGTAACTGAACCAAACTAAATACATATTAATATAAGCAGTCCGTTGTGGCAAAGCTATCACTCATGATGCTCTAGTTGGATGTTGTTAATTATATGAATCACATTTCAGAGTGTATTTGTTGAATTTACTTTGTACTAATTTCAATCAATAGCTTATTCGACCCTAAAGGTCAATATGTGATAGTTATATACAATTAGCTTTTTTGAACATCTGTTGCATGGACAATAATTATCTAAATAAAATCCAGTTGAGCAACCATGAGACCATGAAAGCCGACTTTAATCTGCCAAATAACATAGAACCCCACCCCCCCCCCCAAACCATAACAATAATAGGCATATTACCATAAGGACGTTGCTATAAAACATAATCTAGGCCTGTTTCAGCCTCGGCTGTAGTAGCAGCAGCAGCCCAGGAGGAGCTGGAGGAGCAGCTTCAGCCTCCTTCTTCATATCAGACGCAGTCTCGGTGCACTGTCTCTCAGTCTCTCTGTCTCTCTGTCTCTCTGCCTTTCTGCTTTACTCCTCTGCCCAAACTCAGACGTTGCCCCAGCTCTTGCCCTTTAAAAGTCTCCTTCATTCTAGTGGTCTATCTTTAATTCTGATGTTAAGTGTTTCACTCAGTCTCCATGCCCCTGACTGAAGCCTTAATTGATGCTTCACCTCAGAGAGCCTCAGCCCTTCGGTGTGCTGCCCATCTTATAAAGTGGCAGTCAGTGCTCTTGAGTCCAAAACCCTTCTTTAACCTCAAAATACCGACTACTGCAGCTTGCCTAAATGCGACATTCTTCCCTTTATGTGTGCTTTATTTGGTTATTTTATTAGATTTTAGTTATAAATAAGTGTTGGGGCAGTAGCGATGGACTTGCCCCCTAAGTTATGCCATTTATTTAGCTTTCATTGAGCTGCTTTCCAGACAACACTGAAAGGAAAAACAAAAACATATGCAGTGCACTGCATTGTTTTGTAATAGACATACATGTTCTTTTCACATTTTGTATTTGCGACCAAAATTAACTGAATTGTGTCATGTCCATATGAATAAACGGAGAAGAGAGAATAGTTAAAAAGCTAGCGCTTGGATTTTCCGTAGGTTTTTATTTTTATCAGGGATTTAATAACCGTAAGTCTGTGATCAAAGATCAGTTATAATAGCCTGATAGCAAAAAGAGATGACACACAGATAAAATGGTCTTTCTGCCCTAGTTTTTACAATATGGATATATTACAATGTATTTATACTTTCAGAGCCCATGCCGGCCACAAGACAAATTCTTACAGAACGTATTCTTGAATTTATTAATTGTATAGAGCTAATTGAATGATGTAAAAGAACTGTTCTTAAAAACAGTCATGAATTTTCATCATTTAGGGTCACGGGGGCGCTGGAGACGATCCAAGCTGACATTGGGCGAAGGCAGGTCTTCATTTTATCGCAGGATAAGTTTCATCTTCAGTATAGTAAATAATAAGAGTATATAATGAGTTCAGCCTGCACAGCTCATCTGGCATCCTTAATTTTTAACAAACATTAATGCTAACAATTACCAGCAACAATGTCTTAAAAACCGACAAAGGAGCAATGATCTTCTCTGAATGATGACGGGTTGCATTGAGGCTCATGCTAGCCATGTGGCCATAGATGTTGCATTATGCCGCATTATTAACATCAGTTTAAAAAGACAAATATCGTCGTCATCACCGGTGAAATCCCTTCTACTGCTGTATCTTTTAGCTGTCTTGATGAAAAGACAGGCATTTCTGCATATCATGTTTCTAAATAGATATTTGGCATGAGGAGCAGATGTGTTGTGACATGGCTCTCTGGGTGGCTGTCTGTTTGGCGAACTTGTGATGGAGACTGACAATGACAAGGGAACAAGGTTCCATCGGGCGTGTTGTGGCTGAACCACCTGCTGAAGCAGAGCACACATGAGGACGTAACCTTGCCTGAAGAACCTAACCAACAGGCCTGTGAATAGACAAAGACAGATTAAGAACAATATATTGTGTCCATTATTTATATCCGCCAGTGCCTTTTCCAGCTGACATTGGGCGTGTTTAGCCTGAAAATGTTGCCAGTCTATCACACGTCAAGACAACAATTCACTCACATTCATAAAGGCTCTTGACACCGAACCTAAATAGGGTGTGTCTTACAAACCTGCACTCTTGTACTTCCCCATTTATTATATTATTACTATTGGTAGCAATAGTATTTCTTCTTTTAGCGTGTAAGTTAATAACCCTTCCCTCAAATTGTCCAATACACTTTTATTACCTTCGCATTGAAAATGCCGGAAGGTTATGTTTTGATCGCCGTGTATTTATTTATTTATTTGTATGTGTGTTATTCGCAAAACTCAAAAAGTATTGAACCGAATCGCATGCAATTTGGTGGGATGATTGTTTATTATCCGGGGACCAGTTGATTAGATTTTGGGATCGATCGGGTCAAAGGTCAAGGTCAAAGGTCATGAACAGGTCAAATCTTCTTGAATCACATGGAATTTGGTGGGATGATTGGTTATTATCCGGGGACCATTTGATTAGATTTTGGGATCAATTGGGTCAAAGGTCAAGGTCAAGGTCATGGAAAGGTCAACATCTTTTTTTTACCATAGCACGATACATTTTTGTCCAATTGGCATGCAACTAATGCCAAAATGTTCATAATTCAATGCCCAATCTTGTGATATGCGAAGGTATGCGCTCTACCGAGTGCCCGTTCTAGTTAGTTCTGTTTTTGAATTGCGATTGGAGTTTCCTCACTACTGAACTTAATAATCAAGTGGTTTTTTTTCCAAGGGTTTAGTAGTTGAAATGAGTATGTGTTACACATTTCTTGTTTGAGCACAGCTCCAAGACATGTCTTCTTCTGGTTCAACTGTAAGAGGTCGGGGTGATTGAGTAGAACAATTATCACGGGTTCATTACCAGCTCACCATACTGTACATGACACTTGGGATAAAAGCGTCAGCTAAGTTAAATGTAATATAATGTAATACCCGGTTTCTACTCTGGCCCTTTAGAGTAAAAGGGATTTAAGGACTTTAGTGCAAAGCAGCACATTTCAAAAATATCCTGTTATTCCCCTTTAATCTACTGTATCTATGGAAACATTAATCTTTAGGTGGATCACTATAGATACTGAAAAGAAGTCTCTCTTTTGCTGATGATATCTATGCCCAGTTGACAAGTGTTGTCCTCAACAGGGAGATGCAATACATGCTAAAGGAGAGAGAGAAAAGCAGGATCAAATGGAGTGAAAATAAAATTGCAAAATATATTTGAGCATGGAACATGAAAGACAAAGTAAAACAAAAATGTCTCATGAAGAGATACAGGCACAATGTAAACAGAGGGAAACAAAGAATGTGAGTAAGGGTTGGAGGGGGATCTGCCAGTTGAGAATTAACAACAGCCAGGCGCTGCTGCTGGCTTAACTATTGCATGTCTTCATCACTGAAAGGTTACCATGAACAGTCCTGACAGTTCTGCCTACTGGCGTTCTTTCGTTGTAGCAAAAGGAGGAGGAGAGATGGAGTGGAAATAAAGAGCAAGTCAGAGAAGGTAAACAAACAGAAGAGGTCAGAAAAGAGAAATAGGGAAATTTAAGGTGGTGGGAAGATGACGCGGGTAAAGCATTGCGAATGTTCGCAACGCTTTTAGTGTGAACACAGCATTACTTTTTTTGATCAATTCCAAAAACAGACAAGGGTCATGTCAGACAGAATATATAGTGGCTGAATTGGGTGCAGTTGGGGAGATTGGTCGGGAATCTCTGGGAATGAGGTTATGACAGGCCAGGTAGGAATTGCCTGATCTGAAATGACATGAGAGTTGTTGCTATGGCAGGTAAACACAGAGCAAAACATGAAATATGTTCTACACCCGGCTGGAGACGTAATACACACGTCTTTGAGTTGAAATTCAGTTCCCTGTGGGGATTCTGTGTTGAATGAAACAACAGATGACAAAGATACATTTGGATTAGTTGAATGTAGATATTTAACAGAGAAGCTACTGTGCTAAGACTAAGAGGCTATAGTTAAAATGCTGACATTGCAGATGCTTAGTTGTAAACCAAAGCAGAAATCATAGTCCTGACCTGATGATGAGATTAGATAATTAAACTTCAATCTGAAAAGGGCATGAATGTCTGTACCAAATTTATTGAAAATCCCTCTAGGCCTAGTTGTTGTCCTTACATTTTCACTCAAATCCCCAAATGTCAACCTCGGGGAACTGGAGGAAAGGAAAGATCAACAATAAATGGTTCATGGTAACCCATCAAATAGTTCTTGAGAGATTCCTGTCCGGACAAGGGATGATGGGATTAACCGATATTGCCATAACCACAATACTTTCATGTCATTTCCATAACCATGAGAGATGTAGAAGATACGATGATCTTTACAATTTTTAGAAATGACTGAAATTCCAGCCTTATATCTGTCAATAAAGCGTCTTAAATCGTCAGTGTATCTACAAAATGGCCAGTTGTTGATTGATATCCAATTTTCAAAGCCCACTGTCATGGTATGAAGAGACGTTATTTAAATGCTCCATTTCTCTGATCTTGCACCATTAACAAACTAATATGATAGAAAATCATCCATAGTCTAGAGCAGACATGGGCAAACTATGGCCCGCGGGCCACATCCGGCCCGTTAGGCTTTTTAATCCGGCCCGCCGAACTTGTCCAAATCGCAGCTTTGTTTACTTCCGGTGTGCGTTGGCGCGGAAAGTACTCTTCACACGAAACCCTTCACCATGATTTGTCAATCCGTTTGTCTGTCAACATTTTGCGAAAAAAACAACCAATGAACACTCAGTAAATCACAAAGGACCCGCCCACCACACAGGTGAAGCTTATTTAGAAACAGCCGCAGTGATTTTGGCGAGCAGCGCGGAGCCTGGAGGAGCTGCAGAGCCACGAGGAGGAACACGCAGCCAGAAGAGGTCCACTTGGACCGGGTAAGAGTCTTTACATCGTTACGTGTCCCGTCACGGTGTCCGTAACGTGTGCACGGTGCTGACTAGTATTGTATTTTACAGAGAGGATTCACCAGCGCCTGCAGCTCAACCTGCAGCTCAACATGCAGTTCAACCTGCCCGGCCAGCAAAGAGGTCTCGTGCCCCGGAGGACCACCAGCATGACACGATGACATGATGTTATGATAGTGAAACCATATTGTAAATAGTCTGTGCCAAGAGTTGTGTTCTGTTTTCTATTTCTCAACATGTATATAATGTAGTTTTATTTATTTATTTATGTACAATACATATTTATTTGAAGAAGAAAAAAATGTAATGGTCATTTTTTATTTGCACACACCCCATTAAGATTTATCTGCAATATGAAGTCATTTCTCAGTCCCATCTTTATCATTTTGGTGAATGTGTGACGGACCACATAATTTTTACTCAAAAAACGATAATAACAAATTTAGTTTTCCACATTTATTTACATGTATCTAGCATTGTATTCAGATATTTCACTGCTTTTGTGAACCTATGACCTTTGGTAAACGAATTTCAAACACCAAAACAGTTCGTCCACATGATTAAAGAGGGGTTTCAGAAGAGATATGAAGAATTTTTAAAAATCGAACTTCAATGTTCAGCTTTAGGGCCATATTTTCTCTTTCCACTTGTACCTGAGGACAATTGTGTCTCATTATATAGAGAGCTGAGACAATCCATCCATTATTTTGTGGGGTTTAAAACAATTAGAAATTATTGAGCTTGATTATTTCGTTGGGTAAAAATATGTTTTGAATGTTGAAAGTGATTCCATTGATCTTTTTCCAGTAAATGTCAATTTCTTTAACTTTGCACCTTCAATTGAAATGTATAAAAATCAGACGCAATCTCCAGGTTTAATAAATTACATTGCGTGTCCAAATGCTCCTGGCCCGGCCCCTCTGTCAAATTTTAGAACCGATTGTGGCCCGCAAGTCAAAAAGTTTGCCCACCCCTGGTCTAGAGTCTAGACTAAACCAAAGCGATGAACTAGTGATATGAAACAATAACTTGATAAAGCCGCTCTGTTTACAGGGCAGCCATGACAGTCGAGTGACCGTGTGTCCATGCAGAGAGGACATACTGATCCGCCTGGACATAGAGTAGCATCGGTATGTGGTCGGCAGCATTTGCATCTTTTTATTCTTGTGCAACATTGTTTCTCTGCATGATGCGACAAATATGGAATAGCCTCAAGGAGAGTGATTACTATAATAGCTGTCTGTAACTGTGATGTGGTGTAAAGTCATTGTGGCAACTGTGAATTATTTTGTACATTTATTTTCAGTTAAGTCAGACGAATACTTTCATCCAGGCTATTTGACCTACATGTCGGTTATGTTTTAGTGTAAAATGTGGTGCACTAAAACAACAAATTAGTGATTTGGCACACTGTGGCGTGTATTAGAATAAGAAGTGTCGCTTTAAAGAAATGTTTTTGCAATAATCTCTACTGAATGAAAGGATGACATCAAGTTTCAAAATCACATTGAATCATAAGCTTCCCAAAGATTCCCACCCTTAGTGAAGCCTGCATGCCTGGCAGGCTCAGTGGAAGTTTCATTATAGATAACAAGAAGTGAGATGTTTCTAAGTTAGTGCCAACAAATAAACAAAGATTCAACTAACACCGCCTAAACTCATCCAAGTCAGAAACATTTACATGAAGCAATAGACGGATGTCTGACCGACAGGGTGATGCATATGCCAAACACCATTACTTTCAGCAAAATATCCTTCGTTTATTTGTTCATTATTGCTTGACTTTGAATCTAAAAACCGAAGACCTGTCTTTTTTATTGAAGTGCTTATATTAGTGCCCTGAAGAACGGAGATTTAACAAAGTGAAATGTCATTTAGAGTCAGCATAAACCACAGTTTTTTCATTTCGATCTTGTGGGATACACATTTATAAACAGGCCATAAAAAACATCCCACAGTGTCATAAAGGAATAGAAGAAGTGACTTGCTGATAGTATGGAGCAAAATTAATCCTCTATCTGCGTGCTGAGGAAATTTGAAAGGATGTGATGCTTGCACTGCAACCACGGGATCTAAAATAGCTTTTCACCATCTTGCACTCATAGGAGAGGAGAGGTCCTTCATACATACAAAACAAAACAGATAAGATTGCCCCGGGCATCGAATTAGGACCGAATTAGCCTCCTCTCTTCTCCCCTGTGTTATTTCCGTGTAGCTGCTCGTAGCATAGTAAACCAAATAATCCACTCGTTATCACAAAGCACATCATTATACGGTAATAGCCTTTCCATGTTGACACACCATTAGGCATAGGGAATTTGGGTAATGTTCTATACCACCATTTGTCGGTTCCTCTTCATCTCAGGCGACGTATGCAATAGCCATTGAGAAAACAAAGAAGTGAACTAAACATTATATATTTTTTTTAATGGAAGCATATTGTTAAGGCAATTTAAATTTAAATGACTTATTATTCTGATTTAATAATGATAGGTGAGTTGTGATATGAGAGGACTCAACTAATGGGGCAACACTGCACCATGTGAGTCATCATCTGACGAGAGGAAAAGTGGGAGAAACGGAATTAAATTAAGTGCAAAACAAGGAGGTGGGGAAGGAGTTGAAGTAAGAAAGAGCGAAAAAAGGAACAATACGAAGCATAATGGGGAATTAGGAGTATTGGAGAAAATGAGAGGAAATAAAGAGACCCAAGTGGAGGAGAGGCAGAGCAATGGATTAAGTGTAAAATGAACTTCTAGAGTAGGAATTATTCCTCTAGCTTTGATGCTGCCATGCAGGTCTGCTTCCTCTGACCTTTCCACATACTCCGGTTCACTGCACTGAGACCGGAGGCACCTTTGGCCCGCTCCTTTTCGAATTGCTTAACCTGAAATGATACATATTTTCAGGTTGGTGGAAAATAATTCAGTATTAAAATTTGAATCCAGTGAAAAAGTGGTATCCCTTTGATGAGGAGAGCAAGGTGGTTTGGCATGATAGTTAACTTTGGCATGACTTTCTTTTGACACAATCATTTTGAAGCAGTCCGTCGGCAAAATCATCTTTTCTCTTCAAATGTGGAGTTAGTAATCTCCCCTTGTTCTACAATCTTTGTTTCTGGTGAGTTATAACATCAGAAAGTGTTTTACACACAAAAAACAGTGATGCAGACATTACTGTAGATTTGCTGTATGCGTAATGGTTGGTTGTATGGCTGCTGAGCACAACTGTGGAAGGTAATCTATCTTCAGGCTGTCAATTCTCTCTCTTACTGTCATGCAAACACTATCTTGCCTTTTTCTGGTCAGATAATAGTTGGATTATGCACAGACTCTGTGGGTGAACAGGAAGCTCAAACTAGCTGGAATCCTTTTTGTGTTTCATCCCTCAAAAGGCAAGATTAATGCCCTTTCAAAGTATTCTCTGAAGTATCACATAGAGGAAGAAGTTGTACATGTGTTTCACATAATTAAACATCTAAGTGTTGGCATTCAAATCCAAAAAAAGGCATTGAAGTGCTCAAAGTATTTTGATCATATGTAAGAAATATTTAACAAATATCTGCTGTGTTTCTCTCTGTTAGGTCTCTAGGAGATCGCTTCTCAACAGAATACATACAATATATCATAGAGGAATACTTTTCTTAAAATTAGAGCAGTTTCTTATCAGATTGCCAAATGCTCAAGGAAAATATTCTCCTTGATATTAATTAGATTTCACACTTCATTCAGAGTACGATATAAATAGAGGGAAACGGAGAGGAATGAAAGAGATACAAAATAGGATGACTAAGTGCAGAAGAGAGAGACATACATGTAAATAAAGGGGAAGAGAGGGGATAGGGACATTGTGAGAGAATGACAGTAGAAGAGTGGGTTTAAAAAGGTGGAAGTGCAATTCATAACTACGCTTCTACGAATTCTGAATGACTGCCAAAGGCAGTGCTTAACACTAGATATCTTTAAATTGTGTAGGTTGAGTCTTTATATCAACAAAGTCACGCGTGACCTTGGATGACCCCCGTCGGGTTTAAGTTCCAGTGGGGGTGGCAGCGTTTACTCTATAGTATCTAGTGAATGTGCTCCGTGATGAGGCCGCAGCACACATATCCACGACAAGCACACCTCCCATTCCACTTCATTCCGGCTATTTGTCCTGTATACACAAGCAATGGCCTCCACTATCCAGTGGGACAGGCCAGTATCTATGTATACAGGACAAACACCCTGTGCCAAGGGTTCAAAAGGAGGCAAGCGTAGAGCGTCCAGTACCAAGGGTCGGTCCATGCAGAATCCTTCAGAAAGCTCTGCAACCGCTGAGCTTTCTGAAAGGGGGAGCGGGACCACTCTCTCACTGACACAATCTAGCCAACAGCGAGCGGACACGCTCTCGTTCGCACGCTACTCAATTAGCTGAGAGCACTCTGCCAACCGTGGGAAACAAACAAACAGTAACTCTAATGTCATAGAAACAATGTTAATCGATCTCAATCGACCTTTGGAGGGTGAGAGATCCCCAACCAGTGGTCACAAGGCTACAGCGGCAAGCTCTCTGCCTCTGGCAGTCAGTCAGGATGACATAGAACTGAGTCATTAAACTAAAGCATTATCTCACACACTTGGGCTATGTTTCATTGGGACATTTATTAAATATCAAACAAAGTAACATTTCTCTTTGTATATAGTAAAATAGTCTCTGGTGTTTAGCAGGACATGTTTATAATAAATTGCTAATTGGCATGAAAAGAAGTAGGCTGGTAGGGACTTTTTCAAGTATAAAAGTCGAGAAACTCTATGATCACTGGATAAAAAGGTAGGGATCAACAAAGTTACCAAGATTGTATATATACAACGTTTTCTGCCAAGCCGTCTGGTATGTTGAGATATTTTACTGGATCAGTGAAAATGTTGTCCTGCTGGGGATGCTAATTGTAAGGTCAGGGAATCACCAAAGTTATTAACATTAATCCTCTAAGCTAAGGGACTTAGATATATGTCCCGAATACTTTCTCCATCTATCAGAATCAGAATCAGAATCAGTTTTATTGGCCAAGTAAGTTTGCACAAACAAGGAATTTGACTGGGTAAAGTGTCTCTCAGTGCTTACACAAAATATACATACATATCCAAGATGAAAGGTCAGAGGAACCCCAAAGTCATTGAGATACATCCACTGCCAATCATGAATATCTCTATAAAATTACAGAGCTATCCATAAAATGTGTGCATAGATATTTGTGGGTGCCTTCACCCGACCTACTTACTAACAGTCATTGGCTTAGCTATATCCACACAACTACAAAGTATTTTAAAGCACAAATACTTAATATAAGATTAATAAGGAGGTCGCTATGCTGGAAATTAATGACATTCAGTAAAAAAGTAGTCATAGATCCCCTTCACACACTGGAGTTCACCTTTACACTGGCATGTTATATAATTATGCGTATAAAATGTTGATACCACCATCAAGTAATCCTGTAACCTTGGCTGACAGGCTCTCATGCCTGTGTACATAACGCGTACCACCTGTTTCATGAGCATGTTATGAGCATTTTATACCTTGTTTATCACCGATTTATGGCTCCTGACTGGAGGATTAGCGTCACCTCCTGTTTATCGAGATGAACCAACTCCTAATATTCACATAACCTAGTGGATAGGAACACACAACAGTGTTGCACTACATTGATTGCAAAGGAAATCTGGCCCATAATTAGTTATCTTTTCTGTACCAGGAACAGCTACGTATACACACACACACACACACACACACACACACACACATTCTACCCAAACACTACCACACCTCAAGACAAATGTCAACCCAAGAAACAACTTCATTTATTTTTTTCGCCGCTGGCTTTACATGATGACCTTTCTGAGTGATAGGTGTGGGGCGGTGGGAACGAGTGGCTGGAGCTGTGACTCACTGGGAGGTGTCTCTGCCTGCAGCCAAACTCATCAACATGCATGTTTTCATGTCCCTGGACTCCAAGAGGTGGCTGTGTGTGTGTGTGTGTGTGTGTTCCTCTGTGTGTGTAACTCTGTGTGGTCAGTATGGATATTTGTACATTGTGCCACACGTTCTTCATGGCCAAGTGTTTCTGTGTTTTTCTTTTTTAATTTGGGTGTCAACAGTCTTTGTGAGTGTTCTGCTATATTTGTGAAATGTTATTTTTCCAGTTGTGACGCTGTTATATTTGCAGCGCTTCAGGCTCTTCAGAGAATCTGAAAGGAGTAGTTTATTATGTCCTTTTGGGAGAGAGAAAGAAAGAGGCAAATGTGCATGGGGTAAGCCCAAAATATGTGACCCATTGGATGATATGGATATTTACAACGAAAAACTCATCTTGACTATCCTTTTATGTGAGGGTGAGAGAGAGAGAGGGCATAATCATGGCACTCTGCCGAGAGTCCATTTTATTTTTCTAAAACATTTTATCTGTACCCTCCACGGGATGTTCACTCTCAGTGGCGTGGATTTAAAATGCCGCTTCACGTTACAATCCTTCTTGAGCCGTGAATAGGAATATTCAAAGAGACTGTTTCATATATTTCCAGTTTAGTGGGAAACATTCCAACGGAAGCTTCAAAGGTCAAATTATACTGTTGACCTCAATTACCCCTTGCTTTACAGTTGAGGCTAGAGGTCACAGACATGATGAGGAGATTCGATGTAGCTATGGATAGCATCATATCTCTCTCTCTCTCTCTTTCTCTCTCTCTCTCTATCTTGTATCTTTTTTTCCCATCATCACCACATCAATCCATCCTTCAGCTGGTGCGTGCGTTGTGTTTACATAGAAACAACAAATGAAGGAACCCCAACATGTTTCACTGTGTCTTATTTTGCCTTCATAGGCAGATTTGACACATGGAGGTTCAACCAGGTTATGTTTCTACTAGTGCTGTGAAAAATAACGCGTTAACTCAGTTAATTCAATTACAGGTTTAACTTCGTTATTTTTTTTAACGCATTTAACGCATGCTCAGAATGAGCTTCCAATCCGTCTGTTGTTGGTCGTCTCTCCAGCATCATGTCATTCTGTCTCTAGTGTCGCGTTAACATGACTCCGATCTCCGTCTCGCGCACCCCAGAGCTCGGATGCCGGCGTGTGCGCGCACATCGGGACGAAAAAAAAGTCACTTGCAAAATGAACTTCCAATACACCTCTTCAATCTGAACTCTGTCCGCTCTCATGCAGACGGTCTGTTCATCGGTAATTATCCTTCCGCAGGTTCACCTACGGAAACCTTGTTACGACTTTTACTTCCTGTATATCAGGGTCTCAACACGTCGATCGCGACCTGCCAGTCGATCGCGGCGGAGTGTTGGTAGATCGCATGACATTAAAAAGATTGGCCCGCCCCCTGACCTGTTCTCTATAGCACGTCTTTGTTCTTTTATTACGCGTTGCGTTAACACTTATCGATCTCCCTCTCGCTCGCCACAGAGGCCGTGCGCGCGCATCGGGACCGAGCAAAAAAAAAGTCACTTGTCAATCTGTCCACCTGTCCGGCCGGTGAGGTTTCAGCTTTGCAGCGGTGTCCCCGCCGTCCCTTTCATCATGACCCCAGTTCATGAAGAAAACCCACACAGTCAGTTTGCCTCAGCAGCTGCTAGAGGAAGACTAGAGGCCTTTAGATTGTATCATGGTGGAGTTAATGGTTGACAAACAAGAGAAAAATGCTCTGTTTAACCCTCCTGTTACCTTTACATTTACTAACATATTTTACCCTCGGGGTCAATTTGACCCCAGCAATTAAAACCTCCAGAAAATTATTAGAATTTATATTGCTTCCCAAGTTTAAGTGTGAGGTACTTTATGTTTGTTTGTTGACTACCTAAATAGCCCTTTAAATAAATAAAAAAGTTGATATTTCTTATATGTTTGACACAGTGAAAAACAGCCTGGGGTCAAATTGACCCCAAAGAACACCGACATTAAACATTGAATGAGGTCAAATTGACCCGAAAGGTAACAGGAGGGTTAAACATTCTGTTTAGGATGAAGATGTATTAATGTTCCATATGGAAGAAAACTGCTAAATAACTGCTGAGTTGCAGCACCATTGTATAGAAGAATGTATAAATGTATATATCCGTCTTTTGTCATAAATCTCTATGTTCTCACAAAATATACCGAGAATATCGGAAATATGTGATTAATCATGATTAATCCACAGAAACCTGTGATTAATCCGATTAAAAATTTTAATCGTTTCACAGCCCTAGTTTCTACGTATGTTACTCTTGCTACTGCTGGTATGCTATGTAGCTCTCCAAGGAACTCAAAACTTGATGTCACACATTATGCATTCATTTAAATGCAGACAAGTAAGAATTATTCTCGACAATATCAGTGTCATCACACTGCAACTTAAGTAAATACAATCAAATAGACAAAACACAAGCAACTGAAGAAAGGCCTTCACCCCACTGACAACACGGACACTGCATCCTGGAACAACAGTACAGACAACTTGGTCGTCATAATGTAAACAACCGAGGATACATGTCCAAGTTTGTATATTTTACAAGGCCCCACCAGATTGATTTGGTGACCTCCAGATTGACATAGGAATGATTTATTATTTTGAAACGTAATGGATACTAGCTTCTATAAAAACTGAATAAGTGCGATGGTTTGTTGAGAACATGCTGATGTTACAGCATGATACAAATTGAATTTAAATCAGAGTTAAACAGCTGCAAAAAGAAGATGTTTAATGTTGCAACATTAGACAGTTACAGCTACTTAATGCTCCTATGGGGGTTGGCTATTGGAACATGAGCAGCAACATAAAAAGTACATTAGAGCAGTAAGAGCGACATTTTCCACATTAAAGACATTATTGATAAATGTTGGGGTTGTAAAAACATGTCTAATCACGCATGCACAAACGCATGAGAAGCTCAGATAACCACACACACTTCATTCACTGCTCAGGTAGAGATTAGTACACCATATCTTTGCTAAATATACTGTATGTATACAGGAAATAGTTGTTTGCTTCTTTTGGTAATGCTCTAAATGTTGTATTGATAACTCTTAGTGAGAAAGACTTTGATGTAATCAACCAATGTAAAAAGCAAACTCAAACTTTACATTACAACTTAAAATCAACATGTCGCATCATTACATACAAGTAACAGCGTAGTATTGTCAAAAGTAAGTGTGTGTACATCTTATTTTGAAAATAGGAAACAAAATGAGTCAAACTATATTATATTAAATGTGATATCTAAATATGGAGGGAAGTAGCGATGCAGTACTATTTTTCCCACGCACTACACAATTTTGTAAGGCACCACATTTTCTGTCTCTACCCACGATAACGTGCATGTGTACAAAGATGTGTTTACTTCTCTCCTGCCGCCAACTGTTGCCATTGATCAGGTCTCCCTGACACACACAAAGAACCAACCAACACACACACACACATAAACACACACACACACACACACACACATCATTCGAGCAGTGAGAGGTGCGATAATGATGCTTCCACAAGTAAGAGGGTATTGAGGGTGTTTTAGTGATCAATGAAAGAAATGTGTGATGAGTGGAAAGCAGGATTGTACGATTCAATAGAGTGAGAGGTAAAGCCAGGGAAGCTGACCAATCAGATCCGATCAACATCTCATTACAGTCAATTATTATGCTATCATAGCAATTTTCCGATGTTTTTGACAATGTTTTTTATGGTGGTAAAATGTCTCAGCAAAACTACACTCAAAGCTATACAGTCATAAACATCTGATATGCATTGTACTTTTCATTATTAAGGGCTTGTACTAAAAATAAACTTATGTTTGGAACACATATTTTTTACATATAGTATAATGAACAAATGAAGGAATAATGATTTTTTTAATTTCCCCACTGTGGGACGAATAAAGGAATATCATATCATATACATACATTTTGGAGCATGATATTAAATCTGATAGCTTAAACATAACTATTCAAGGTCTTTGTACTGTAAATTAAGTAATCAAGAGACATTGCAGTCCTCTCGTATTACTGTTTTCCTTTTCTTTCATAACAAGTTCCATGTCGGCTCCTTGACTTTCGGAAACCAGGCCCAGAGTGATGAACAGTGTCCTCCCGAGCCCCACAGAGCGGGCGCCCCACCTAACCAGTGACCCATTCAACCAGTCAACATTACTTGACAGTGAAATTGGAAACGTTGTCATTGTCTGGTGACCTATTAACACCAAGCGTGTGCATGTATGTGTGAATTTGTGTAGATGGAGAGTGGTGGGGGCGGATGTGTGAGGGTGTGCATTTGCAGATTGGTGAGTGTAAGTATGAATATGTGTGGTGTTTGGATCAATTGCTTGCTTGTTTGACTCTTCTGTGTATATAAACATATACAGTGTGTGTGCGTGTGTGTGTGTGTGTGTGTTTGCTCCTTACAAATGACACCTACACTGCAGAAGAAGAGTTTTCCAAGGTCAGGGGTAAATCAACAGAAATTACACAGCTGCCAAAACCTATTACTGCAGAACCGTGCAACACCGGGCCAACCCAATGGGCATAGACCACTCATTGAGTGTACTAAACAAACACACACAGTTCTGGGCACAAACATGTGTGTGTGTGTGTGTGTGTGTGTGTGTGTGTGTATACACTTTGTAACATCCAAACATATTCATACAATACGCAGGCATGCTAACACATTCAATGCCTGTGCTCAACATTTCTGATATATTATCCTTATGGCACACAGTATTTATTGTTTAAATCAAATGTCTGCAGTTCAAAGTAAAAACATGAAAGAGAAAATATATTTTACTCATTTTAACTCAAAGAACCAACCAAGAAATGATGAGTTTGACAATTTATAAGTAGCAAATCATATTTATTTGACTGTAAGCAGATTTCAACCGTGCATGAAAACAAAACAAAAGATGTTTTGCCCCTCCAGTCACATTTCCCCTGACCCATCTCAATCCCCCCTCTCTACCTCCCCCCCCCACATTCACACACATGAGTTTGACCTTTCACAGCTAGCCAGCTGCACACAGGTAGAACATCCAGGCCCAGCTTTACAGCTTCAGTAATTAAATTGTGAGGACGATGACAAAGCAGCTAACACTTGAAGAAAATAGGTATTCACCTCATTTTTTGTGATTCTCCAGGCTTGCAGAAAAAGTGGTCCGTATTGCACGGCACACCCACCAAAATCAAACTACAATACATCCAGAACTCAGCTGCCCGTCCCCAGTCCTTCAAGAGCTTCACTGGCTCCCCATACAGCAAAGAATCCAGTTCAAGATTCTCTTCATCACATACAAAGCTCTCCACAAGCTCGCCCCTTCACACCTTTATGACCTCCCGCTGTAGACGCCAACCTCCTTACCAAATTCTTATTTTTTTTTAATCCTAAAATGAGGTACTACCAAAACGAGTCACTGGATCAGTTCTTTGGTTAGTTAGTACTCACGCCTTGATTGCATAAAAGATGCTGGTAATGATGATGATAGATCACGGTAATGGTGATTTTTTTTTCAGGCTACACTTCATTTGCTGCCTACTGAAGAGGACAGGGAGGGTGATGGAGAGGAGGAAAGATGCCTGGAGGGTCCTCGGGATTCTTCTCCTTTGACCCGACTGAGAACTCAAAGACGGTGGAGAATTTGACATCCTTACCCCTGTGACATAGTCTCTCTCTCTCTGTATATATTTCACCCTCTCTCCCCCACACACAATGTGTGCTGCACTTTATTATACAATGAAGATGTTGACGTGTAGGGTTTACCATGCAGTGTAATAGCTTTTCTTTGTCTGTTCATAATGTCAGTGGAAATGAATGTGTCATTTAGACAAACATAGGCAGCAGAGAATAAGTAGATAGAGGAAAGAAACATGTTATTATTAAAATGAATCTGGTACGTTATGTCAGATAATTTTAAATGGCTCCACAGTTTGACGTCTCTCACTGTTCAGAGACTAAATCGGTGTGAATGTGGATTGATTGACTGGATGAAACTGACACACATTATGCTCGACATGAGCATCATTGGACATATTATTTCTTCCCAGAGCGTTATATATGACTCTCTCTTTACAGTCACAAGGACATCTTTGAATTGAACCGCTGAAAGAAAGAAAACGACAATAAATGATAAAAGTTACCTTTAATTAGTAGCACTTAACATTTAGGGAATCCAACAGTTTACAAACATGAGAAATGTTTAATGATAAACTCTTTGTGTTGTATTTGTATTGTGCTATCTACTGCATTTCCTGTAATATGTCGGTTTTGGACCACTTTCATGGTATTTTATGTTCACCTAATTGTTTTATCTGTTGGTATCTGTTTTTTTCTGCAGACATACAGAAAGGCTGTGGTTACACACTGTTCCATAATTGCTCTCTTACTTGGGGTCTGATTATAATTCTCTTATGGCCCACTTTCATGTCTGGGTTTGAGTATAAAGATCAACTGCTATGTGCCACTGTGTGTATCTATGAATTCTCTGGTGATTTTTCTGTTTTCAAAATTAGATATCCACCAAAAACAAACTAAACCAAACACAGAAATAATTCTGAATTGATAGTTCGTTTTTTAAGGTTTACAGATTACAAATGATACAATATTTACAGACTGAATCAATTGTCATTCATTGAATAATTTTTTGGTTTCCCCCCGTAAAATAGATAATATATATATGAATTCTTTGTCTGAAAACAACAATGGAAATGAGATATTCTCTTCAGTGTTTCTGCCGATTTCATACCGAGGACAATGGACAGTGTTACCCTTTTCGACCTGCGAGTTTTCTTTCCATCCTCTGCTCTCTCTTTCTCAGACCAGGTACAGAAACCATTTTCTCTGTGTGGCCTCCTTTCATTACACAGCAGATTAGTCTCACTCATGCCCCTCCCCTCTTCATTTCCTCTCCCCATCATTCTCTTTCCTCACGTTTTAGTTGAACCGTATTTCCCACCATTGGCCATCCGCTTTCTATCTATTTCACTCTAGCTCTCTCCCTTTTAAATTTGTCTTTTTTTTCCCACAGTTGTGTGCTCGCGAAACCTCAGGAATATTATGATAAGCATGATTACAGCCCTCTGTGAAGCAGATACATGCAGGAAATGCCTTATGTGCTTTTTATAAAACATGCATGTACAAAGACATGCTCACAATGACACTGAGCTCTGTGTATTTCATTTCTTTAGGCTGTCAGCATCAAGCGTGCAAGGGTGAGATTTACCTGAAATTACATAATGCCCTTTTCAGGCCCTGTGAGCATGCACTTTCATTTTGCGATAATGAAGGCAGAGATGCACACATGATGCTTGAGCACACACATGTATTGTCATGAGGAGAAAATGCATTGCACACACACAGAAATGCGCACACTCGTAACTAAATATGCAGCCACATGCAGAGATGCCATAGCACATGCACCAACAACAGAAATATGCAAATTAACTGTGGTATTTTCACCTGGTGCTGAAGCTTGTTCAGTCATGGTAGTTTAGAATTTGCTGCCCCCTGCTGCAATGAAAAGAATAACTTTAGCTCATGTCACCAGCAGGCGATCAAAAGTGAACAAAACTGATTGATTTTAGTTTGGAGGTAGACTATCTTTAAAGCAGAGAACCAATAACACAACCTCTGGCTGATTTCAGGCACAGAGCCAGAGTTTAATAAAAGCTGTATCACAGATGCATTACTGCTTTGTTATTGCATATGTTGGGCTTTTCTTAATAACATTGTCAGACTTGTTTTGATTCAGCTTTTACATAAATGTGTTTCACAATAATCTTATAGTGGTCTCACTCATTAATTCTCCTCCTATTGGAGTTTGCAGAGCACGTCTCTAAATCATTTTTCAATCACTTCCTTTTGTATTGGGAAAAGCAGAGCGTCAGAGTCACATTAATGACGATCCTTCCATCTTATAAGGATTAACCCGACCCTGTGTCCTGCCTCTTGGTGTTCATCAACAGTACAATAAATTGTTTGCCGAGAGCAACATTCACAGAGCCATGGTGCCAGCAGAGACTTGTAAAACCTGAATCCAATTAGAAACTGCATTTCTTTTTTTTTGGTCTTGGCACAAATGTCATTTTATAATGTATTAAGGTATATTTGCCAAGAACACTAGTGTGAGTGAGTGATTTATTGATTGATACCCCCACCCCTAAAGAAGAAAAAAAGAGCATCAAATAAAAATACAAAATGTTGTAGCAGCTAGACATCTACTAGTAATGAAATCAAGAGGAACAGGGTTTGGTGGAATATTTATTCTGTTTTGTTATCGCTCACTAAGATCAGGAGAAACATCTAGGTTGCTTTAATCTTTAGGCAAGGCTGACTTTTGGTGCGTTGTGTTTCTATCTTGGCTCTGTCCTGAAGCACTGCCCCAGAAAACAGGGCGTGAGTCAACTAATCTGTTATGCCTTCTCCATAATCTCAGGGAAGGAGGCTGCTTCCCTCTTTTCTCTGGTTGCTGCTCTATTTGCTTTCTCTTATTTCTTCATCTGTCTTACTGTATGACATCCGTCTCTCCATCACATCTAAATTAGCCTCTGTTGCTTGTCTTTCATCCTGATGACTTCCCTGTCTCGCTCTCGCCCCACCTGATTGTTTCTCTTCATGCTCCTATCACCGATTCAACTGCCGTGGTCTGTTAAATCTATTTACCTCTGTTTGTCTCTTTGTACAGGATCACCATGTTAACCCTTTATTCATCAATATCTATTTTAAATTAACATTAAAACAAATAATTGACAATGATTATTTTTATTAGCCTATTTTAGCTAATTATTTTAGTGTTATTGCGTGCACATCTGCTTTGACTTGCATGGTTGTTTCCACTCTCATCAACCCATCTGGTCAATTATACCGAACGACAATTAAACCGTAACGCCAAGCTAGCATAACATGAAGTAGTATGTGTAAGAGCCAACAAACAAAGCAAACACATACTTGACTAACTTTCAAATAGCCATAATGAAGACTCCAGATTAATGCTAATGTTGCTCTATGTCTGCTCATTCATGTGTTTGAAACTACATAAACAAACACTTTGTTAGCCATTGATTTAAGCATAAGAAGCATAAGATATTATATAATGCATAACTCATATTGTAAGAGATACATAAAATAAACTCAATGAATGTGGTGTCTGTGTAACTGCAAGCTAGTTGTTATGAGGTTTTTCAAACCCTAACCATAAATGTATCAATGTTGTTAAAGATAAACGGTTTGCTGTTTATCTAATCTACTATCTCTCTGCCTGGTCTTCTGCTGCAGTGGTCCATCTGTAGCTCACAGGAAAACTATTTAACGTCGACTGCCAGCTGCTTTTATTTCTAACAATCATCGGAAGAGTAAAATAATTCAACCCTTTGTGGGGAAATTGTAGGCTATTATGCCACTGCACCGAGGCAAAGCCGAGTCTAGGGGCATTATGTTTTCTGGTTGTCCTTGTGTTTCTCCGTACACGATGTACAGTATATATCTGATCTATTCTCTGGAACACGATGTCTCAAAAACTCAAGAAAGTACATTTAAATGTAGCACAAACATCCACTTGTATGTTCTGATTACTTTTTGGCCATTACTCAAAAATTAGTATGGTGATTATAAGAATTTCACATGAATGTCTCATTTGATAAAATGATGAAGTGATGATATTTTGGACAGACATGGATATAAATTGCAACTTTTGTGATTGGCAGAGGCATCCAACTATGAGGCGATAACCCTAGTTCAAAATATATACATACGGTATGTATTAGAAGGATAAACCCCTGAAATGAACCGTCTTGTTTTAAAGGGGTCCTGTTACTAGACTGTATTAGTAATATAGTATGTGCATGTCAGTCAATATAACTGTTTTAGATCAGGCTTTTAGATAAAAGCTTATCTTCTCACGGACATTTTACAGCATTTGACAGCGACCAGTAAGGGCAGAGGCTATATGGGAGGTGGGGGGCTCTGTGACATTCAGAGAAGGGAATTCACAGGGGTGGTGGTGGGAAAATGGTTAGATATAGTTCCCACCCACACATTCCCGGTTGGGTTTTAGCCTCTGAACCACAATTCTCCCAGAGAATAGGTCTCAGTGGCCTCAAGTGAATACCAGTTGTGCTTTCTCCCCGAAGTCCTTTTGACTTCACGTCTCATAGGGTCCGATGACCCGATGAGACGCCATAGATCCCATCTGCCTGATGGATCATCGAGGTCTGGATCGTGGAATATGCATATTACCAACTATGCCACTGCCCAGCTGAGCCTACGCCACTGCTCCTCTCTACCTCCATCTGCCTGATGGATCATCAAGGTCAGGATTGTGGCATATGTCTACGACCAACTATGCCATTGCCCTATTGAGACTCCGCCCACTGTTGAGACTCCGCCCACTGTTGAGACTCCGCACACTCCTCCTCTCTACCTCCATCTGCCTGATGGATCGTGGAGGTCTCCATCGTGGAATATGCCAACTATGAACTATTCATACACTCTGTCACATTCATTGAATGTATTTTAACTCTAAATCTGTCCTTCTGTACACATTACATCTATTGCACCTGTCCATCTTGGAGAGGGATCCTCCTCTGTTGCTCTCCTGAAGGTTTCTTCACTTTTTTCCCCTGAAGGGTTATTTGGGAGTTTTTCCTGATCCGATGTGAGGTTTTGGGGCAGGGATGTCTATGTGTACAGATTGTAAAGCACTGATTAGGCGAAGCAACCCAGTGGGAAGTGTTTTAATGAGCACAAGGCAACATCCAACAAGTTGAACAAATTCATCTTTCTGAATCAGATGCCCGAACCACATATGATTATGAATACATATGATCATCAAAGTATCTCACAGTTAAAATCCTAAGAAAAATGAGTACCTCTTCCATCTCACAATTGGGAACCAGATGTACAATCTCTCCAAAGAGTCGCTCTCCTCTAAAGTCCCAGTTTAAAGCAAGTAAACAACTGGTTCTATATATCTGACCAAGCACACAGACACATGAATTGTGCTGCAAGTACTGATATCATATCTAAATTCTTTAAAATGTTCAAATGAACAGATCACTTTTTTCCAAAGATCCAACAAATGACTGGAAAGGCGTTTGGGACGTTAATTTTATTTATCAGTGGATCATTACATTTCCAATTAAACATACTTTGAACTTGATTCTTATAAGCCATGCATGCAAACCCACACATATAGATCTACATGTATTTGCAAAGACCATAGTGTGTGTGTGTGTGTGTGTCTTTGTTTTCAGGAGGCATCCGAATCAGATGCCCGAACCACCCCAGCTGACTCCTTTCGACGCAAAGGACTAGCGGCTCGACTCCAAGCTCCCGCCTGATGTCCGAGCTCCATACCCTATCTCTCAGGCTGAGCCCAGCCACCTTACGGAGGAAACTCATTTCAGCCGCTTGTATTCGCGACCTTGTTCTTTCGGTCACTACCCAAAGTTTGTGACCATAGATGAGGGTTGGAACGTAGACCGACCAGTAAATTGAGAGCTTTGCCTTTCGGCTCAGCTCTCTCTTCACCAAGACGCTCCGGTACAGCGCCTGTTTTACTGCTGCAGCCGCACCGATCCGCCTGTCGATCTCCTGCTCCATCTTACCCTCACTCATGAATAAAACCCTAAGATACTTAAACTCCTTCGCTTGGGGTAGGCACTCTGTCCCCACCTGGAGGGAGCAATCCACTGGTTTCCGGGCACCATGGCCTCAGATTTGGAGGTGCTGACTCTTATCCCCGCCGCTTCACACTCGGCTGCAAAACGCTCCAGTGAATGCCGGAGGTGACGGTCCGAGGATGCTAACAGCACCACATCATCTGCGAACAGCAGAGAAGCGATCCCGAGACCCCCAAACCGGACCTGTTCCACCCCCAGGCTGCGCCTGGATATCTTGTCCATGGAAATCACAAACAGGACCGGTGATAAAGGGCAGCCCTGGCAGAGAACGAGGTCGCGAATACAAGCGGCTGAAATTAGTTTCCTCCATAAGGTGGCCGGGCTCAGCCTGAGAGATAGGGTATGGAGCTCGGACATCAGGAGGGAGCTTGGAGTCGAGCCGCTACTCCTTCGCGTCGAAAGGAGTCAGCTGAGGTGGTTCGGGCATCTGTTTCAGATGCCTCCTGAAAGCAAAGACACACACATACACACACACACACACGTACTCCCACAGACATGAAACATGAAACATGCACTGCACAGATACACACTGAAACACACTCACAGGCCTACACACACACTGTTAAGGGCTTTCATCAAATCTGGACTACAGTCATGTGGAGGTCCCGGAACAGAATCATCTAATTAGATCATCGAAAGAATGATGGCTGCTGGCCCTAGACTCCTCGCTGTAATCAGGATTTCAGAGGCCTCTTTGTGACTTATAAGATAGAGAACAACAACTATGATGGTGAAAATGGCGATACAGCAATGCAGGGGAAAGAGAGAATGTATCAACGGTCTTATACTGAACCGGACCAAGACATACATAGTGCTGCAAATGCACATTGAATATTTGAGGTAGCAGAACTGCTAAGACCTCTAGTCAGGTGGATGTAGTGTGGAGCTGTGCTGGAAATGATGTACTGTAATGTCACAACAAGTAAAGTATGTAATTATAACAAGGACAGTGGTCCTGCCCTGACAGGAGCATCAAAGACGACATGAGGGTGTGATAGACCTCCGTATGGATAATGGGTATGTGGAGGTTTTGATGTTTTCCTTTGCAGTGCTCATCTACAGCTTTCTAGAGCTTATTTTCTTATTGTCATTAATTGCAGCTTCAAAATAAGCAATTCTCAAATATTTCATTCAGTCTCACCCGTCTTTTAAATGCCATCTTATTTGATCCCATGATTGCGTCCATAAAGTCTCATCCGACATGGTAGAGGCATTGAAATCCTTTCAAACTACTTAAAGAAGGAAATGTCAGTATCTAAGAGTATTGTTTTCCTCTTTAGTATAACTGTGATGCTGACCTTAAATAAAAACACCAGAGCCAAGACTCTTTTCCTTTATATTTATTCTTAAAAATGAGTAAGCAGACAGTGCATGTGTCCTGTGAATACCAAAATGTGTATCGAAAAGTACAGAACAGTAAAACATCTTTCATTATATTTCTATAACAAGATCTTTTGAGCAACATATCAAAAGTCAAATCAAAGGTTGTATTCTTTTTAATACAGCAATTCTTTCATGTCAAGAAATAGACCACAGATTTCTAGAAGGAGATGTAAAAACATACATCAACAAGATCGGTGTTAAACAGCAGGCTATAATTTGCAATGCATACAACTATTAACTTGCACAAACATCCGTGAGGAGGTGATAACGTCGTAACGCAACCACGCCAGCGGGACCAATCACATGTTTAAGAGGATGTCACAGCTTAGACAGGAGGGGCTTCATTCACTAAACACTTCCTCACTTTCCCTCATTACTTACTCAATCACGCACTTCCTCAGCTCATCAGTTCCTTATTTCTTCCCCTGCTTTCTTTGCCTCCTCCTGAAAACTGTAAAGAGAGCCATTTTAGTTTCATCTCCTAAGATGCTCTCCTTCATTCATCTTTAATCAGGAAACAAAGAACAGTGGGAAGAAAAGACGGGAGGTGAGAAAGCCAGATAAAGCAAGGAAGGGAGGTCGGAGGACAACTCCTAGTGTCAACGTTATTCGAGTGCTGATTGGACGAGGCTGTAATAAACTGAGATTGATCTGATTAATGAGACCAGCTCATTGACTCTTACCACAATGAAATGGATGACAGGAGCAGACTGTGCATTCACTCCTGCATTGCCCCAGACAGCAACATTAAATGATGTATTCTTTTCAGTGTGGTTCAAGAAACGCTAATCAATAGCAAGACTATCGCTGCCGCATGAGTCTACGACGAAGCACAAAGCCTTCAGCAGCATTTAGACAAGGCCAGTGTCATTGCTCACGCAGTGATTAAGAGAAGTGGAACCGCATTGGAAAAGGAGGACAAGCAGAGGTTGAGGATGAGAAGGAAGGACAAGGGGAGAAAACAGAGAAGGAGAGGAGGGTACAAAATAAAAAGAGGGGGTGTAAAAGGACAGATGGGTTTTGAAATGCTCATCCGATGGGCGTGTATCTTTTTTTTTTTACAGGCGCGACAGGAAATAAAAATGCAGGGGTGGAAGCCTGTCTGTCCGTCACTCTGTGTTAGGCTCAGCATAATTGCTGTGAAATGAAGGATAGCCGCAACCTGTAGAAGGGCAGCTAGAGGAGAGGCAGAGGTGTGCTTTTAGACTCAGCCTGCGAGAGCATCACCGTTTGTGGCCATGTGAAGCTTTGTAACTCAAAACAATAGATTTAAGATTTCCTAAAGAGGAAGGAGTTTACAGCTTTTCCTATTTATTTTCCTTCAATGTTACTCTGAACCTCCGGAGAAGAAGAGATATTTAGAAAGAGCAGTGCGTTGGAAATCAGCAAAGCCCCAAAAATCTCATGAACCCTAACTTACTGATGAATAGCATCATACTATTTAATTACAGCAGTAAGCAGGACAGAGTTGTTGATGTTGTTGCTTTGAAACAATGTTGAATCCAAGTAAATAAGAAACACTGAAGGACCCTCACTGTCACAGCTGGTTCAGCTAACGTCAGACATTTTGATGGAAAAACTATTTTTATACATCCAAAGTTTAACTTATTATTCAGGGTATGTCCTCAGTACTCTGGTATACCTCAGTACTAACACACACTGCAGTATTCTCTTAACACAGACACAACTATGTCGAATGGTCTCCAAGCTGCTACATCTCAGATCGTCCCATGTGGGTACCTAGTACCTAATGGAGAGGCACGGCACTTTGCCAATAAGTGTACAGCGCAAGTCTTTTGCAACACATCACACTGGTATCGCTCTACAGGCCCGGACACTACCGTGACCAGGACTGACCAAGCACCAAGACAAGTTCTAACCATAAATTGTATGTCATCAAAAAGATTTTAAAATATTAATGGTTAGAAAAGAAAGAAACAGCTGCTTGACTCACAATGTTAACTGAAGAAACAACAACAAACGTGTTATGAAGTGTGTGCAAAACAGAAGCAGATTACAAACAATATGATTGCTTTTGCTTTTTTTCATTTATTTTTTTTACAAAACAAAAATAACACTGCGAGTCATTTGTTTCATTTCCTGTTTTATGTAGTCGTGGATAATGTTGTTGTTGTTGTTTGCTGTAGTATTCATTTGTTGGACTTATTGTGAAGAGGGCGGGCAGCTTGGTCGGTCAGTCAGGCAGTTGGTTAGAAATGTGTCTCCTTCTCTGAGATGGTGGATATCTTCCCATCAACCTTGAGTGTTGCATCGTTGGCTGCATAAGGACTGATGGCGGCGAGCTTCCCTCGCATTTTCAGGTCCGGGCTCGGAGTCGTCAACTTCTTTATTCTCTGCAGAAAGCGTCGAGAGAGAGAAACCAGGTTATCTTTCCATCTCCCACCACATTGATATCTTGGATAACCGCATAAAGCAAATCCAGTTCAGTCATACTCTTTGAAGGAACTAAACATGCATAAACAAAATGTTGTTTTCCAAATATATAATACAGTGAATCTGCTTTTTATGAGCAATATCAACTAACTTTCTAACTAACTAAATAGTCACTGTTCACATACAGGATTGCATATGAAAATATATGAAGCTGTCCCAATATATTGGCATTAAAAACATACAGATATAACAAATACATTTCTACACTAGAAAAAGCCATGTGGATTTTTTTGAAGACATGACAACCAACACATCACTGGTATCATTCCTCTACTTTTCATTATGTCTCCAGTCTTCTGAAAGCAAGAAGCTTTTACTGATCATCTCACGTCAGAAACCTGCAAATTATTTATTTCATCCTCCCTCGAGCAGCGATGGGAGATCAGCTGAGTCAACATCCCTCTGAGAATGTCAAATAGATACAAGAGCTGGATTATTTGATCATTTCCTTCATTACAAGGTGATACGGGTTGCATCGAAGGAATTACAGTCACTAATGCTGTTCTGCCTGTATGACCTTTATGACTGTAAATCTTATCTACATACATTGTATGAATTATATCAGAACATGTGGACACAATGTCCATTGCTGTTTTGAGCAAGCGATTATCTGCTAACAGATATTGGATTTGCGTTATCTTCCTAATATTTTGCTTGGGAGCTACGCCTCTTAACCCTTGTGTTGCCTTCGGGTCAATTTGACCCGATTCAATGTTTCACCCTCCTGTCGCCTTTATATTTACTAACATATTTTACCCTTGAGGTCAATATGACCCAGCTTAAAAATCTCCCAAAAATTATTATAATTAATATGTTTTTTTCCAAGTTTAAGTGTGACTTACTTGTTGTTTTTTTGTTCGAAGAACACCGACATTACATTAAACATTGAATCGGGTCAAAATGACCCGAAGGCAACACAAGGGTTAAATCATGGTGACAAGTGTAATCCACACTGCATTTGGACAATGTTTGCCACAGGATTAGATTTGGGGAAATCACCTACTAGATTAGTTGAAAACACACAGGAAGGTTCTCTATGTCATCAAATTCTTACAGTTGCAGCTCATCCTGCGCAAACATGACTACTGTAAAGGTTCTTCATAAAAAATGGGCGATATAATATGTCTAATATAATCTATCCGTCTCTGGTCTGTGCAAACCAAGTAAACACTACATCACATTTATAGCATTTTGAAGGTTGTTATGTGGGGAAATAAATATTTTTTCTCAAGATTAAAAGTTGCTGGGTTGAGTTGGATGCTACTCATCAAGAGCATTGCCTTATTCATTTTAAAGTAATACCGGAATGTTAAGGTATAAGAGTTAATTTGACAATGACATTATAATTAAAGCTACATGACAATAAGACTCAAGTATTACTGTGTTTCTTTAATGAAATAAAACGTTGTAAGATTGGTCCATATGTGTATTTGTACCTCAGAGAAGGTGCCAGGAGTTATCCAGATCTTCCAGACCATACCCAGTGGGATGCAGATCATCGAGGATACGGCCATGAACCAGCCGATACCGTAGCCCCAGTCAGGGTAGACGTACACGTTGTTGTACTTCAGCGGCTTGTATTTAATCAGGAAGAACAGGAAAATTGCCTGCAGAAGTAGAAATAACAGTACTATATATAAAAGTTGTTTTTTTTGCATTGAAAGAAACAAATGCATTTATTAATGACTAACTGTTGTATACTTTGAATTCAGAGTCAGTATGGTTTTGTAGCAAATGCTGTTATAAATGTACAATAGAGCCTTCAGTATATGTCATGTGAAAACAACCCAAACCTACTGTTTCAAATGTTAATACCTTCCCCTAAACCCAGATATAAATCAAACTGTGTATATTCGACACACTGTTTTTTTACAGTGATTTTGCTTCTATCAAGAACTATTTAAATCTATTCTTCTAAAAAAATTGTGGCTTTGTGTAGCTGGCTAGAGAAACAGCTAGAGGATACAATTTAATTGTTGACCCATCGTGTGTAAGTATCTTGCAAACTGAACCAATAACAGATTCAACTTTTTTAATTAAAAAAATAAATAGTGCTATTAATTTGAAACCCAGGATCCATCTGAAAGATAGCAAAAAGCATCCTCTGAATATATCTGTCCATCATCAGTTCATCACTATTGAGCTCATCTTCGTGATATGTTGTCGATGCCACTGCTGTACTGATGCTCGACTTTGTGTCTGCAATCAGACTCACAGAACAGATGCCCGGGGTCAGGATCATCCAGCACCATTTGATGAAGAAGATAGGCTTGTAGCCAATCATGTCCTCAACATTTCGGTAGAATCTGTCACTTCCTGAAATGCAAATACACGTCACTAAGAGTTTCTGCATGTGCCATACAAATATTTATAACATTTATATCTTTTGACAGTTTCAAAGATATGTGGCCATCTACATGTTGAAAAGATGTGGATAACGTTTTTAAACTTTCTTTGAAGAGAGACTGACAGACATTTTGAATTACTTCATGTACAATATTCTTCTCATATATATACACAAGATTTTTAAAAACGAGAACAATAATTAAAATAAACCCCAAACTCCTGTGGTCAGAATTTCCATTGCAGAAGAGCACATCACATCTAAACAAACACTATGTTTGCATAAGGAATTTCCCAAAAACCTTCACACTGCTCTACTATCATAATATCAAGTCACAAACAATGTATGTGCCTTGAATAACATTAATTGAGAGATTCATGTGTTTGTGCCTATTCTCCAGCAGAGGGCAGAGAAGAAATATTATTTCAGCAAAGAAGGTAGAAGTGTCATTCAATGTTTGTGCAAGTGCCTTTTTCTGTGCTGAAATGTGTGACAGTTAACATAACAGACTATTGTAATCTGAGGTGACAAGGGTGACAATTAAAAAACACATTTCTCAAGATCTCTGCTTACATTTCAATACTTACCATACACCCAGCCGATACATATGGACTCAAATATGGCCACAAACAGCAAACACATCCCGCTGGCAGCGTACGAGTCAAACAGCTGGAAGACGTACATTCCTCCCTGGTGGGACAAGACAGGTGTCAGTTTTCTGTCACAGACACGGTCAGACTTGGTTTGATCACATCATATATAAAAATGATTCATGTTTTCTTAATTTGGTTGTCGGAAAAAGCAACAAAGCACGGATATTTCTTCTAACAAATATGAGGATTTGTCCCAAAATGACCATGGTTCGTTGCTTCAGGAGGTTCTACGTTTCTGTGGTGTTAAAGAAACATATATGCAGTAATGTTTTTTTTTAGGAGCCCAAACTTTCGTGGTCCATTATATCTTATCATTTTAATCCTGTGGAAAAGCAACTCCAGCCGACAGCATGATTTTCTGTTTTGTTCATTACAAGCCACTACGTTATATTTGATGTTCATGCCCCTTTCAGGAAATACGATAATTAAACTTACAAGCTAGCTTGCCAAAAGCAGGTCTAAAGCTTACAAATGAACACACCTTATCTTGCTTCATGCTTAGAATTTGTCCTAACTGTGATGACAAAACTTCATCACAGTTTCTTGCTGTTAAAACTAGGCTCACCGTCTGCTAGTTGGAGATTTGAAAGGACATAATATATATATATATATAATATATATATATTTATATGAGTGTTATCAATCTTATCATCTAAATCTGAGTACGAAAGTCAATATTCATACATTTCCCATAAATCCTTTACAACTTTCCATTGGCTACAGTGCTCACATGTTAATATCCATTCTACCTTCCCTAGCTTCACTCAAGACAACTCATTTGTGCTTGCATGCCACTAACAGGGTCATCATGAATAACATCGCACATGACTCTAGGAGTAGGGTTACATCACAACCAGGAACATCACTAAAATGTCTCAGTGAGTGTCTTCAACCCCATACTTCAGCCGGCTATTAAACTTTACTCCCAGAGGACCTTCTGAGCGGTGATTTCATCCAACTCGAGATCTCTTGTGACATTTTATTCATGATGGCTCTTTGGTGGCAGAAAAGAATAAAGTGTCAAGAGTGCAGGTGCGGAAAGACGAGTAAATATGAACACATAAAATGCTTTTAGTGGATGGAAGGCGTCCTTCAAAGTGTCAGTAACCAAATTCTCTTCCATTGTGACCTAAAGATGAAATGTTTTAAAAGCACAGCAGAGCTGGGGACATTAATGTAGTTCTAAATGGAGAGCAGACCTCATGAAACATAATAAACTCTGAATCAAATTATTTTAATCCAACAGGTCACATTTGATCAATCATATGGATTATTTTATTTTAAAAGTACCTGGCTGGGTTTCATCTCAGACTTTAGAGGTAAAGTGGTGGTAGTGATGATAATGATGATGATGATGATGATGATGATGATGATGATGATGATGACGACGACGACGTTGAAGCTCACATGCCCACATAAAAAAGATCATTATCATTCTGTTTAAGCCCAGCATGGTTGTGCAGTTGCAGATAAAGATTAGCCTACACTAATATTAAAAGTGTAGAATTAGATTAAAGTGTTTCTGACTTGTGTGATCCAAAAATATCCAATCATTCCAAAGTACAAAAGTCTGAATCTATTGATGAAAGTATAATAATTTCCAACATAAAAAAATTCCAAGATTCAAAACATGGTTTCATCAAACAAAATATTCTGGTCAATTCATATATGTTTGTATATGGATTGACCAGAAAATGCCCCCCACCCCCCATTTCCTTTCATTCTGCAGCTGTATTATGGCAAATAAGCAAATGTAAATATAAAGCTTTTAACATGTTTCTCTTTCTTGCCACACACAGGGTGGCACGGTACACACCTGTATTAACGGGACGGTCTTACAGCAATCTAACAGCACCATAAATGACATTTATACAACAACAATAACAACAAATCTAAATTATTTCCATTGTTTTTAGGTTGATGCCGTCATAACAAACATGCTTGTTTGTTTCATTGCTCAAATACTTCATTATTTGGTGAAGACGTTCTACATTATTTTGCTCATTTCTCCTAATTATGTAAACATGTCTTCCTGTTAAACCTGTAAATAACTGTTCTTAATATGAACAATATCATAGACAAGTCAATCTTGCAGCTACGTTGAGTGGATAATATATTAAAAAAATAGAGTTTCAAGAGCCGACATGTGTTACCTTTAACACCGACGCTGTAACTATACCTGAGTCTTACCTCCGTACACATGATGAGTCCGATGAAGAAGGAGACGATAGACATGCTCAGAATCAGCAGCTCTCTGCGGTTGCCTCTCCTAAAGGTCTCTGGGTACATGTCCACCACAGCCGTCACCAAACTCTCCACACACACAAACTGTGAAATAAAATAGATTTAGTTATACATTAGTTGACAAAACAATACTATGGTACAGTACAGGCAACAGTTAGTCCTTTGTGGCTTTTGATTCAACAACTGAACAAAATTAAAATGTGTAAGATAATGTTAATACATATTTATAATCAGAGTAATTTAATTTTTTAATTACTGCCACAATTTAAGCTACCTTTGACTTTTATAAAAGTTAAAGATTCTCTATATTCTGAGTATTCTACCACCAGTGGTCATCACCTGACTGTCCAGACCGAGGAAGATGAGCATCAGAAAGAAGAGACCGGCCCAGAGTGGAGACAGAGGCATCATAGTAACAGCCTTTGGATATGCAATGAATGCAAGACCAGGACCTGTACCACGCGAAAAACCACAACAGTAGTCCTATTAGAGCAGGTGAGCGTTTTCAAAAAATAAAGACAAGATAATGGTCTAATAGCAATAAACCTAGATTGGTCCATTCATCTTTCACTTTTCAGTTGTACCCTATTTAACCGTTGCTCACATTTCTTTTCATATTTAGTTAAATCAGTTGATCTTTGGACTGATAGTCGTCTATTTGACAGTGCCTGTTAACACTGTTAAAGTCCACATTAAGCTTTAAGCTTTAATATTTATTTTACTGATTTTATCATTTGCAATTGATGGTGATTTATTACGTAGGGTTATTCCAAAAGAAAAATAGTAGGCCTATCAAAAATCAATCCAGATGCTAGTAAACTTCACCTTGGCAAAGTGGTTTGAACATCTCTTAAAAAACACCGTAGACAAAAAGAAGGCAGGTAGACGTGTAAATATACTGTAAGCACACAAAGTGGCGCAATGCCTAATTGTGAGAGAAATTAATGAGATACAGTGGTACCAATTATTGTAAATAAGGAGGTGGAATGCCATTGCATTATTTAAAATACCTACATTTTGTGATAAACAAAAACATTGAACTTTGTCCTCACCATGCTCTTAGGCAAACATTTAAAATCTCTCGCTCTGTCACATTCACCAAATCATTCATACCGACTTGAATAAATCATAATATGGTGGTCCAAGAGCTTCGGTGAAGAATGTGGCGTTATATAACTGCTTATGTTTGTCCATTTTACCACACTACAAGGTTTCAGAAAAGAGTCTCATCTACAGGATGCATTGGATATAGTATACGGCCACGTTACAGTCCTGGGACTTGTTACTTGATGAAGAAACTTTTGTGTTATTCTCTCACCAGATACTGCCACAGCCTCGATGGGAACATTTTGTTCGTAGGCCATGAAGCCCAGCACTGAGAAGATGGCAAAACCCGCTACAAAGCTGGTGCCGCTGTTTAGACAACACAGCATGAGGCAGTCCCTGAGGAGCAAGACAGACAAAGAAGGAGATCACACTTACTGTCGGAGCTGTCCCCGGAGCTTGTCCTAAAGGCGGTGCAGACCTTCTGCCATATACATTCTCATGTGCCAAACTACTGTGTGATGAATGGAAACTGAAACGAATGTGGCGATACATTCATTCTCACCAATCACCTGCAAAAATGGGTCTTTACCTGCATTCATATAGTATTACCTGTAACAGTTATTGTTGTAGGAATTGTAACTTCCCAGAGCCGTGAGACAGCCCAAGCAGATGGCATACGAGAAGAAGATTTGAGTTCCAGCATCCACCCACACCTGAAGGAAAAGTGGGAAATAAAAACATACAGTACATAAGCAGGTCAACAACAAATCATTGTAAAAGATAAATAAAATAAAGTAAATAGATTTTAGGGCAGAGAGAACAGCTATAATCCTCTTTTGCATATTGTCTAACTGCCCTAAAATGCATTAATACACAAATCAAAGTTTGAGATAATTTGTTATGCTTGGCAGTTAAAGGTTACATTTCCACTTCATCTATGCTTCTCAGCGTATTGTCACTGACAGTATAAAAAGTGTTGCGAGATTGTTTTGATTAATTAAATCACATAATTACAATAAGTAGAACAGGCTTTCCCATTGAAAAGAGATTACCATGATATGTCAAGAGGTGACTCCTTTCTGCTCTAATGAAAGCCCACATTTCTTTTGTTACTCCTTATCTTCCTGATATTCATCATCTCAGAGTCTTTGTAATGAAATCATGGCTCAGCTCAACCTATTTATTTGCCATCTAAAAGTCACAGTGGAGCAGCATGAATCATGGATTAACTTCCTAAAAGTAGAAACAAAGTCTTCCGGTTCCTAAATATTCATATTTTGCTCCACCAACTCTCTTCCTTTCAGTGGATATAGAGAGTATAATTTAGGGTCTATTTAAACCCTAACGTAACCCTTTGATTACAAATTCAATATTGTTTTCCAATGGAATTTGTTTGTTGTAGGCAAAGCATCAAACAAGTAAAGTTTGATTTATGTTTGTTGCGTCTGCTGAAACAGAGCAGAAGACATGAGTTTGGCCCCGAGAATATCTGTTTGCCACGAGGAGAAACCTGCATGGAGGTGAAAAAGAACTAAACGTTTCATAGTCAGGATTCTGCTATGTCTGAATGGAAAGCAGAACTAAATCTTAAGATGCTGAATATAGTCATCATTATACCTATGCAACTTTCAAAAGTATGTAAATTCACAGGCTGCATGGGGATTTACACATTCAAGTTTCTTCACTGAGACAGTGAAGCATTAAAATGCACATTATGAAACTAGTTTGTGGTGCAGCACAGAACCCGAGAACACACAGGATAGCATGGTGTGCAAGCAAATTCAAACTTAATGCAGCATGGCCCTTTGAAAACGCTCTCACATTCAGCCACTAATCTCATTTCCCCACCGAGCAATAATTAACAAACGCACGGTCTTCGCTTCCTCCTGGGAGTAACCACGGTAACTTCTGTGACCTCACAAACACAGGACTGTTCCTGTGGTAGAACAGGCCTTTCTCCCCTAATGTTCATTAATGTTCCCTTTAGTTCAACCCCGGCTGAGGACAGCGTAGGAAAACCTTAAAGGCCCAGGCGCAGAGAGAATCACTTGTTGATGTTGTGCCTAATTTGGCCGGCTTGTTTTTGGTTATGTTGAGACTGTGGCTCCAAGGAGCTTCTCTACTGTGTGAAAGTTCGATGACATTGGCTGTAAGATAGCCTTCTTGTAATGTAAATACACTCCTGACGTTGCATTCTTTGTGTAAATGAGATCCATAGAGTAGGCGATACTGTTATGTGAAGTGCAGCAAGATAATTGGTTAAATTTCACTCGCCACTTTACCTTGGACCCATACAATAAACATAATTCATCCAATAATAATCACGTTATTTTACATTGTACAGATGATGCAAGCCTACAGCCATGACTCAATGAGGGATGTTCTTAGCTTATATTAACAGTCAAAGGTTTTGTTTTACTTGTAGTACTTGTAGTGTCTGCTGCACATCATGCAGCTCTGTAAATGTCAAACATCCCAGTAAAGTTACATCAGTTTTTTTTACCCATCACAGAATTAGATGTGAAATGAAATCGACAGAGCAAATTAAACAAAGTTATAATTTTACAAATGTGCATGTTGATGCTGTCATGTAACAATCTCGTCCTTCAAGTCATTAGTCTTTACTACACTATTGTGTTGATAAAATGCTTTAAATGAACTGAAAAAATAAATGGATTAAAAGATTACATTTTGTCTTACTTTAAGGTTGTTTATTTAAATTAAATGTAAACTCATCTCAATAAAGCTATTTTAAAATGAGATTCTGGGTAGCTGAAATTACATAATACACACTATTGCAACTAAATAACACAAAAGCCTGATTTACAAGCCCATAACTTTATTGTTTTGATTCACCGCCATTTTCAAAGCGTTGTTTTGCGTTGCTTTCGGCTACAAAGCTCTTAAACTCCCACTGCACGTTACCTGCTCAGCATCTAACAGCAGATGACACAGACAAAAGTCACTGGACTCAATGACTACAGACCCGTCGCCCTGACCTCTGTGGTTATGAAGGCATTTGAGCGTCTGGTGCTGGTTCACCTCAAAGCCATCACTGACCCTCTACTGGACCCCCTGCAGTTCGCCTACAGAGCCAACAGGTCTGTAGACGATGCAGTCAACATGGCCCTACACTTCATCCTCCAGCACCTGGACTCCTCAGGAACCTACGCCAGGATCCTGTTTGTTGACTTCAGCTCTGCCTTCAACACAATCATTCCGGCTCTGCTGCAGGACAAGCTCTCCCAGCTGAGCGTGCCTGACTCCACCTGCAGGTGGATCACCGACTTCCTGTCTGACAGGAGGCAGCGCGTGAGGCTGGGGAAGCACGTCTCTGACTCCAGGACTATAAGCACCGGTTCCCCTCAGGGCTGCGTTTTTTCCCCTCTACTCTTCTCCCTGTATACCAACAGCTGCACCTCCAGTCACCAGTCCGTCAAGCTCCTGAAGTTCGCGGACGACACCACCCTCATTGGGCTCATCTCTGGGGGGGATGAGTCCGCTTACAGGTGGGAGACTGATCATCTGGTGACCTGGTGTGGGCAGAACAACCTGGAGCTAAATGCTCTGAAGTCAGTGGAGATGGTCGTAGACTACAGAAGGAACCCAGCCCCACCCACCCCCATCACCCTGAGGGACTCCCCAGTCGACACTGCAGAGTCCTTCCGCTTCCTGGGCACCATCATCTCCCAGGACCTCAAGTGGGAGCTGAACATCAGCTCCCTCACCAAAAGAGCTCAACAGAGGATGTACTTTCTGCGGCAGCTGAAGAAGTTCAACCTGCCAAAGACAATGATGGTGCACTTCTACACCTGCATCATTGAGTCCATCCTCTCCTCCTGCATCACCATCTGGTACGCTGCTGCCACTGCCAGTGACAAAGGCAGACTGCAGCGTATCATCCGTTCTGCCGAGAAGGTGATTGGCTGCAGTCTGCCATCTCTACAGGACCTGTTCGCCTCTAGGACCCTGAGGCGGGCGGGTAAGATTGTGGCCGATCCCTCCCACCCGGGTCACAAACTCTTTGAGGTCCTTCCCTCCGGCAGGAGGCTGCGGTCCATCAGGACCAAAACCTCACGCCATAAAACCAGCTTCTTCCCGGCTGCCGTTGGCCTCATGAACAAGGCCCGTACCCCCACCTGACGGGGTCACTTATCCCGCCCCCACACCTCAAGCCTGTGTTATGCTCACACTACTTTGCACACTGAACATTGCACATGCACTTTTGCACTCCTGCCCTGCTTTTTGTATTTTTAGTAGTACTTATTGTGTTTGTATGTTTTTATGTTTTATGTTCATTTTATGTTCACTGTATGCACCTATACACCAGAACAAATTCCAGGTAGGTGAAAACCTACTTGGCAATAAATACAATTCTGATTCTGATTCTGATCTTCAGGTAGTTGCTGGATGTGTAAGACTTGTATCATATTAATTCAATGAGGTATTAATAAGTCCCATACGGCTCAAATGTCAACACACTTGAAAGGACTATGTGTACTTGAACATGTGCACTTTTAACACTGTCTGGCTGATGTCTGTTCTACACAATAACATGCTGGGCCTTGCTTATTTTTCTATATTAAGGGAGGAACATATTCTGATGCTGGAAAAGTTACAAGTTAGATTTGACTAGTAAGGGACTGCAACGAATAGCAACAGAGATTTAGTTGTAGCACATGGAAAGATAAAACGGTAGGAGGGCATGAAGAAGGGAGGGTGTGAAGTGCAAAGAGGAGGAGTGATGCACAGAGCAGGGTGGGGGGGGGGGGGAGCAGAGAGAAAGGTATACGGGGGAAGAGAATAGATAATGCATGTTGAAGTTCAGGGGTGTAAAAAGAGCGAGTGACACGCAGCCACACACACTGCATACAGCCTGGTGAACAGAACAGAGCCCGGATTGTCCCTGAGGAAGCCAGTTTAACATCGGTGTCAAAGTAATGTATCCCTCTGCCATCAGCAGCCATTCTTTATAGCCCTCTCTGTGCCTCGGTTTGTGTCCTTGTTTGTCGATCCATTTCGTCTCACTCCTTCACCACCTATCTGTATCACTGTTTCTCTCCGTCTCTAATTTAACCGAATTACCAGATGTAAAAATCATCCCACTGGATAACAACTGGAGATAAAAAGTCCTGCAAATGCGTGGATAGAACAATTAAGTATACCTGGTAACAGTCAGTTTATCATGAGTTAATGTTTTAGTCTTTATATCGTGCATTATATCATCCAAGCCAGATCATGACTTTACACTGTGTGTTCTTAACCACAGGGAGCTACGTTGCCCACTCTTGCTTGTGTGTCTGTACAGTTGCAGACTGACTCAATTTGTCATCATTATAGAGGCAACAATGTGTCCGTGTTATCACATCCATCACACTGACTGTTTCCATTCAGAGTTTAAAACAGGTGTTCAGATGGGATTGGAGTCTGAACAAAAGGAAGTGATTAAATATGATATATTGTGGAGAATCAGTATAATATCATCTCACATTGTAGTTTTTTTTCTTCTTCCATCTTATTACTTATTTATGATGTGTGTGATTACTCATTTGGTAAACTTGTTTTGATCTTGTTTTCATATTATGTCTTTGTTTTTTTTCATTTGCACTCAACTGCTGTAATTGCAAGATATCTACCTATTTTGCAAGCATGAAAAGAAAGCAGACACGGTAAGAAAATAGGTACTATATCGCACGGAAGTTGCGTAATAAGTGGGTGCCTTCGTCTTCAACTCAAACACGCCCCTCCTCCCTACCTACTGTTGCTACTTTCCGTTTTTGCACAGCACGTGGAGTTCACAGTGATAATTTGATATTTTCCTAAGGCCGAGGCTAAGGCTGTATGTCCGAGGCTAATTAAATAATAACCTCATTTGCCTTGGAGATAACGATAGGTTACTTAGTTAGCCGTGCATGCTAACGATTGCCGATTACATAACAGCCAGTAAACACACTGTGTAATTCCTTCCTTGCATTTTTAATCTTGCGTTAAATAGCAGATGGGACTCTTGCTACCATGCACATCACTTCAACATGCAGAGAAATCCAAAGCTTGACACATCTGCTCAGCCACATTACACTGGTTCATCTTTGATTGGACAACTGCTGCTTGAGGAAGGGATTCAATGAGCGCTCAATTCTGAAGTAATGTCTTTCTATCAGTCCATCTATCCATCCATATATCCATCCATCCATCATCTATCCATCAGTTGGTAAATCTATCTATCTATCCATCTATTCATCCATCCACTTATCTTTCTATCATCCATTCATCCATCCATCCATTTCTGTTCCATTCTGTTCTGTCTTACTCACTCAAACTCGACATCTATCTTGATTCACGTTGTCATGACACCCCATCCAGTGACATTTTCTTTTGCACTGTTGCCTAGCGACCCGAGCAGTCTGCCTTCTCCAGACGAGGTCAAGGTGTCTGCTCTGCATGAGTGTTAGAGTTATATGTTAATGCACCACCTTTATTAGCCTCAAATCCTGAACTTTCAACTCCCCCAGGCTCTGAAATCTCACTATTGACTTGACTGTTGATCACCTCATCACTAGCAGGAAGTGTCCGCACTGCTGTGATAATCGTGTCTCTATATTACTGTGAGCCACAGTAGCATCAATGTCACTATAGAGGGGTGTGTAAATGAAGCCAAATGTTTATAACTGTATGAAACAGGTGTCTTTTTTATTTAGCAACAAGAACCCTGGCAATCAGTTTCATTCTGCATAGAATAGCCAAACAAGCAGTTGTTAAATTAACATGTATTTGGACAATATAGTAGATAAATAAGGATAGGTGTTTAAAAAAAGAAAAAATACTGAATCCCCTTTTGCATTACAGTTGCAACAACACCACCAGTCCTCCTGGCAGCCACTCAGCTCCAGACAGGTGGTGTGAGGCAGCAGTATAAATTCATCTAGTCTCTGTCAACCCTGCTGCTTTAGTCTGGAACCTTCTGCCTTTCATAAGTAATCTGACAAAAACAGTCACAGCGCATTCAGATTCAACCGATCAAATTAATATTGTTACTTCCTTAAGCCGTTATTGGAAAATACAAGAAACATAGGTTGAGGGCACAGGAAGAATGTAAACAAGGGAAAGGATTTTCTAGTTCAAGTTTCAAAGACTCACTTTTTACCATGACTGATATAAGCTTGGGGTTCTACAGTGTCCCTGATGTGAAGCAACCTACAAAGAAAAAGAACTGGATTACTGGACTTGGGTTTTCCTGACTTGTAGTTTAACCTGTGCCACCAGGACAATTGGACTCTAAATTGTTTGTAGGTGTCAAGGTGTCTGTCTATATATGTGACCTGCGATAAACTGGCGACCTTTGCCCAATGTCAGCTGGGATCAGCTCTAGCACCCCGCAACCCTGAATAGGATAAGCGGTGTAATCTCTATTTAGGATGATTTGAAGACCTCTCCTTCAAACAACTGGATATATTCTAGTTTCTTACCAAAGATTACATTTACGAGATTGCATTTGATTAAGACTTCTGATTTCTACACAATGTTGCTTAAAAGGAACCACAATGTAACTCGATGGTATGGCTCAGCTTTGTACTTTATAACAACAGCTGTTGTCTTCATGGATTTGTTGTTCACTTGTTTGATTATCAGACGAGCAACTAGAAAACATCAATGACGCGCTCCAGATTAGATATTTTTACTTAGTCTAGCCGATGACGATCGTCGGTAAATCTATGTAATTAATCTCTGGTCATTTTCTGTTTCCAAAATGTCAAACACAGCTGATTTCTGGAATTTGGGGGGTATAAGGCTGGGTTAATGGTTCCCTCTGAAATGTTTACATCAACACTTCAGCTGAGTGGCACAACTCTCTCAAAGACGCGGAAGTAACCGGTACACCGGTTACGTGACATTTCACTACACAAGCATGCAGGAATCAAGACACCATAGATATCTTAGATTCTTCTACTTTTATGTTTAGAAAACTGTAATTTATGTAACAGTTACGGCCAAATCGGTTAATCCCAACATCACTAATTGCAATATTAATAGTTTAAACAGTAAAAGATCGATACTTGGTGTGTATAAATATCGCAACACCATACTGTAATACTGTATAGATTTTCTTCCCCCATATCTAACAGCTGTGTCCGTAGACATGATATAACATCTACAGGCAAGGACCAATACATCAACAGCTTCTGAAACCTTGACACATGTGCCACCTGTAGCCAATAAGTGAGAAAACTCCAGCTGCAAGCCGTGGGAATGTTTGAGGTTACATTTCGGCATCTTCCTAAAATAATGGCATATGTCATTTTTTCACAAAAAACACATCATGTGATTCTACCCCTGTAGTATAATATATTACAATATCATGTGATCAATATGTTATCAAGTTTTTTGGGGGGTTTCTGAAAATCCAGACTTTTTATTTATTTTGGCCATTCTTTTAAGGTGACGATTTGAAACATTTGACTTTTTTGAAGAAGGCAGATTCTTAACCTTTTTGCCACAGATAAAGATATGAGAGATACATTAGAAATAAGCTTACCTGAGGGTCAGAGAGACGTGACATGTCCGGGTAGAGGTAGAACATGATGCCTTCGAATGCTCCTGGTAGCGTCACTCCTCTGATCAGCAGGACCAACAACATGATGTACGGAAATGTAGCCGTCACATACACAACCTGCAAGTATAAATTTACAGATTTGGAATATTATTTTGTGTACAGAGGGAAGTGCAAAGCAAAACACCTGCCAACAATGGTCACAACTGATTATTATTGGGCTCTAACCAACATGGCCATATTTTTATATATACATATTCTTTGTATACTATATGTACAGTACAACAACTGGTCGGGTTTCATGCACAGTCAACCTCACGATAATACATTCAGTACAATACAGTAGCTAACCATAAAACCAACACTCCCTTTTTTATTGAACTATTCAGGTTTCGGAGAATTGTGCTCAACATCTCAAGACTCTTAGAAACTCGTTGAACAAAGGCCCTGGCCTCTTGGAAGGCAGAGGCGGGCAACATACATCCCCTGGCTTGCTGGCATCCAGTCAAAGTCCAATTGAGGGCAGAGCAGGACAGAACAGAGCCAGCGAGGAGACTGAAAAGAAAAGCAGGCTCCTCTGGCCCCGTCTCTTAAACAGGAGAAGCCCAGAGGAGTGATGCTGGCAGTGTGGGAAAATGCACTTTTCTTTGAAGCACGTACAGAAGTGCTTGAGTGCACACACACACACAACTTCATTCACAACACTGAAATGGGTGTGCACATACTACAGACAAAGATATAGTAGACCATTCACACATATGGGCCTAAACACACACCTATAAACGCATGCACACTCCAATTACATGGACAACTTTAGTCGCATTAAAGCTGCAAGCAGCATTTGGATTTGAAGCATGTGATGTATTTAACTTCTGTATCCAAATGTTAGATAGGTTCAGCTTGCGTGTGACCACCTTGCGTGATATGCCAGTTAAATCTTTATTCTGCCCTCCACCATTTACAAATGTATAACATTCGGCTTTACTGAATATCCTGAATATCCTTTACCTTAAAAACCTGAATCAAAAGTTTAGAAATAAATTTATTCCTAATCAAGGTAGTGCTTGAACAGTAAGGATCCTCAAGACTTAATGAGGTTGTCCACAGTAAGCTTATTTAATCCTAGCGTGGCCAACAGGGGAAAGTGTGGGAAAATGTGTCTCCTGCCCGGCAAATCCCTCTTTTAATTTGATAAATAAAACAATCACACATCCGAAACCTTCTTGCCCTCTTTCTCTCTGAATGAAAAGGACAATATTCAATCTACGCACTTTTGGTGCTGCACATGCTCCATTCAGCTCACCACGGGTAAACATTTAAGCCGCCACAAATGTACTGGTCAAACTTGCCCCTGCTCGCGGGAAAATCTAAATGCGAGAATGGCTGGCAACCACAGCCAACAAAAGCAAACAGCTTAGCAGAGTCGGAACTGAATGGGCTGTAGGGTCTGTGGAGAAGAAAGCACTTTTCTCTCCTGCAATGGGTGGCTGTAGTTTATTTCTCATAGAAGGAGAGAGAGAGAGAGAGAGAGAGAGAGAGGCGGAGGCTGAGGGTATACTCTGCATGCCCCTCATGAACGCTCTCCTTTCCTCCAGTGAATACAGGAATCAATCTTGGACCGGCTGCTAAAGCCCCGCCATGAAGAAGCCTTCTCCCCTCTTACTTCACAGACGGACAAAAGACACTTCAGGGAGATATAGGCATTGTCGCTTGGTTGTTTCCCCCACCCCCGTCATGTAGAATGTGAACCCATTCATTTTTCCTCACACACCTCTCTTCTTGTCTCTTTAATCTCTTTCTTCCCTCTCTTTTTTCCCTCCATCTCTAACACTCTACTCCTTCTGGATCATTGAATCTGAGGAGTTTCTGTAGTGGAGCTCAGCACCCAAAGCAAGGTGCAGAGCCCTCACTTTCAAAGCTGCTAAAAGAGACTCAAAGGAATGGGTGATGGCAGGATAGGTAGAAGTACTTTATTTGAGTGTGGAGAGGATGCATATTTAACCAAACCGTGGGGGGGGGGGGGGGGGAGTGTCTGGTTTTGGGGACCTCAGAATTGCATCTGTGCTCTTTGCAGATGTTGTGGTTTTGTTGGCTCCTTTAAAACTTGACCTTTAGTAGGCACTGGGGCAGTGTGCAGCCAGGTGTGACGAGGTCAGGATGTGAGTCACTACATCCAAGTTTAGGCCTTGATTCTCTGGTGGAAAACGATGGACTGCACCCTCTGGGTTGGGAGGGACTCACTGGCCCAACCGAGGGAATTCAAGGATCTCTTCATAGTCCAACTGGAGGGACGCTGAAGCGATTGAATATCTCGTTTGGCCTTGGACCACCTCAGGGTCCCCCAGGAAGAGCTGTAAAGTGTTGCTGGGGAGAGGCACATCTGGGATACCCGCCTAAACCTGCTGCCCTCACGACCCGACCCCGGATAAAAAATGGTTGGATGAATGGATGCATGTAGCCTCTTGTGATGGTGTTGTTTACTAAGGGAACTTGCTATGCCTTGTGGCTGTTTTATTGTTAATAACGAAAATGAAAACAACACCAGTAAATAACGGCAAAGTAGCACACGCACACATATTCCTGTACATTCATGAACAAATCCCTCCATCATGATTTGGACAATGTGATAACAGCGTTACACAAATATGTCCTCCTGTTTAGTGTGCGAACACATCATGCAATCCTTATATGTTCAACCACATGACTTCCACATACTCACACGTAATAGTAAACATGCATTCCTCAGTCTCACCTTGCCAGTTGACTTGGGTCCCTTCCAGATGCAGAAGTAGCAGATGAACCAGGCCAGGGCCAGGCACATGGCGAGCTCCCAGCGGAGTCCCCCTATGTGCTCAATACCATCTGAAATCTTCAGTACTCTGCGTCTGATTTGACACAGAGAGCACAGGTGGTGTACAATTTAGTTAATACTCTTGTGTGGCATGAGCCTTTGTAAACACTGAAAAACGAAACGTGGATGTATTGAAAATAGAGCATTCAGTCAGTCTGTAGATATTAAGTGCAAACGCCATTCAATTAAAATTATTTTGTATCGCCCAAAATGACAAATTTGCCTCAGAGGGCTTTACAATCGTGACATCCTCCGTCCCGGGACCTCAGGAAAAACTCAGAAAAAGGAAGAAACCTTCAGAAGGGCAACAGAGGAGGATCCCTCTCCCCGGATGGAAAGATGCAATAGATGTCATGTGTACAGAATCATTGAACAACGTAACAGAGTGACAACACATTGCATATGACAGAAATGATTCATATAATGAGAGTAGTAGGCATGATGAAAAAGTTACAACTACCGAAGATAACAGCAACAGTGGATATAGTCGAATAATAATGATAATACCAGTAATAATATTGGCAATATTAATTGCAATGCAACTAATAACAATAATAATAATCATGCAAATAGCAATAGGTGTCGGGCAGGACACCAATCCAGATAAAATCAAGATCCATGTAAACCTGTGAAAAAACTCTGCAACTTAACACGGGAAGGATGATGAAAAAAAAATGATTTCCTTGAGGCTGCTCAATATAAATAATAATGTAATTTTTCTTTTAAACAATAGTTTAGAGTTCAGTTCTTGCATTATCCAACCCCATAATGTTGGTCTACTCCTCAACATCAAAGCACTGTCCATCACCCCAGTTGGCATATTATACAAGCTGACAAAATATAATGTACAACATGTTTTTGATTGAGCCTCAAAACTCATCAAAAGATTTGTAATTAAATGGAGAGAAATATATATATATATATATATATATATTAGGGCTGTCAGCGTTAACGCGTTAATCTATGCGATTAATTTGGCCGCGATTAACGCACTAAAATATTTTAACGCAATTAACGCAACTTTGTTTACTTCCGGTGTCTTTGAAGTTTTTGCACTCCTCTGAGTGTCAAGCCGCGGCAGTCCGCCTCCTTCCTCCCGTCTGCGCCTCGATATTCACAGAGAAACAGAGGGCGACGTGTCGGTGACGCGGGGCGGAAGGTGCAGGTGACTTTTTTTTTGTTGCTCCGCTCGATGTGCGCGCAGACACGCTGGCATGGAGCTCTGCGGCGCGCGGGACGGAGAGCGGAGAAGAGTGAACGACACGTCGAGACAGAATGACATGCTGCTGTAGAGACGATCAACAACAGACGTTTAGTTTAATAAAAGAACAAATACGTCTTTAAGGAAAGAACCGTACATTACTTCTGCTGTAATCTGGAGCGATAGAGAACATGACAGGGGGGCGGGGCCTCACCCTGATAGAATGGTGGGGGAAACACTGGGATGTGTCACATGCAAAAGCCTTTAAAAGGTGAATTTACATTGTTTTGTAAAATCGAGAAAATGCCCCCAGCCTCCAGAGGGTTAACGTGACATATTGTCAGTTTACCAAGGCCACTGGTTCTGCTGCTGTTCAGTGTTAAAGATGACAGGACCAATGGGGTCTCAAATACACCTTTGTTTACTGATCTGGATGTTTCACTGAAGAAACAATTTATCATCCACGATATTAAATACCTCGCTGGCACTTTATAGGTAGGAGCCTCTTTGAAAACACAGCTGTGTGAAGTTTTGTCTTTAAAAAAGAATACAATTAAACAAGTGTCTAAAATACACGCTGTCTGAAGGGATTAATCGTTCATTTAGAAGATTTAGTCTTTAGAAGAAAAAAAAACTTTTTATCGCGATTAATGAATTTCAAAATGGCCGATTAATTAGTTACTTTTTTTAAATCGATTGACAGCCCTAATATATATATATATATATATATATATATATACACACTACCGTTCAAAAGTTTGGGGTCACTTAGAAATGTCTTTATTTTTCAAAGAAAAGCACTGTTTTTTCAATAAAGATAACATTAATCAAAAATACACACTATACATTGTTAATGTGGTAAATGACTATTCTAGGTGGAAACGTCTGGTTTCTAATGAAATATCTCCATAGGTGTATAGAGGCCCATTTCCATCAACGATCACTCCAGTGTTCTAATGGTACATTGTGTTTGCTAATCGCCTTAGAAGACTAATATCTGATTAGAAAACCCTTGTGCAATTATGTTAGCACAGCTGAAAACAGTTATGTTGGTGATATAAGCAATACAACTGGCCTTCCTTTGAGCTTGAAGTTTGAAGAACAAAATTAATACTTCAAATATTAATCATTATTTCTAACCTTGTCAATGTCTTGACTATATTTTCTATTAAATTTTCAATTCATTTGATAAATAAAAGTGAGTTTTCATGGAAGACACGAAATTGTCTGGATGACCCCAAACTTTTGAACGGTAGTGTATATATATATATATATATATTAGAGATGCACCGATCAGGTTTTTGGTGCCGATCACCGATCACCGATCACTGAAATCAGTATCTGCCGATCACCGATAATACCGATCACCGATCACTGAAATCAGTATCTGCCGATCCGATAAAACCGATCACCGATCACGGTGTCGATTGAAGCATTCTATTTATTGTGTAGCATTATTGCCTAGGACTATAAGGAAATACATATATAAAGCACCTGAAACATTAAAGAAATTACAGATTTCTTTAAACATTTAGGACATTTACTTTGAAAAATGTCCTAATTGATACATTAAAATTGTTTGATTGCTATTGTAGGGGATTTCAGATATGTATGGAATACATCTGCATTATTCATTTCCTTGAACTCTTGGGGAAATCTATATACAGGACTTTTTTTAACATACAAAAGTCTGACTTATTTTTATAAACTCTTCCTTGGTACAGTAAAAATGTTTTAATGTGAGCATAATTTAAGCTAAATCTCAGAAACGATCTATAAAGATACAAAATCAGTTCATTGTTTACTTGTGTATGATTTGTCGACATCTTATTTTGACAAACGGATGTTGTTTCACGTGGTTCTTTCCGCTAACTTTGCAAAACCGGATGTTGTCACTTAAATCCTTCCGCTAACTTTATCAAAACCCTCGTGCGCTCCCGATCGAATGCGTTTACCGTCAACATCAGTCTATAGGGGCAGACATGTGAGTGTCGGCTGAGTCGACCCAGTGATTCAACTCGGGGGACGGGGACGCCGCTCGGGTCCGTGTACGTTTTGTTAGTTTGTTTTTTCGTTTCATTCCAAATACGGAATACGGAAATCACGTGGTTTTTTCGTTTTCCGTTTGAAAACCAAAAACGGAAAAACGGAATACCACCTCCGTATTTCGTTTCTGCTGTCTGAAACCAAAAACAACAGAACGGAAATGCTTAAAATGAAGTCAAAATAAAAGCCAGTGATACATATTCGTATTGACCTTAGAAGAATATTAATTAATCAATATAAAGAATAAAGAATTAAACGGGGATATTTTAACGATGCAAACACATAGCAGGGTAACGTTAGAAGAATATTAATTTGTCAATATAAAGAATAAAGAATTAAACCTGGATATGTTAGCGACAGTGGTGACGACGGGAAGTCTAACATTCATGTACACAGGAAGAATCACCTTCTCACTTCATCGTTGTATTGTTTGATGCAACACAGTTAATCAACATGTAATTATATAACTATTTCACACTTTCATTAATTATTCAGAATGGTTAACTGAAGATATTGAAATGTGTGAAAGTAAGTTAGTCTGGTGCGGCCGCGAAAATATTTGTTTATCAAGAATCTGAAAATGTCTCTATTTTGCAATGACAGAATCACAGAATCGAGAGAATCTGGCCAGAAATTAACAACCGAGTTGAAAGCTGCATTGGTCCAACTGGTGGATCAGGAGGAGCTGGACATGGAGGACCAGATGACTCGGTTCTGTGTGTCATCTTTGACATGCCAGTTGGCCCAGATCGGTGTTAACCGAACTGTGCAAGCATGGAATGCACACAGGATTCCTGGTATGTCTTCGGGTTGGTCTTTCAAGCCTTTTTTAATGTGAATAATTATTTTCAAAATGTTTTACTCTTGAATGTTTCTTAAACATGTTTAATCAAATACTAGAAGGAGCATGTTGCAATACATGGCATGGTTGTGACAGCCACATTGAATTATTATTACAGGGAGGGGGATACCAAATGACTTGGCCAGAGATGGATGCCCAAAGAAGCTGTCGACAGACCTTTTGCCAAATGCATCTGTGGCTGCAGACTGGTACGACCAGGAAGTGGGGTCACTGACACGAGTGTCAGACTTTGGCACCAACCCATTTCCAAGTTTACAGGACCAGGAAGCTGCAGTGAGGGGATTTGCTCTGCAGTGCCCTGATACAAGTGTCCTGCTGGACAATGCAGTGAATAATCTGCCACAACCGTTCAAAGATGGACTCAAAGGCCTCATCGACATCTCAAGGAGAAATTGCCAACGCTGATGTTTTTGTGTGTGTCTAAGTTGTTATTGTCTGTGCTTTTTAATTGGTTCAACTGACGGAATGTTTTTTTCTTTTCTTCAAATGTTGGGGGTCTAAAGGGAGAAATATTTTCTTTTTGAATTAACACTTCTGTTGTCTTCAAAGTCTGGCACGAATTTCATTTTTAATCTGTAATGGGAAAGTCTGGACCTGTAACACCAACTATTGATAGTGACACGGTGTGTTGACCCCCTGCCAGTGTGAGTAAGGCACTGGAAGATAGCTTGTTCAGTGACCTCTGACCTAGGTAACTAACGTACACCCCAAAATATACACACACAAGACGGATGCAGCCGGTTTAGGGCGGTGAAGCCATGATAACTTCATACATTAGCCATGCCATTGTATCACTTGTTTCAGGCTCATAAATCGGTCTCCCCGACAGCCGGACATCACAGATTTGGACCCAGTGTGAAGATTTCCCACTGGAGGAGGACACCTATGTGGTTGGGAACCTCGCTTGTTTATGAAGGGCAGCTTAAGGACCCTGACACCCTCAGTTTGGATGTCAATCTGACACCTATTGCTTTACTAAGAACACAGCTGATGTCTGAGCACTACAATCAAACAGCAGGAACAAACATCAATGATAAACAATCTGAGCCAACCTCGTAAATCACATAATACTAAACACCATTTTGACCTGAGCTTGTAGCAGGTATGAAGCTTCAGTGAAGCTCAGTCAGGACGGTTCATACATCTGACATTCACTTTTCATTTGGAACAGCTCTTGGAAGGCAACACTTTGATGATGTAAATCATGCGAGCAGATTGACTGCAGATGGAAGAATCAGAGGAATTGAGATCCAGCAATACAATTCAAATACAAGAATGTAATCCTAATGCAATGCTACCACTAATTCTGAAGGCTCCCTCTTTTAGGGGAGTAGTTAACTTGTGCTTGACATAAATAATTAGAAAATACCAAAGATTGTCTTTCTTTACGAATCTAGAAGTGTGCAGATGTCATTGGATCAGATATAAGTACATGTGAGTTGCTGCTCTGAGCTAAACAAGGCCACGACCTGTTGCTCTGAGCTAAACCTGTTGCTATTAGCTAAACAAGGTCATGACTTGCTGCTCTGGAGAAATATTACATGTTAGGGAAAAAAGAGAAAGGATATTATGGTTATCTTTGGAGAGAGACCCCTACTTAACCATAATACTCTCCAAGTATTTGTTTGTAGCTTTCCGATCTTCGGCGTATAAGGACTCATAAAGCCCCCCCACCAGAATCAGCTTTAAGTGTGTACAAATCCAATGAATATGGCTTATCTAAATCTATGTGAGACATGTTAGAGATGTGAGGAGCTGTGCTCTCCATGTTTCACTCTGATACAATAACTCATGTAGTCAGCTCCTCAAAACATGTTCACACACAACACAGAGCTCCATCCTTCTGGAGACCAAAGTACGACATGATGATGATGTGATGTAGTCAGAGGAGTAAAGACACTGACAGCAGAGTCACAACAGAACAGGTTACATGTTTATGATGAGTTAGTTTATTTCGATCAGCAAAATATACAACAATCATAATTCAACAAAAGAAGAAAGTGGCTGACCGAAAGGGTCGAGGCTGAAGCTAACGAGCTTATAAGTGCCCTAACCTATGATTTCTCGAAAAAACTTATTTCAAAGAATCATATATATATACACACATACATACGTATACATATACATACATATACACACACATATATACATATAAACACACACTATACATACACACACATGCATATAAACATAAACGAAAACAAAACAAAAACTTGTCCCCATTAACCGTTGATGTAATGATGATGTAGTAATGAAGGTTACAGGTGAAGCACAGGTAGTGCTGTGACTGGGTGCTAACTGAACGCTGCTTAATAAGAAAAACTCAACTGTCTCTTTATTTTTCAATTGTCAATATGTATTGCCTAGTGGTCATCATATCCTCACTCTTCCATGTGGGAGAGTTTTGTTTCCAAATGACCCAAATAAAACAAGTAAATACATGATGTATACAACTATGCTGGAAATTAACCATGAACATAAATATCAGAGGAAATAAACGGCATTAAATACATATGTATCAATAACAGGTATACTGCCATCTAGCTGTATAAAGGTGAACCGTTTACTCTGCGGTGGAAATATAGTCTCTGCACAGAAACATTACTTTGATTAATCTATATTAGGAACTGTGTTGCATCAAACAAGGCAACGATTAAGTGAAATGAGTATCTGCTGTGTAGGATCACCGATCACTGAAATCAGTATCTTCCGATAAAACCGATCACCACTGTCGATAACATTCTATCCAGGTTTAATTATTTATGGAAATCTTTATATTGACAAGTTAATATTCTTTAAACATTACATTTACTATGTGTTTGCATCGTTAAAATATGTTTAATTATTTAGGATTTCTTTATATTGATTAATTATTATTCTTCTGAACTCTAATATGTATCACTGGCTTTTATACAAAGTTTGACTTAATTTATAAACTCTTCCTTGGTACTGTCGTTTTTGGTTTCAGACAGCAGAAACGATCTATAAAGATACAAAATCAGTTCATTGTTTACTTGTGTATGATTTGTCGACATCTTATTTTGACAAACGGATGTTGTTTCACGTGATTCTTTCCGTATTTGCAAAACCGGATGTTGTCAAAACAAACTAACAAAACGTACACGGACCCGCTCGGTGCGTGAGGATCCCCTCGTGGACCTCTCACTCTGCGGCCCTCGCCGGGCGCATCGTCTCTGTTGCGATGCGCGCGGCGATTGAAACGTCTGATAGTTCTCGCAGATGTTACGTCATCTGATCGGCCGTTTTGATCGGCCGTTTTGAGAACGCCGATCAAAACCGAGAATGGGAATATCGGCCGATATGGATCGGCGCCGATCAGATCGGTGCATCCCTAATATATATATCAGGCATGAGAATCCCTCACCTTTCGGCGAAATTCGCCGTTTTGAAACCAAAATAGGTGACTTACGTGAATCGTGTAGATCCGAAGAGTTTTTGTTTTGGGGTAGGGGGTCAATTGGCCGGCCGGCGTTTATGAGATTGGAGTGGGACGCGGAGAAAGTGTGAAGTGTTGCTCTTCGCAATAAAACATCTTTGATGGGACGTGTCTCGGCCAATCAGCGTCTAGATGTCTTCAGCGTTTGGTGGTTTAGGTTAGCTTGAATGTTAGACGCTACTTCTGCTGCTGTTGCGCTGCACGGTGGAGCGATACTAACAAAGTACCCGTACGTTAAGAGCGATGTGATTTAGCATATTTTTAGTCTCAATACTTCATTAAAAGAGCGATCAGAGCGCACGCGCTGCTCCGTGTCAAGCTGTTTGCACGCGCAGCGCAGCGCTCACAGCGAGGGGCCTTAAGTGGCGGAATTTTCGGCTTTAAAAATAAAAATTAAAAAAGATGCCAGAAGTGAAATGTTTAAGTTCAGTCTGTAAAGTTCTGTAACTCTACAGCTGCTCTTCCTGATGAACTCTGTATCCTCTGGTCAGAGACTAACGGCCTCATAGTGTATCATCAATGATCAATGCTATGATGGCTCCATGTAGTTTCATTAATATCTAGCTGTATTAATACTAATATTACTGCTATTTGAACCATACAGATATTTTATTTATTACTATTATAGATAAATATACCAGTATCGTATTTATGGTATACTGTTTTTATGGTATTGTATCATGATATTTATGGCAGGTATGGTATAGAAGATCGTGACAACCAGGTAGAGGCAGAACAGACTCGAGGAACAGACTCATGGCTCAGCAGAGCACAAGACTTGAAGACGTGTTCACGCCAACAACAAAAAAAGGAAGTTGGTTCATGAATGACCATATTATACACAATATTACTATTATTATAGTATTATAGGGCCCGATCACTGACTTGGTGTCAGAATGGAGGACCTATAGATTATCATACAACGTCCAACATCGATGTTCGTGGAAGTCACCACCAGCACCGCGCGCCTATCCTCCTCACCTTTTTCACCCCTAACCCGTTTTCATGCCTGATATATATATATATATGTTATAAGCTTTGATCACTAAATGGCCTTTATTTTGTTTTATTTGTTCCCCGTGCACTTTCCCAGTAACTCATGATAAATGTATCTCAGTCATTAACATCCTGACAAAATCAAACATCCACTTTCTATCAACAACTCAGAGAGCCACCTGGCATCAAGGGGAATAACCATCTGCACAGGATGACCTTAACGAATATCTGTGATCCACACTGCAACTTCCTCCTGTCCATAAACCCCATCCTGATGCTAACCTGGGAGTTAAGGATACAAGTGAGAGATTCAGCTTGCTGCTTAGCAGTACTGAGTCATCAAGCCAATAGAATCCAATGAGGACTTGTAGTGTTTTACTGTAACAGTATTGGTCTACGACAACTATAAGGTTCTTCCCTGCAATTCAGGTGTAACTGTGTAGGTACAATATGTCAAGCAAGTTTTCATCTTGTCAGCGCTGGTGAATCAACAGTGTGTTTCCGGTTTGTTGAAGCCAAGTCAGGCAACAGCATTGATGTTGGATAAGAAGTGAGACTAAGAGCCATAGAGCTACATGGTGCTGCCAAATCTTTGCCACCGAGTTCACCCCCAGAGCTCCTGACCAGCCATTGATCATCGTGACATGTTCTTGGTGGCCGGCCACAGGCTAGATCCAACACTGCCCACCTGGTTAGCCGAGAGTGCGAGATGTGAACACTAATGTGTGTAAATGTACTTTTGTGCGATCTGAAACGTATATAAATTTCTTGTACATGGGTGCAAAGTGCTGCATATTTCTACAATACAACTTGTGTGCCTACCATGTTTGATTGTGCAAGTTTCAAGGGTAAACAATGATTTCATGTCATATTTTAGGGTTTCGGCATGGCTAAAAACTACAGATAAGCAAGCAGAATATAGATATCTTCTACCTGGTGGTCCTACAAATAGCAATCATAAAGAGACTTAGTTGTGTTAGTTAGTTTTACCAAAGAAACAAATCCAATTTTCCTTTTCACGTGTGAACTTTTGAAATATAAAAAATAAGCACATTACTGCATCCTCTTAGTTAGGAGACCACAAGACGTCTACATTGATAGCTTGTGTCCAGTCATATTTTTTGTCCAGACATCATATCACAACTATAGTGATGCACTGGTACAATCATTGCACATATGTACAAAATGAATTGCATATGTACGAAAGAATGTGGTCGTTTGAGTCTTTCATCAAACTATTTCAGTGATTAAGCTTTTTATTTTTAAGAGTAAAGATGGGATGATAAAATTTAGATGCAAACATTTTCTATATATAATTTTTTTTTTTTACCATTTAACTGCAATATACAGTTTCTTTTTTTTTGACCCAGCAGTATAAACATAGCCACTGGCAGCGAGACAGGAAGGGTGGTCAGCATTACTCACTGACAAGGCCTGATCCCCTGCCACACACATGGCTCTAGCTGGGAGACAGCTGGCCTACCAAGCCCTGACACACAGATATGAAAAGGGCTGACTAATTGTTGGGGGAAATGTTAGGGGGGGCTAGTTTAAGTCTGGAGCAATCAGAAGCTCAGATTTTCAACATTATATTACATCAAAAGAGATGCTGTAAACTGCCTGAATGGAAAAAGCACCTCCTTGTTGTGTTTTTATACAAACTGTGATACCATTAATACTTTATACCCACAGAGATGAAAGCCATCATCACAGTATGCCCTCCAATGGGACCTTGCACACACAAACAGAGCGTGAAATCTCATATAAAGACTAATGAACATGACGGAACATGAAAAAAATGTAATGAAAAATTTACTTACTCCCAGAACTCAATGACTGGAGAGGTTGCATTGACGTTTGTAATGTTGGTTCTATTATCTCCAAAGGAGTCGACACAGTTCTCTGTGAATACACAATGTCATAACTTTTCAGTTTGTTCTGCAGATAGAGATTTAGAGATGACATTTCACATTCATTTCAAGGACAGATTTTCGATTTGATTTCATCTTGAAACAAAAAAGATGCACATGATTATTTTTGCACACAGGAATGATTTCCTCTTTCATCCAGCTTTCCCTCCCTCTACCTGTGTTCCAGTAATGCCCACAGGCAGCCCACGGCAGCTCTGTGGTGAAGCAGTTGAAGAAGTAGAAGATGGCCCAGGCAAGGATTACCACATAGTACACGTTTAGATAAGCTGCAATCACTTGCGTTGCAAATCCAATTCCTGAAAAGGCAAAAATACACAGGTAAAGAAATGAATAACTGCAGGCAAATGGGATGGATCTTCAAATTAGTATGAAGGATATAATGAGCAGGTTTTCTCACCCTCAAATAGCGGGCAGATTTTCCTCCAGCAGGTGATGCCTCCCTCAGTGGTGAACTGACCCATGGCAGTCTCCAGGAAAAACACAGGGATACCGCAGCACACAAAGAAGATGACATATGGAATGAAGAATGCACCTATAGGCACACAAGAGAAAATATAAACAAGAGAATGAATCAATAAAAAAACTATAACACTTTAAACGAGTGTGACAGGAGCGATTCATATGATTTAGATAAAAGCACTCTGGGATGACACACTCTATTGCCAAATGACATTTTCATATGATAAATGGAGGATCCATACTGTGCCGTCTAATGATATCTAATGAGGGAACACACCTCTTTCGTGATTGTGCATGATGGATGAAATAATAAAAGACATCATATTTTGATACTTCGCTTGCCATTTATTTTTAATAAAAACAAAGCTCCTAGAAACAAAATTGACCACCCTCTTTGGTTTGCTGAAAGATAAAAAATAACTCGTCTTAACTCCTTTACTCAGGAAGCTGCCTTTTACATTTGAATGATCATATCTTATCCGACCTTTGTGTCTAATCAGGTAATATTAGTATATGTTTTTTTTCTAGTCGTGCCTTTCCTATTCGTACTTTCCTTGGTTCCTCCATCCTGAATGAAAGGTCCAACAATTGTCCAACACAAAAACGTCTCCTATCACCATGATTCTTTGGTGTGTGTCCACAGATAATTAAAACTTCTTTACCTCCTCCATTCTTGTAGCAGAGGTAAGGAAACCTCCAGACGTTACCCAGCCCGATGATCTCTCCAGCGACAGAAAGGACAAACTCAATCTTGTTGTTCCATTGGCCCCTCTCTTTGATCTGCACCTTGTCTAGGCTGGTGCTGGACCCTTCCGGGTCTCTGCCATCCTCTGATTTACCCTTTACAACGGGCCCGCTCGTCTCAGCTGTCATGACGTTCCAGCAGCCTGGTGAGAGAGAGAGAAAGAAAACAGAAGGACAGAATTATTGTATTTCATGACTTTCTCTGGAATTTTGATTTTTCCTGTAATATCTGAATGGACTGTGGCATCAGTGCCAAAGTACCTATTGACAAGTCCACACTTGGTCAAGGTTCAAATTAACAGAAGTCCAAGTAATGTCACTTATTATGAACTGCTTGACTCTTTAATCAGCCATGTATCTCAAATAATAAAGAACCTGGTCAAATTAAGTGTGTCGTCTCATCAACTATTAATTCAATTAAAAGACAACATCATCACAAATTAAAAAGTAGAAAAGACATTGTACATGCATGTTGATGTTCGTGGGCAGATAAGAAACCTGCACGGAACCACTAACTTCTGTGAACACTGGCTCAACTCTTCTTGGTATCTCTGCTTGATATCACTGTGATGCCATTGTTATGTAGTATCGAAAAACAACCTGATGATGTGTACAGTGAACATCTATTGTACTTATTGAATGCAAAGTTAACCGCCATATGTCAACGTAAAGAAAAAGACTTGATCATGCAATATAAATCCAAGATATGAAACAATCATTCGCCTACTCACCGGTCTCCTATGTGACAGTGGCAAACTTCTTTTTGGCTCCCGCGATGATGTGCACAAAAGAATTGGCTGTACACAACACAGGGTGTTAAGCCTGATCAGGGAGGTGCAACAAAAGAGAGAGAGGGGGCAAAAGAGGAAAATTAGAACAATCTGGATCCGCGTTGAGTAAAGTGGCGGTGGTGAATCTACCGTCTATATAAAGGAAGATCCCAGACGTGACCGAGGGACGGGAGATCTTGCTCCACGCAATGGAAAACTTGCGACTGCGCTCCCACTCTTCAAGCGCTCTACTCTCAAGCGCCTCTACTTGGATAACAGCCATCTGGTAACAAATCCAGCTCTCACACCAGCGTTACCACGGCAGAGAGAGAGCAGGGTGACACGAGGAGACGCGAGGGAAAAGTTAGGTCGGCGCACATTTAAGCATGCACTTTGGAGTTGTTCTGTAAATTAAACAACATGAAGTAGCTTATTGTGTTACAGCCGCCCATTTACATTTAGGCATGTCTATAAATGCATGGGTGAGATGTGGCATACACAACATCAGACGCTCCACGTGCGTAATGCTAAAATACACCAATGAAATAAGGCCCTACAGCACAAACTAATTAAGCTACATATCAAGTTGAAAATTCAGCATGTAGCAGTCAGACAACACTAGATATGATTGTCAGTCCTTAATCTTTTTCTTCTTTCAATATGGGTCTTATTCTGATAATTATGTAAATTTTTACAATAATAGCACACACTGAATCAACAAAGAATGCATTATCGTGTAAACAAACCGGTGTGTGCAGAAAAATGGCCGTAAGGTTGGTTAGCTGGCAAGTACAAGTAAAGCAGGGGGACTGAGGTTAGCTAAAATGGCTAATCCGAATATCTCCTTCATTGTTATAATGTTCCCAATTCATAATTAGAAGTTTCCTTTCAATGTTTACCTTCAGCATCCATTCACATTCAAATCTGGTTTTCAAAAGACATAAATTGTTTTTTTTTTAGAGCTAAATTCTCTAATTACTATGTAGCCTAGTTAGTGGGTAACCTGATGTTCACTCTAACGCCACCAGATGGCGCTGTGCCTTTTTCGGGTACCCCTAAATTGAGCGGCGCTCTACAGGAAGTAATGTCAAGAGGCGCGCGAACAGGTGAAAAGCAAAACAGGAAGTGAAGACCAGTTGAGCTATCTGTCACGTGGTTGAATACACAATGTTATTTTATGTACAAATCGATCAAAAGACGTGCATTAATAGGTTTGTGTGGACAGAAGAATGTAGGTCTATGTTTTCTGTTCATTTACATATGTATATGTTAACATTCATGTTCGAGGACAGTCAGTGTGTGTGTGTGTGTGCATGCTAGCAAACTATCTTGTGCTATCGGGTTGATTCCCGCCTCCCCAAAGATAGATTGTACTTAGTATACTGAGATGTACGAGGCTACACCATTTCAATCGATATTAACACAGCAAATGGTTTGAGTTATATCAGAAATAACTGCATGTGGCGTTCTATATTTTATTTGTGTATGATTAGAAGTGTTGTTTATACACTCAATGAATCCACCAAACCGACATACTGTAACATTATGGTTTTAAGTCCCTTTCTTTAGGTGCTGCACTATACATATTAGTAATGTAGATTTGGGATAGTCTTGTTGCATTATTTTTAATAGTGAATTACATTTTGCAGAATGACGTTGTGTCTGGAGTGGAGGACTCTTTGTTAAATCTGACACAAATTGGACATTTAATGCCTCTCATGAGATTGGTTGGGAAATAAAGAACCCTGAATATAGCTTTGTGTCTGGAGTCTAAAGTTACACATGCTCACACATTGTTAATAACAATATGACAAAATAATGGTATGACATCTGCATTAGAACCCTGTGTCATATCAGCATCTTTAAATATTATTATTAATACAGATATTTTTATCAGCTGTGGACACTTTTTTTATTCACCTGAGGTCCTTGTTGGTTTAAGACGTGTGGGAAGACAAGTCTTGATCTCCAAAGAGGCGGCAACCCCGTTGGATTTATGAATTGTTATTAACATTCTGCTTACCTTTGTCCACACAGTTGCTCCAACTCACACCTCTTTGTCCCCTCGAGAAGTCACTCGGCACCCAAGCATAGAACATGATCTCCTCATTTGAACACATTGGACTGCTTTTGTGACTCGCTAAAGATGAACGATCAGCCCATCATAAAGTCTTAATAACCCATGCTGCTTAAAGAAAAATCATGTATTATTGGCTTAAATAGGGAGTTTATATGGGTTGTAGGGTCTGTTCATACACAAGTTGATTGCCTGGTTTCCAGGCGTGATAGACTCAGTGCACTAGGAACTCCTCTGACTCTAAAAGCCTGACCTAGTCTCTAAGAATCCCTTCACGAAGAGGGCACTCGTCATTAGAAGCTTAAAGGAAGTGCCCTGGATAAGAAGTATGGCCACCCAAAGTGGCTGGAAAACACTCACTGTGCTTTTCAGATAGAGTCAAGTCCTTTATTTATGTTGCCCTGTACAACAATATCAGAAGGGGAATGCTTGATCAGGATGCAACTTTGATTATTTCTTGGAGGTAGAGGGACTGCGTCAGAGCAAGTGTTCCTGTTTTCATTTGCTTTTTGAGGATGAGTCCTCCAAAAAGTGCTGCATGTTTCTGCGGTGTAACGAGTGCGGTGATACAAGTACACAAAATAGTTTTTGACTCCATCTGATGCAGTCACAAACTCTTTTGGAAGGTCAAGAAAGAGATGTGTACTATGATGTGAGAGAGATTGCTTCCGGAAGATGTGTTAGAAACGGAGAACCTTTCATCTCCCGCACTGGATTGTCTGTTGGCGAGATGGCTGCAGGTCATTCTGTTCAACCACGATCATTCTGGCCTACTGACTCCAGAACAAGCAAGATGCTTCAAAGGGATTGGCCGCCTCTGTCTCAAGGCACCACAGACTATTGTTCCATTGGTTGTTAAAGTCTGGGGGAACACATCACTGTGCTGTTGCGACACTGGAAAAAAGACTTGTCGCTGGGATACCTACCAACAGTCTTTTACAAGGTCGGTGCTGCAAGTGGTCAAGAAAATGTTCTCTCCACTAAGAAATGAAATATTCATATAGGTTCATGCATTTGCTCTTTTCACAGAAATGTTGGGTATTACTCCTTCTGCTTCAAGCTGTAACAACAACCTTCGGCAGCACCAAGCATTGTTTTTCATTGGGTTCTGAACCGTTTTCCATTTTCCTTATTCCACATCAGCACTAGAGAAGTTGAACAAAAAACAGACACACATAACACTTACTTCTAACTTACTTATCCTCTGCAATTGTTTTATCAGACTTTAGTTAGTTAGAACAGCGGGCGGGTCAGATTAGGGTTGTTCGTCACAACTAAAAGCGAAACGTATCATGGACTGAAGTGAGACTGAAGTGAGCTATTGTAAAACAGTCATCAAGTATGACATTGTTAAATTGAAATGGCTTTTTAAAATTAATGAATTAATAATAAAGCTAACAATAGAATAGTCCCTCTTGAACTAGTTGCCTGCACATACAAAGGGTGCTTGTATTGATTATCAGCTAGCAACTTTATTTCCATTACAGACTATCATTATATTCATTTCATTATCTATTAACATAGATTTGTATGTTGCCATTTATTGTGCGACACTGAAAGCCTGCCCAGCGTCCGTAGGATGGCTTTGATAACTGCTGCTGAATCGTGGTGCTGTGCAGGTTGTTGCCTTCGCATTCTGCGGAAGGTTATGTTTTGATTGCTGTGTATTTATTAATTTATTTGTATGTGTGTGTGTTTGTGTGTTATTCGCATAACTCAAAAAGTATTAAACCGAATCGCATGAAATTTGGTGGGATGATTGGTTATTATCCGGGGACCACTTGATTCGATTTTGGGATCGGTCAAGGTCAAGGTCAAGGTCATGAAAAGGTACGGCGAAGGTGAAGGTATGCGCTCTACCGAGTGCCCGTTCTAGTTGTTAGTGTATTTCTGTTCACTCGCATATTCTGGCCAACATTGTCGCTAGATGATAACAGATGATCTCGAGTGTACCTGCAACACACACAGCCACATCCTCGACACCGCAGATCACTGTTTTATTTGGGTGAAGATACCAGTCTGGTGTCTTAAGGTCGGTGAGGGAGATATAGCTCTATAGATGAAACAGGGCAGAGAGGATCTTCAGGCTGTTCATATATGAATCTCCTTGTGCCCTCATTATTCTCCTCCTGTGGGTCATCGTGGTTCTTTGTATGCTCGTTGGCCAGAGTTGCAAACTCAAGCCCATGTTCTTCTTTTTTGATGCTGAATGATGTGGGTTGGAGCTGCTGATTGCCGTCGTTTCTCCTGCACCCCCTCAAGATTTAAGGTATACAGCACCTTCTCTGTCCTTTTCAAGATATCTTTTGATATGGCCTCATGATAAACTGTTTTGTTGACTCCTTTCTTTCACAATTTGTTCACAACATTGTTGATACATGTTGCTTGTTGTAAACAGTTTCTGAGACACCAGGACCAACTGAGTGTGGCGAAATAAGTCATGTGTAGTTCAGTAAATAGAATAGTGTCTTGGGTGTAATGCAAGTTAGGAGAGTTTCCTATGTGTTTATAAGAAGGAAGAGTTCATTGTCATAAAAATGTGGGGTACAGGGATATGTATCACCAGCTCCTGTGCACACGAAAAATGATGAGAATCGCTGTGTACAAGATGGAAGCAGAAAACGCTAAGTAGCAATTGCATACCTAAAGTCATGTGAATTTGTATTTGGCAGGTTAGCTGATATTTATGCATCTTGGGTTGTTCGTTGGTGGCGCAATGTTTTTTTGCGTATTGCTATCGTAGTCGGAGCGGTGGCCTTGGTAATGAGCCCTTGTCATTCATATAATCGTTTTGTAAGACTGTTTAGTATTACATATGGTGTATCTTAGTCACATTTAGATGTATGAAAATATGTGACAAAAGTAAGACATATTACCAGGAGGTGTAATTAATAATGTTTTGCATTTGTGGTATTTTGAAACCGTTAGTGATGAATAAGCAATATAACGAGAATCTCTGCGTTGAAGATAAGCCAAAACAATCTGTGTAGCGATTGTATCCTGAAAGTCAAAGCTGCACCAGATTGAGCCTGTGTGATATAATTATGTATAATTATATAATTATAATATAATTATTAACATAAAATGCTCAGGCCACAGAGTTTGTTTTTACAGTTTCTGACATTGGAAGAGAAATCTCAACTTTCTTTGACCTTCTATGACGTCTTCAGTTCTAAAACTACACATTCAAGCCGACACCAGTCTTCAAAGCGTTTCACTGCTCATTTCCTCTGCTCAGCGGTGTTCTTTTCATTTTGGGTTTTTTCCAGTTCATAGACTTCCTCTTCAAGCAGCTCTGCATGTTTAGCGGGTGGATTTTTATCTCTGGAGACTTCTCAAATTACTGCTTCATAATTAGAGCACCCAGGAAATTAAAGTTAAATGTTAACATTTTGTAGCGGGTTTTAGTTCACTTTGTTACTTTGTATCTGTACGTAACTGCTGTGAAACAAGCTTTTTCGAAATTTGTGGTAGTACCTTCCAATTAGGTAAGTGTGTTGTGTTAATTTGGTTTTATATCATGAGTTTGTGGTCCAGAGTTATAGTTATTATTTATAAATACTAACGCATATACGCCAGGATTGTATTAACTTGAACACGTGTTCAATATCTATTTTCAGTTTCATTGGGACATTTAAACCTACAATCCATCTCCTGATGTTGCTCACCACCTTAAGCTAACGTTAATAAGCAGATCGGGTTATGACTGGAAATCAGTTGTCTTTTGTAAATATGATGATATTGAGGATGTATGTAGATTTTTCTGTGACTTTTTGCTGGATATGAAACAGTCTGATGCCTGTATATGACCTCCATAAGATGTCTTCTTTGAGTCATGAAGACGATGCTCTTATTTATACAAACAACAGTGGATTAAGTATTCGGATCATTTACTTTAAGTAAAAATAGAAAATTAAGTCTTTTATTTTTAGTTTTTTAAATTTGTATTACTCAAAAAGTTCATGTAAGAACAATTAAAAGGTTTACTTTGCCCTGATTAGTGTTGTGATACTGCATCATATTTTGTAATGTAAATAACATTTAGTGGGCAAATAAAAACTACAAAATGAGTAGCGTAAAATGGAAATACACAATTGCAATTTTGATATACTGAAAGCATTATCACATGAAACAAGGACGTGTTGTGTTTTCATTACCATAGAATGAGCCGTTTAAATCTTTTTAGGGAGCGAGTCCTGTTCACGGAGTCCTCCATGTTTTTACAGTAGCCCCAGTTTGCACGATTGAAGCACTGGCTCTTGAACAGAGGTATTCAATTAAGATTCAGCGAGGTCCATTTCAAGAGAATTTCCTCAAGCAAAGGTCCGCAACATCAACATAATGTCTAACTTGCAAATTATTTTGTTCCATATACATAGAATGAAATAGTCGATCAGTTGTATCAACCTATGTATGTCGATAAAAACGGACTCAAAATCCCCCCCAAAAAACATTCGATTGAATTATATCTCAACAATAATAATTGTCAGATTTCATATTGAACTGGATGGATTATAAATAATGCATACTAATAAATACATAATAATAAATACATGTTCTTCTATTATTTCAATTAAAATATCGTATGGATTAAAAAACTAAATTCTTGACCGAAAGCTGTTGAAAAAGTCCTAAATTGAGAAAAATTACCTGAATTATCTTTGCCATGCAGCTATGAATTCATTTAATTCAGGTGTGATGTGGTCAATCAAAAAACACAAGATATTCTATTTTTCTCATCTACTTAAATATAAATCTGTGCAGGGACTATATCTGTGGTTATTGAAACATCTTATTTTAGCTCTATTCCCTCTCTGTTAACATCATTGTTGGCCAGTGAATTAATATTTTAGGATTATGATCATATTGGGATCTTGGATTGTTTATTTTTGTTATGTGCCTTCAATTGCTCAAAAGATGTGTGCTTTGTCTCATAGTTGAACTTCACATTGATACTTTTCATAATCGCCACAGTCTCTGAACATATGCAACATACTGGTTTACAACTGCTCATCGGAAGATTAACAACTATTGGTTAAAGGCTCTGGATTTTCTGTCCTCTCTTATTGCTAAACACCATGAGCAATAACTTCTCTGAATATCAGTTGATTAGTAACCCCTGGCAGAGTGTATCATATACAAATATAAAAATGTTCATAGTATAGTATGGCAGAAAACAAGCCACAGGATATTATGTCACTTAAATGTCATAAAAAGTCAAATTATAGTACATTAAATGCAACTAAAAGTCAACTATCTCAAAAGTTGCAATGTAATAAAAATGTCATTAAAAAGTCATAGTATAATATCATAAAACATCACAGTATAGGAAGTCAGTCTGCCATAAAAAAGACATAGCATAGTGTGTAGGAGGAAACACGACAAACTGACAATGAACCAGGGATTGAATCAGGGCGGCGCAGACCATCAGAAAGGCGGGAAAACCCACACAGGCAGGAAGTAAAACATTACATGCGAGGAGTGAACCATACAATAGAACAGGAGACAGACTAAAAGAAAGAAAGGTGATCTCCACCAGGTGTGTCTGCAACAACCTCTGTATGGTGTGATTGGATGAGCACAACCTATAATATGGGCACACAGACAGCATTTCACAGGAGATGGACTTCCTTATTTAACTTTCTCTAAACTTAATTCTATAGGAGGATTTTTGGATGGAATTCATTCCTCTCATCGTCATTTGATATGTCTGACGTGTTTGAAGCCCATTCAACTTTAGCCAGATCTGCCATTCGATGCCTCGCTATGTGACTTCTTTCCAGAGTGTACGAGCCTGCAGACCAAGAGACACACCACCCCACATCGTCATATTAACATCAATTTGCTTGAGCAATTCAACAAAACGCCCCCAGAACATTTAAACACGGGTCACTTCACTGAGAAAGCCTTAGACTGCATTGATGCACAATTTTAACAAACAACAAAAATAAACTGTGAGGGAAAGTGGAGAAAAAAGAAGCTAGAGGAAATGCAAAACAAAGAGCCCAGCGCCGCAGATCCCAAACCAGGTTCAACACACTATCTGCAGCCAATCCACTGCCTCCATTCAGGCCACTTGAATTCAGCGTTTCTTTTATCCCCATGCGACAATTAGTCTGGTGTCCAACAAAAGGTAGTATTTACATTCTCAACAATAGTGTGACTGTATCAGATCATGGTATGAGGGGGTGATAATTAAGCTTGAGTCACAGTTATACACACGGGCATGCATATACACAGAAACACACACACACCAGTACACACACTCTGACCCCACCTTACTGAGTCCAATGGCGTTCTCCGCTTGGCAAGAGAGGCGAGTGTTGAGTGGCTACCAACCAGGCCACCCAGGAGTGAGTGAGACCTGCCAGCAACACCGCCGCAGACATGCCAATAGAGATGAGAAGACTGATATCGGTATGATGAATATTAATACAATTAGAGACTAGTGATAGCCATCATGCAAAGCAGCAACATAGGCAAACACAGCCCTATATGAGCTGAATCTCTGCAAAAATATAATTAACAACTATATTTTTACCACAGAATTCATAAATAAATCGTATGCAAAGGACTAACATTCATATCTTATGATGTGGATGTAGTTATATATATATGTATATATATGTATGTATATATATATATATTTATATGTATATTTACATACATATTTATATATATATGTATATTTATATATATATATGTATATTTATATGTATGTATATATGTGTATATATATTTATATATATATATATATAACAATATTAAGGGTCTTTCAAATTTCCCATTTTGAGACTATTGTAAAGCCGTTATATATACTTTATTATCGAGGCATGTATATATTATTAAAGCACTGCAACTGTTTGAATGAACAAAGCTGTACAAATAAAGATGAGTTGAACGGTATATGTGGTTTCCATGTTCTCCCCTGTGCCGTTGTGTTTTCTCTTCAGGTTCTCCGGCTTCCTCCCACAGTCCAAAGACTCTAAATGGCCCATGTGACTGAAGGGTAGTCTGTGTCTGTTACTGTGTCTGTGTCATACCTGCCATTGTCTGTCAAACTGTCTGTTCCTGTGGGCGTGTGGTTAAAACAATGGCCCTTTACTGTAAGATCATTGGTTAGAATCCTGCTGCTTGTGTCTTTCTTCCATCATGTCCACTTCATCTCCCCCATATTACTCCCGGCTAACACATTTATTGAAAGGAATAAAAAGCAGTTTAAAACAAACACCAATACACCATACCTTAACCATAGCAGTGAGAGACGGAAAAAAGGTGATATACATTTTAGAAGGAACAGACACAATTATTCTCCCATAAAAGTTTACGAGATCAGACATGCTAATATGTTGTTTTTTTGTGGATGACGAACAACCTCAACAAAGGCACCATAAAAAACAGACACAGGACATTGAGGGAATGTACATATAATAAAGTCAAAATATATGTTAAGTAGGTGGAAGGGAGAAGAATGGATCAAGTTCTCAGGTGTCTCCTGCTAATTGACATTCAGTCACAAAAAGTTAATATCTCACGGCTTTTGTGAAAAGGATGTTGTGCTTCAACAAAGTGCCGACTCCATTTCTCTCACAAAAATGCAGAGAAAAGTGTCAGAACTGATTACTGCCATTTTCACTCACGCAGTCACTGACTTGTATGAGCACCAAGGTAATACTTTAATTCAAGCCCTTCTTCACCTTGCAGACTCCTCATGGGAGACTGATATTAAACCTGATGTGCAATTATACATTCAGCTATTCTTAGTTCTATCTGTCTCCGCGCTCACCTGCCAGACAGCCTTCTGATGCACAAGCTATTAGTAAATCCTGGAGTGCGATGGACCATGAGAGATGAGACAAACTGCGATGGACCATGAGAGATGAGACAAACTGCGATGGACCATGAGAGATGAGACAAACTGCGATGGACCATGAGAGATGAGACAAACTGGAGACATCATACACAGAATGGCTGCTGGTGGTCGATTTTTCACTATCATTCATCCACCTCCACCTCATCCTTACCTAAAGATAAGATGTCTGGGATGATTGACACCCCACCTCTTCTCTTGAATTTGTCATTTTACTTATCGTTTGCTGACATCTCAGTATCGACACAATGAGCAGGGGGATGGGAGCTATTATACCAGTGAGGTTTGGAGGCGGGCCGGTAATCACATACCTGTCCATCTGCCGTCAGCACAGGATTGAGGGTGATTGCATCTTTGTGCGTGAAGGCATGAGTATGTGGTGTATGACTTTGTGTGTGTGTGTGTGTGTGTGTGTGTTTCCAGGCTACACATCTTATTTCATCTGTTACACTCTAAATAAAAAATGTTAGACCAGCGCTGCTGTTTAAATCATTTGTCACCCGAGCTCACTATTTCATTGTGATCCATCATTTCATTACTCTTTCTCTAATTAATTCCTCTCAGTCTGGTCAGAAGTTGTAAATTACTGAGATGACTGATGTGGTCTTTTTTTCTTGAGTGGCGAGCCTCCCTCAAATGATCAGTTGATATATCAATAATTTCTGCCAATTTTGATAATGAATTAATCATTCTTGTATAAAGCAAAATATATTGTACAAGTATTTGCTGGTTTCTCATGACATGTGTTTTTTTTTCATTGTAAGTGACACAAACGTTATCTTTGAATCTTGATTTTATTGTGAGACAAAAAAGCAAACTAAAGATGTTAAGTTGGAGTCTGTTAGTAATGGAAATTTTTCCGACACTTAATAAAGTTAACAAATTAATCCATAATGGAAGAATTCATAATCATACAAATAATCCCCCCAAAGATGAAGCTAAATCTGTTTTATTCTCACTTATAAAGGGAAATAGTATTGATGTGAATTGTTCAAATTAACCTATGGAAAGAGTTTATCAGTATATGGCCAATCTTTCTAATCTCAAAACTATCCACATTTCTGTCTATTCATGCATCAAAAGGTGTTGAGAGAATCTTTCAGAGACTCGCCATGGCCTCCATCAGCAGATGAAGTGGCTCCGTTGTCATAGAGATGGTTTCATCATCATGTGACTGAAGTATGGCGTTATGGTGACCATATATGAAGGGAGAGACATGATCATCATTTTTTAGATCAGAAGGAAGCATTAAAAGACAGCAGATTAGACGGCTGCAATTAAAGTCTGTCATGTCGTCCAGTGGTAATTCTGTCATTATGATCTGATCAGGATATGATTTGAGTTCATGAGTTAATGAGGTAGTGGTTCCCAACCTGGGGTTTGAGACCCAAAGGGTACCAAGTTGGGGGAAGTCACAATATAATTAAAGGTAAAACAGAAACAAACAAATATTTACTAGTGTAATCTCATTACGTTTATCTTTCCACATATGTTGTGTGACACTGAATAGTATCCTGTCTCCTGGCCCCTGAAGGTCAATGTGAAAACAAAATCCCTCAAGTAGAATTGCTCATAATGTGCACAGTAAATATAACTTATGACAAGAGGTTGCAAGTACATACTGAATGAGTCACGAGCAAAGAAGGTTGGGAAAAACTGAGATACTAGAGCAGGCTTGTTAGCATGAAGGCCTTCATGAATCCTGTGCCACAAATGACCCCTACTGGTCAGAACTCTTCATTGCAACACCCCACAAACCCCTTCTTTAATAATGTCACTTCTTTCTTTCTCCTTAAATAACCTGTAGTTTTGTAATGTGTAATGAGTTACACACATAACATCAACACAAATATCCAAACGTTTCAAATTATGAATGCCCACCGAGCACATGATGAATGACCTTTATTTTATTACGGTTGTGTTTTGTTATGGAAAAAAAGTTGAATTCCTGCCGAAAGGTGTGTCGTATCTTATCATGGCTAGTGTGCAGAGGATGAAAATCCCTGAGGTGAATCTGGGAGAGGACAAGTCACTTCATATATCCTTTGCTTTGAATTAACCAGCAACATCGCTGTTAGTGCCATGAATGCAACGTGTGTCTTAACGTCATTCCCACCCATCCCCCCCAACAGGAACCATCGTCTCCCCTTATCCTATTAAGACAATTGCAAAGACTGGCATTCAAACATGTGCATGTGTGCGTCTCTCTCTCTCTCTCTCTCTGTCCTTGTTTCTCTCTGGATGCGTGTCTCTCTGTTTGTGTAACCGTCTATGCACGCAAACGCACACACATAGGCTACAGACGAATGCACACAAATATACCAACCCATACACACACTGGGCAGAGAAAGAGTAATTTCAAAATCAATCCGTTCGGAGAAAAAAGAAGAAGAAAAAGAAGGAGAGCCCAAAAAACCTCCACCAGTGTTGGCTGATTGTAAAGGACTGTCAGTTACTGCAGCTTTCTTTTGGGCAAAAGGGAAGCAGCAGGATTCAACTTGGGGCCCAATAAAGGGCCATTCTTCCTGGAAATCAGCCCTCGCACATGGACTTGAATGCTCTCGGGCGCTAATCTTCCGAGCGGTGGGAGCCCACTCTAAATGCACAGGCCGTGCCACCCCAGCAGGCACAGCCGTGCATGCTGATGCTATTACACACGGCCACGCTAACGCTAACGCTAACACAGGGGTAATGCTAACGCTATTGTTCTTTCTGATTGTTCTTCTCACAGCAAATGCTTGAGACAGGAAACACCATCCACGTCTAGGACCTCTGGTAAGACCTGCGACAGGAGAATGCCACTGAATGATACGTGTAGATCTGCTTCAACACCTCTAACGTAAGCGGCTCAAAGGTCAGGTCATCCAACTGACGACACACGGGCACGCTTTATTTTATGTTTTTTCGGCAGTGTCATATTAATGTCATAATTTTAGTGGAAATTATCTTTAATGATGTTCAAATTGTAGAGAAATGGAGACCATGTACAATTTGTCGATTCAGTTTTTTTCAATCTAGGGCTGCGTGGTGGTGAGGTCGCCTCACAGCAAGGTTCACCCGGGTTCGGATCCCGGTCGGGGCGGTCCTTCTGTGTGGAGTTTGCATGTTCTCCTCGAGTCGGCGTGGGTTCCCTCCGGGTTCTTCGGCTTCCTCCCACAATCCAAAGACATGCAGCTCAGGTTAAGTGGACTCTAAATGTCCCGTAGGTGTGACTTTGAGGGTGAAAGGTCGTCTGACTCTATATGTGCCCTGCGATGGACTGGCGACCCGTCCAGGGTGGGACCGACTCCAACAACCTTAAATAGGATAAGAGGTTTGGATAATGGATGGATGCTACTAAATAACTGCAACCATAACACCATAAAAAGAGTATTTTAGTCACTGGACAGCAGTATGTACCTGAGAATTAAACAAACTCATGGCACACAGAGCTGCACAGTCAGTCACACGGCTGTACGGACAGATTCACACACAAGAGAGATCGATTGATTCTTCTGGCGGCGACAATAAAACCATCTGCATGGATAGATAGGACACATGATGCACGTGTTCTCTGTGTTCTGTGTGTCTTACGTCGGCTTAAACTCGGCACAATGGGGACACACTCAGGACATATGCTATTGTGAATATTGTGGACATTTTTCATAACTCACATATCTAACATGTCGTAAGGTAAAGATATGCTCCTTGGTCTCTGAAGCACCACTGAGTTAGTTTAACTTGCTGCTTCGACAAATACAAAGACTGTTTTGTGCTGCAAACTACCATTGTTTGCAAACAGTGATGCACAACATTAGTTGTCTGCAAACAACTTAAGCCATCAGAATGATTTTAAAGATGCTGTAATCACAGAAAAATATCAGATACAAACACACAGAGGTCCAATTTATACTTCTATTTTGGTGATGAGGGTCAAGCAAGTGAGAGGGATATTAATTGACATCTATCGACCTTCATACAACACCATTCATTATGTCACACTGACCGTTTCCTCGACTCATTCATTGTGTTGTGAACATGGATCTATTCCTGCTCACCGTGTGGCGCTTCATGATCCTCTTCTCATTTTGGACTAATGCCAACAAATAGCCTGGATTGTAATGATGGGAACTGCAACCATGGTCAAGATGTTTCAAGTGTATCGCATAGTGCCGGTCGGTCATTTGAACATTTCTCCTTTTGAGACTTTGATTCTTTCTGATTAACATTGTTGTTATCACTGTCTGAGTCAAGCCTAGGTAGAGACGATCCAATTGACATGTGCATTGGAAATGAAGTTAAGTTAATATTTGTCCATTACAATTTCATTAAATGACTGTCTAATTTGATAAGCTCACATAAACAAAATGATTAACCGATTGGCAGTTCCCCTTCGCTCAACGGAGTCTCCTTGTATCTGCTTTCCACGTTGAAGTTGGATTCACTCACACCTCCTCAGTGCTGCAGCTCACATGGACTCACTGTGCATTACCTTCAGAAGACTTATCTGTTCTACTCATTGCATGTGTTGCAACTCTGCAATGATTCCTTCTGAACACATGACATCCATTGCGTCTGTCCATCCTGGAAAGGGATCCTCCTGTTGCCCTCCTGAAGGTTTCTTCCCCTTTTTCGCCGCGAACGTTTTTTTTTCTATTTCTCGGGAGCTTTTCCTGATCCTACGTGAGGTCAAAGGTCATGGATGTCGTATGTGTACAGATTGTAAAGCCCTCTGAGGCAAATTTGTAATTGGTGATATTGGGCTGTAAAAAATAAACTTAATTGAATTAAATCATGTATCTATAATATTCACTTCAATTACCTGCTAATGAATAAGTAACTGCTTGTTAACACGTGACCATATAGACTTTAGAAGGTGATCATATATGTTATGGTTGAGTTCATAGCTTGTTGTCCCAAGTGATGACAAAATACATTCAATGCAAGTTTTTATCATTTCAACTTGTATGTAAGGCTTTGAACTTGACGATTTCTACATTTAGTTTTTCAGACTAAAGTGACACAAATATCCAAAGTAGATTTCCCATCAAGTTCTTTAACTTCAGTTTCAAACTCCACATAACCTCACACACACACTGAAGGGGAAAGCATGAGCACAGTGGGATTGTTTTTCAGTATCCCTTCTTCTTGTCTTGAACAGTGAAGTTCAACCTCATCAAGTTCTGGAGACTGAAATGATGATGAGGATTTATTATGACTGTTTGCTTTGCAACACTCACCTATGAGAGCATGGATGCGCGTGAAGAGACTTCACAGGATCATCACACGACCAGGGGTCTAATGGCGTCTGCAGTTATCTCTAGTGAAACACTGCCCTCCAGTGGACATTCACGCCCTCGATGACCTTTCTCTTACACAACAAGCCCCGTCGGTCAGCTAGATGTTGGGATCTCTCACACAGGGAAACAGTTTGGGCTTGAGGAGTCTCAGGGTCTAAAATCAAACTGATATTAGCTAGACAGTAGAATTTGACTGAATGAAAAGAAGATTAAGTTAAGCTCTAATGCTCTTGAGACACCATCATCCCCTTAAAATAAAACCACGTTGAGTGAAATGTGCCGCATAATAAAAGTAAAAGAACGGTGGTGTTTAAGGCAATTAAAGGTTTAGGAAAAACATCATGGTTGATCTTAGTATGTAAACCAAGTAAAATATAAACAATATATCATACTGTAAGTGCAGAAAACACGTCACAAACATCACTAACAGAACTTCAAGATATCCTGTATGGGTGTTTTGGTTCATTATTTCATCACGTTCTCAATATTATTATTAATGCAAATGGATTTCTGTTGTAGTGACTTGAAATCCAAGTGCGTCTCAGATAGACATTAAAGAGTGACTTGTATATGACGAATGGGTGTGGGGGCAGGCTGGGTCCCTGGAGGATGAACCCTAATGTCATGATGATCCACTGACTGTCAATCGAATATCATCTTCTGATCAAAATGTCAATTTGTTCAACACTTTATGTCAAAATAACTTGAAAACAAATGACCTTCCCATGAGCCTCAGCTCATGGAAATGTCATTTGTACTTTAGGTCATGCTGTACTTTAACTTCTATTCTATTTCGTAAATGTTAGCATGTTAATATACTTTACTAAGAAGAACACGGTAAACATTTTACCAACTCAACCTCAGAAGGTTTGCATTTAGCTCAAAGCACAACGGGGACAAGAACATACAGCCTCACTGAACATCGCTTTCTGATGAAATCATGGAGGGTGTTACATCATGAGGCCTCGACTGAATCTCAGATTCACTTTGCTGGATCACTTTTTCCCAAAAACGTATATTGGAGAGGAAACAGTAGACTGAGAGGAAGATGTGAATGATTTGAGACCTCAGTCCAGCTTGAACCAGTGATGTCGTAATAATGACTGGACACGGTCATCGCCCTGAACCCCTTGGACATCAGGGTGCTCTAGGACTTCCTCCTTTGAGAGGGCCATGAGGTCATCGAATGGGACCCACTGCTTTATGAAGCATAACAACAAGAGCTTCTTTTGACCATCACACTGAAACATGTTCCTAAGGCAGAGACCTCTTTAAACAAAGCAATGAAAATGGAAACACAATCAAAGTTGACACTGAAAGGTGAAGCACAACGAATCAGAACAGGACATGTGACACGGGGCCAGGACACACCATGCTGGGTCATGCTGCTCTGGGAGATTTATTTAGGGATTATTCAATATTTTTTTGTTTTGTTTTTATTATGTTTTTCACTTGCGCTCCTGTCAGGAGTGTTGTAAATGGGACAGTCAAGCAGCAAGAGTCACAGTTCATCATCATCGTCATCATCACTGTCACCACCATTATTGTCATCCTCCTCATGGTATCATAATAATAATGTCACCATTGTTTTACTTTCCTCAAGCTAAAAAATAATTTACATCACATTGTTTTTACTGACTTTTGAGACCACAAACATTCCAGCAACACACTCTAGGATTAAGGGTGGGTAACAATCAGAAAAGCATGACTTTTTGCATAGTATTAAATGAACAAAGACATTGAGTTCTTTATTTACAATTATTGTATAGATAAAAAAAAAATCATAAAAACAAGATGAACACTTAGATCACTTACCCATAAATGGTATGCCAACAAGTTATCTGATGGCATTTCTCTTTTTCTTTGTTCCACAAACTGCATGCTGCTAAATACAGTACATCGAGGCAGGTGAGAGTATATTGCAAGAAGTATCATTGATATCATCATCATCATCATCTTCGGGGATATCAACAAAGTTATTGGTTGTTACAACACAAGTTATCATGTAGTTTTGAAGTGTTTCTGACAGGAGCCGTGATTGATTACATGGAGCCAAACAGCTGCATGGGCAGTGTGACTCGTGGTGCATGATGGTAGACGTAGTCAGGAAGAGTTCCTGTTCTCGCACCAGTCCGCATGGAGTTTCTGTCCTCAGTGGACTCATTGCTGTATTTACAAACATTATTTTTAAACTTGTGTTTGCATCCTTCTAAAGCTGAATGTCCTCCTGGATGTAAAAGTGGTTGGAAAATGTTGGCTTAAGTCTTTACTTGTTATTGAAAATGCTGTTGTTCCTGTTTTTTGTTTATTGTTTTTAATTTTTTACAGACAAATAAACAAATAAATTGTCAAGTTAAAACACTGGAAAGGGAAACAAAATAAATCAACAGCTTCTCAGCAGAATATCAGAATCCAGACAGTTTTTTCTCTCCAACTTAAACGAGACAGATATTATGCAAATGGTCCATATTACTTTGTCGACACGCCTGAGCTGACTGGTAAAGCTTGTGCACCCTTTCCAGATGGACGGATCGACTGGGAAATGACAGAGGAGGAGGATAGAAAAAAGAAAAAAACAGTTTGGATAAATGTTGTTATACTGAAGTAGTGTATAGATTTTTTTAAAGTAGAAAAATCGTGAATTTTTTCAAGTTGCATAATGAGCCTTTCACGTCATGCTTGCCAATGACTTCGGTTAGTAATAGAAATAACAATAGTACAGACTAGTTAAGTGGCCTTGTCCTTCTGAGTGCAATAAGACTGGATACATGTGCCCTCTGTATGTTACTTATCTCTGGTAATGTCTGATTGGTCAAAGCACAATAAATAGTTTACGACTAGTGAGTACAGTTGAGATGCTAGAGTACTGTATATTCTGTGACGGCAGGAAGACAAGCTCGGTTAAAACACACAAAAGCACATCTAGAGTTACACCACAGAAGTTTTCATTCATAACCAGATAGTGCAGAAAAGGATCGTCTTTTATATATATAGAAAAAGAGTCAAAGCAACATTCCATGTTTGTTGTAATTTGTCTTTTTTTGTGTGTCAGTTTTGCTTTTTTTGATGTTAAAGATACCAACATTGTTGTGGGGCTGCGTGTGTCACTGCCAGAGGAAACAGAAATCCTTTAAACAAATAATGAATCAAAATTAAATACAAAATAAAAATAAACACAATCTTTTAGATTTTGAACAAAAAAAGGTCTGATTTCCATGCTGCACAGATCAGCCAAATATAACTGTAGATTTCTAATATAACTCGATTGCAGCCTTTTTGGTGGTCACACAATCTTCTTAAACATCAAGTCCTTTGAACAAGCAGGTTTATCGAGATGAAAGTTCACGGTAAAGGTCCTGAAATCAGCCTTTGACTCGAGCCCTGACCCCAGGCCAGCGCTGAAGCACAGAAAAACAACTCATAGAAAAAAAAAGAGAAGTGAAAAATAATTAAATATTCCCCCTCTGTCACAAAAAGGAGGCCTCCGTTTAGAAAAGGCAAGCCGCTCCAACTTGATCCCAACAATCATATAGAGTAATACTAAGATTCCACATTTACTACGTATCCCATTATATTTTGGTTTCTTTTTGTTTGTTAATCCTCTAAAAATATCTACAATATTTGAAAAGATAGCAGGCAAATTCCAGCACGTTTTTTCAGTAATAACACACCAACGCAGCTCTGGTCCTTCTGAGCTTCAGTTTTGCCTCTTTCCTTCTAGAAACCAGGAAGTTTATCTCTACGAGGTTGTAAACAAATTACATTCTCTTTAAGACATAAATAAGTCAAAGTATTTTGAGCCATTGAAGCAGGAACAAGGCAACATGCCGACAAACAAAGATAAACTCTCTCTAAATATATTTATATGTATTTATATTTATAGATTATATACCATAAATGCTATCATCATCATTATTATTTTGCGTCCCTCTTTTCCGATAGGTGCAAAACTACTGTGCAAGTTGAGCCCTACCACCTCGTTACACATTTCTGTTTATGGATGAAATAAATGTTTACAGTCGGGTACATGTTCATGCCACACAGGGGGGGACGATGTTGTCATCAATACAGCAGTCGGCCGAAAGGCCGAGCCCATCCCAACACAAGGTCTCCCATCAAATTAAAACCCTTTAAAATAAAACTTGGGCAATGTACATTCATGCAGGAGCAACAATAATAATAACAATAATAATCAGAATCATAATAATAACAATGTTTTTCAATTTAATTTAAACTATTATCAGTATTGACAATGTTGTTGTTGTTGTTGTGGTTGAGGAGAGGGAGTGTAAGGAGAGTTTTGAGTCTTTCCTGTTTTGTGATTTGAACTCCTCAGCAGTGTCTCCCTCCTCCTCTTCGTCCTCCTCCTCCCGGTGCCACTAAAGACACAGTCATACATATGTGCAGTCAGCGGCACGCTTATACAGTACATGCGAACACGCATAGAGTCATACACACAACCACCGCCGCCACCCGACACACACCACCACAGACGCAGGGTGGCTGTGTGGGATTTGTGGCACTGTTGCGCTTTTTTGATTGTATGATAAGTTTTGTTTTTCTTTTCACCGTGTCATATTACTATAGACTTCCTCCATTTCGAGAGGAGCGGCGAGCTTTAAGAGCTCAAGGTTAAGGGAGGAAAGATGAGGATTTTGCCACAGAACCTGTCCGGTGTGGGCGAGTAAATGGGGGGAATGTGACCAAAGGGGGCTGGAGTATGAGAATTGAGATGGATTTGGTGAACTTTTGGGGGTGACAAGGTATACGGTTGCAGTTAAATGTCTGGAGGAATTGGATAAGGGCCCCCAGACTGCAAAGAAAGGACATTAGAGGTTAGAGCTGAGGTTAGGATCAGGGTTAGAGGCTGGTCTCCAAGCTGTGAAGAGGGCTGGCGGGGCCAGAGGAGGCGGCTGATTTACTGGTGTCGATGGTGAGATTGATGCCACTGTCGATGGCGTTGTTGTTCTTGTTGGGGGAGGAGGGCTGGCTGGAGAACTTCCTCCTCCGAGCAGAATCATCGTCGGTGTCGTCGATGAGCGGGATGTCGGGCGTGGAGTCTTCTATCCTAAACTCGGGGTGTGTCATGAAGTTGTGGATGGAGGATCTGGAGTCTGGTTTTTCCAGGCCTTCATAGAGAGAGCTACGGAATGCATTCACAACGCGGATCTGTTGTAATCAAAAGAAAGGGGAGGAAATAGAAGAAAAACGATGAGAGGCGATGTCAGAGAACCACAGAAGGGTGGGAAGGACCCTCGGGATTGGAGGAAAGAGGGAAGAGGAGGGACAGAGGGGAAGGACAGAACTTCTCAATTGAGGATAAAGAGGTGAAGGAGAAGATAAAGGAGGAGAAGCAACTGCAGTCTGTGTTCAGCTTTCACAAGACCACTACAGTTCACAAGTCACTCGGTTTTGGCGTGCACTAAGTAAAGCCGTGAGGAACACAATCGAGAAAAAAAAAGAAAAAAAATCATACATTTCAAGAAAAACAAAGACCAAAGCAACACAAACGCTCGTTGTAAGTATACGCTTTAGTCCAATGTGCTGTATACCTAGAAACAAGCCACGTTAATAAATGGAATGCTCAAAGAAAAAAATTAAAGGAGAATATCACATGCAAGTTTGAAGAAATCTGGTGGACGAGGTCAGTAAGAAGGAAGGAGGTTAGATCTGAGAGATCCAAATCGGGTGGTTTAAAGACTTCTGGAGTCACCAGAACAATATCCACACAGACTCTGAATGGGACACACAGAGATAGCACGGTCCCAAACAGAGCCATAGAGAGTCAAACTCTGCATGAGGGGGGTCAACACAAGCACTGCCTTGTGAAACGCACAACAAAATGTCAAACCTCCCAAAACAGAACATCAGTGATGTTTAGGTGAAGATATTATGAACACAGGAAGTAAATAAGAGGAAAACACAAACTACATGCAAAATGACCACCGGACGGGGAAGAAGAGGACACCGGCACACAGACTGCTGACACAAAACAAATGGAGGTGAATAATGAAAATAATATGTTTACTGTCAGAGGTCAGACAGCTTTCAACTCCATGCACGTCTAAGCAAACAGTCAAGTATAGGCCCCAAACCAGTATGTGATGCTTTAGTAGTAGAGAGAGTAGTATTTATGGATTCCAGGAAAGCGTTGTTTTCATCAAAACCCTTCCTGCATGTAACATATCAAGACGTTGGAATGTAGGATCTACGCACGGCGACATTATTTTATGTTTTTACCTTTTCATCTTAGCACATTGAGGTGTATACAAAAGGGCTAGCAATGTTACTGTGGACACCTGGAATTACTAATGCAGGATTATTATGTGCAAATATTATCAAACCCATTTTAGAATATAATTTTTTTAAATATTGATATAAAAAAGTAATTCCTAACCTTTACAAAGCTCTGAGACAATGTTTTTGGTTGATGACTGACTTCAACAATTTACCTGTTGTCAAAGCACTTTTTTCATCAATAAGTATCGTATAACAAAGAAATATTGGTACAACAGGGTTACAATAGTGTTTAACTCTTCCATTGACAGTGCATTAAAGGCCTCATAGATATTGAGTTTTTGATCAGATGGAATACTGTAAATACTGTAAATATTGTCGTACTGCTCCTCTGGAAACCCTAAAGTAGGGTATACGGAGACACAACAGATAACACAAATAATAAGAGTGGCCTGTCTGGATGAGTGCATGTGACAGGATGTCTGACAAGTAACACTGATGGGGTGTTAGAAACGGGTGGGTGGGGGGTTGAATTGACATCGCTGGTGCTGCATAGGCTCTATGTCCGTAACTATGGCAACATGACAGTTAACTACACTGACAGTATGAAGCGACAAGACGGGATGAATTATTTGCTTCATGGGGATTCCCCATCCCTCGGCAGAGTTTTACATCTGATTCTTATCCGTAGATAAAGGTTAAAGACACTGTAAACAAGAGAGGAAGAAAGAGAAGATGGAAGTCGACAAAATAATTAAGTAACGATAATCCCTGATATTGACAGTGGCCTCTTGTGGCTAGATTTCAGTTGCACCTTTTTAGATCCCCATTTGAAAGACAATTCTTATTTTTAAAAATATATATTAGGTCTAGGACACAAACTAGTAGCGCCCTTTATGTTTTCCTTTATGTCAGCTGGAGAATAGCAGGAAGAAATTTTGCTCCGCTCAATTCAGTGTGATTTGCCTCATCAGTACCAAACTGACGGATGAAATAAGACAACATTGTAACTTATACTTGAATGTTTACCCAATCTCTTGGTGAGTTGATTGGAATTAGTTCACATAAATGTTTGTCAAGAAACAAAAATGGACGGCTTGGAGAATGGGATGGTGGATGGGGGATGAGCAGAGGGAGACAAACTCACAACCTGAAATGTCACGCCGTGGGTATCACCCTTAGTCCTGCACTCCTAGCACTCTGAGGAAACAAACACACATCCACCAATGAGACGACAGTAGACCCAAGCACGGGAGGAGATATCAAGATGAATTTGAAATCCAGTATGAACAGCAAAAAGACAGAAGAGAGAGAGAGAGAGAAAATGAAAAAAGCAGATAGCGAGAGAGAAAAAAAAAAAAGAAGACGAATCTTCAGAGATGCCAACCCCAAAATGGAGACTGTCACGGTAATTTGTTGTAAGAATTACAAGCCGGACAAGGTGCAGAGAAAGATAACTTCATGACATGATGGCACCTCTGAAGCAAAGAGAGCAGAGAAGCAGACTGACAGAGTTCTGACTCACGGCCAGTAGTGGGAGGAGCAGTAGCAGCAGTAGTGCTTGTAGGAGAGGAAAGGGCATTGGACAAGGACACGTGACTAGGACTAGAAACATTGGTTACATCCTGGGTCTGGCTGGTGGTGGATGATTGGCGTCTCAGAGCCCCCGCCCCCTGAAAGGAGGTGCCACTCTTGAAGGTGTTGACTACGTCAATCTGTAGGAGAAGAGCGGAACAGGAGAGGACAAATGGCTGCTCAGAGTGACAGAGACCAAATGGCAACACAGGTTGATTTGCTGGGTGACTAAAGGGAGTACAGTGTCTCAACCATGAAATGATGGGGTGGGGGGGTTAGGGGAGAGACACAGCTAAAGGTCAGGGTGTAGTATGCCCTCACGAAAATTTTACTCAAAGGGTAAGTTTACCCTAATTACGAAAAAAACAACTCTCTTACCTCGCTCCAAGTTTCTGACCCCGACCAAAAACAATGGAGGTGAATGAGTTTTCAATTGTGTGCTCACAGCACAGGTAGTGGAGGAGCTTGCTACTTTGTGTGATCCGACCCGTTCTCAAAGGGAACCTTTAATGTGTGCAGAACTACAGCAAATATAGGCAAAGTTGAACCAGGAAGTTGGTCTGTAACTTGAGTTGAATGTGTAAAACAAAGAATTTCTTTTCTCATTTAACAGTTTGATTTAATCAGGGAGTTTTTGTGTAAAACCTTTTCCATCTGACCACTCTTGCCTGTTGCCTTGTTGGACCCATCTTTAATGATGTCATCTGCTTTTCAGTTAAAATACACCGTGGTTCTCCTTTGATACGGAAAAGCCATATTTCGTCTGTAACTTAACCAAGTGTTGCTGCCTCTGTCGGATGACAGTATAATGTCTCGAGATACCTTCACCCTGAACCATTAGTGACATCAGTCAAATGAAATCAAGTCTGACACAGAAGCAAAAAACGTTCTTGAATATCACAGTGATAACGGTGTGCAGAGTGACTGTTGATTGTCGAGCTTCCACAGGTCCCCACACGTGATCGCTCAGTCCAGCGAGAGAAAGCTGCATCTTCATGTACCTAAATACCACTTTGAGATACAATTACTTGAAGGCTGTTACTGGCTAACATGAAGAACACACAACATAGTCTAGCACTTCTTCTTAGGGGTAAGCTAATCAGGTGTCATCTGAGTTTGTGCTACATCCGAGTACAGATGTATTATATGACAAAGACAGACAAAAAGCCTCGTCAGAAAACAGCCTGGTGGAATTAAATATTCTTGGTGCTTAACTGTCTTCACAAAAAGTAAACACTTATTATCAAGTTAAGATACAACTGATGAGAAGGAGCCCCTTTAATCAAAATGTCTCTTTCTTTCAAGAAGGAGCAATCCAGCAACATCTCTCTGTGAGATAAAACAACAAATCACAACTTGGGGATTGAACTTGTGTCCTCACCTGAGTCTGAATGCGGTTGAGTCCTCTAAACCAGAGGATCTGTCCTCTCCTCATCTCCCTCTCTGCATGGTCAATCTCATCATTATCATCATTTGGGTCCTCCTCTGGTAACTCATCTTTCCGGGTTAACTGGCCAGCCCTCCGCAGGAAACGCAACTTGCTATTGGGCACGCTGCAAATCACCTAAACCGGACAGGAGACAGAGCACCGGGTCAGAACAGTAGGAATACGAAGAGGAAGAGGAAAACATAATCAACGAGAATTAAAGCAAGAAAACCATCAGAGTGGAAATTTAAAAGAAAGAGACGGATGAGTTTGCATGTTACCTGTCCCCAGACCAGCTCTCCCAGCCCGAAGAAAATACACCACATCCACTTTTCCAGGTTCAGAGGTTGACAGCTGAATGGCTTCCCTCCCAATTGCACAATCACAATCTACAAAAAGCAAAGCACAAGTCATACAAATATATCATAGCTAACGTATGATCATAACCTACCAAAAACAATCAGCTTACCTGCAGAGCAAAAGTGCCAAAAACAATAGTGCAGAAGATGGGGTTCCTGAAGATACCATCGAAGACATTCCTCTCTCCATGGATTTTTCGGGCATTTATCTCGTTGAAGAGCTGCATCATGACGAAGGTGTTGAAGATGATGGTGTAGTGCTCAGATGGAGGGGCGTGGAGAGGAGCATTACGGCCGCTGTCAATGTCAAAGATCTTCTCTCCTACAGGGAGGGGGGGGATAATAAACTATTAGAACGATGTCATTAACTCTGAACCCGTTTCATGACACATCATAAAGGTGCAGATGCCCTAGTGTACTGCAGAGCTATAGTCCGTACCAGCAAAGAGGAGTGTGAAGATGAGGATGAGCTGGTAGATTCCGTGTCCCAGGATGTTCTTCGTCATGGTGCTGGAGATTAGCGGCTTGTTGCGACCGTATGGCTTCCTCATAAGCAGAGACTCTGTGGGAGGCTCTGTGGCCAGGGCCAGAGATGCAAACGTGTCCATGATCAGGTTCACCCACAACATCTGCACGGCCTTAAGAGGAGAATCCTGCAGAAATGTATAAGAAATCACACAAACGTCAGTACGAGGAGGGATGTAAAGAAGCGAATAACCAGCACTTCTACTAGAACAAATTTTTCACACCCTTGCCTTTCATTACCTACATCGTTTTGCTTGAAGTATTTCACTCTGAATTACAGAACATAATCCAGTTAAGCTAATATAACCCAATCACATGGCCATATTCACACACGACCACACACACGCGTGTCACACGCGTCTCTGACCTGTGTGATGCAGGCGCCAGTGAAAGCCACGATGACGGCCACAATGTTGACAGTCAGCTGGAACTGAAGAAATTTGGAGATGCTGTCATAGACGTTCCGGCCCCACATTACTGCTTTAACGATGCTGCTGAAGTTATCATCAGTCAGGATGATGTCTGACGCCTCCTTGGCCACATCTGTACCAGCAATACCCTGGAAGAGAACGGAAAAGGTGCAGTCAGAAACATGTGTGCATTACATTGAACTATTCCTAAACTTAATCCATCCACCTCTGGACTCTGGACAGGAGCTGTGATGATGGATAATGATCATTAGGGATGTCACAATTATGTTTCTATTTTGCTCCCAATATTGATCTCAGTCTTTTAAGAATCAATGAGTATAAGCTTATACCGACTCACTTCATATCTTTATTGTTTGACTATTTATTGTACTTTGTTTTCGACTGATTTCTGTTGTTGTACTATCCATTTTGCTGCAGTAATTCTGTAATGTAAAAGTTTGACAATTAAAAAGCTCTGCATTGCATTCAGAAAAGAAACACTTGCATTGAAGCTGTTACTTGATTTTCTTTCTCTGAAACATAAAGTATAAAACAAGGAAGCCTCCCTGTTATCGTTAACAACACCTGTGTGATATTCGATGTAAGACAAAGGATCAGATCGGGCTCAATATATTGCCGTTATCGATCGGTTAAAAATGCGTTAATAGACTCGATACCGGGACATCCCTAATGATGATACAGACTAATTAAGAGTCAGTGTGTGTGTATTGGTGGTTTGATGACAGGAGTAGGACACCCTCCAAGAAATTAGGTTGGAAACCTTATGATAATGGACCATGGAGGAAAATGGTAGTATGGATGAGCCAATTTATTTAATTTGTCAGGAGAGCAGAAGTAGAAGAAACAACTGAATACCAAATATTGTATTTTTGGTTTTCAGTAGTCTAACAAGTAATATCTACTGCAGAGAAACTGTGTGCACTCAGACATCCACTAGGGGGAGCTCCTAATCTACACGGCCACAGGCAGAGCTTAGAGGCAGAGAAGAAACCCTACATACTGCAGAGGTAGAAGATATCTGCAGATGTTGAGTAAGCGAGCAAGGCGGACAATTATACAAACAGTAGAATACAATGAAAACATGGTTTGCTCACCATGGCAAATCCGACATCAGCTTTCTTTAGTGCGGGTCCATCATTGGTCCCATCACCTGTCACAGCCACCACCTGCCTCTGTTCTGTCGCAGTACTGTCAATAATGCCTGTCAAACACACAGAGCAAATACATTGAACACACGATCTGAAAGACATTAATCTTGACCAAATAACACAAGTTATTAATGGATTTTGCGAAACTCCCGACCAATTATATAAACGGTAAAGCAGAAGACCAATGTCAAATCAAGGTGACTTTCAAGTAATGATTATGTAATACTGCAACCAGTTCACCTTTTACGAGTGTGTGTTTGTCGGTTGGGGAGGATCTGGCCAGAACTCGGAGTTTAGGCCAAACCTTGTCAAGACGCTCCTGCTCCACCTGGGCATGCACACACAGACAGAAATAAAAGGACAGGTGGTTATGATTTAGATTTAGGGAGGCATCTTTCTTTCTTCTGAGCTCAGCCTCTCTCCCTCTGACGGAGTTACTGTACCTCTCCTTTCTCATTGCGGATCCTCCTGTTGAACTCTTTACCATCGATGCAGAGGAAGTCCTCTCCGGGGCGGATGATACCACACTTGATGGCTATGGCCCTGGCTGTGTTGATGTTGTCTCCAGTCACCATGCGCACTGTGATGCCGGCACGCTGGCACTTCAGGATAGCATCGGGCACCTGAAGAGTCATTCAAGAACACATTTGTTGCTTTCTTTCTTATTTCTGGCTCTTTGCTGCTAAACGCTCCTCTATGTTCACCAGCTAGTCGTTAACTTTTACAGACCATTTGGTGCGGTGTAGGAAACATACAGTACGTTTTTAGGGAAAACAGCTAGCTGCTGCAGCCAAAGTAAAGGCTACAGTATGAGAGCTGTGAGACTGAAGAACAGTGAAAGTAATTATTTTTGGCACTATAATCAACTTCTTTACAAACAACACTCTGTTGTGTTGTTCATTCTGTACACACAATCTGTACACAAGATATCTATTGTACTTCTGTCCGTCCGGGGAGAGGAATCCTCCTCTGTTGCTCTCTCTAACGTTTCTTCATTTTTTTTCTCCCTGTTAAAGGTTTTTCTCCTGAACCGGGACAGAGGATGTTGTATGTGTACAGATTGTAAAGCTCTCTGAGGCAAATTTGTAATTTGGGCTAAACTAAATAAATGTCATTTTAATTTAATTTAATTATTTAATCCATTAATACCATACACTATTGATTATAGCCCCTTAAAGAACACATACCAGTACATATCAATACAGTTATGTTTGACAGACAAAACACACAGAAAACTATTACAACTCAATTCTACCTTTATTTATCTGAACAGTATGGTGCCTCTGTCCCTTTTTCTATTAACACGATATATAATGAGGCATTGTATATGTATCTCTCTCGTCCCTAGAGAGATGTGTCTCGTAGGATAACTGGGATAGGAGCTGCATAGAGATTGATCTGTGGTAGGACCAGCTAGTTAAAGCTGAATATTAATTCAGTAACACAGCTTCTTCCTGACAAAGGTCAGTGTGGGCGAGCACTGCACTCCAAACCCACACACAAACAAACAGACATGTGCACATACAGTAACTCCTTCTTTTGCACACACACACACACATAGGCCTGCGTCTCTTTTTCCCTCTGACATACACATGTTCACTTCCAAACACTCACACACAGGAAAGAATATGCATACTTTCCACTTCACACAAACAGACACGTGTGAGTATGCTTGTACTCATACATGTAGAGGAAAAATTATGAAGGATTCACCACCGCAATGTGTAAATATATAAATAATATATAATCAAGCTGCTCATGTATGTGTAAAACACAAACAATTTAACTAAATTACAGGGAGGGGATAATATATGTGAATCGATACAGCAGAGGGGGACAGCTTACAATTATAATGGATGAAGCCAAATTAGCTTTGCACCTCATTACTGACACAAAATAAAACAATAAATAAAGATAATTAATAATGGCTATAGGTTTCCCACCAATTTAGAAATGTCTTGAAAGTATCAACAATATTATTCACAAATATTCACAGATAACATCAGTATTCATACATTCAGTATTCATGTGCTGAGTTGGTAATGTGTTAAATTAGTGAACCGAAACACAAGATACATTAATTCAATATAAGTCCTCTTTATATTATATGATCTGACAAATTAAAAAAGGCTTTTAGTTAATATTGTTGCAAGTGGAGTAAGATATTACATCCTGCTTTCTCTGCTCTCACCAAGTCATTGTTATCAAGATATCAAGGTCCCGTCTGTCTATCTGTCATCCCACCTCCATGTTTTACCCTTTTTCCCTTCGGATTCCCACTGCTCTGGTTGACTGGTCATCCGAAAGAAGAGGTGGAGAAAGGAGGAGAAGAGTGAGGATTTATTAAAAATATAATCTGGCCTGATGAAGGTTCGCCGGCAGGAGGCTAGTAGGTGAGACTGAAAAACAAGTCTCCCGAGTCTCTACTACAGATCTGGTTACACTCGTCTTCCTCGGTTTCTCTCCTTACTCGTCCTCCTTCTCCTGCGGTCTGACATTCCTCTGACATGAATTTGATTTAGAATCTGTTTATCATTCTCTGCATCCATCTTTCCTCTTCTCTTTCTTCTCCTTTCCCCCCTCCTTGCTCTGGAGGCAATCCCACAGAGCAGCTATAGTTATTAAAAGATTCGGAGGAAAGAAACTGGAGACTAATAAATAAACGAAAAACATGTTTACCACTCTGTGTGACCTTTTTAGGAAAGTCATCTCATTTCCTACGTTAGCCAGGCGTACTAAGAAACGTGTAAAGATGTTAGTGGAATGCAGCAGTGCACCGCTATTCCACATCAGTTAATGAATCAAATGTTAAGCGACCTCTGTGGTGGGAGAAAGGAGAAATGGTGCAAATTGTCAGGCTAAAGAGTGAATTAATAGAGCACATATGTTGCAGATATCTGCTATATTGCATTTCCACTGTGCAATATTCCACGTTTTGCCCTGGATCTTTCTTGTTATTTCTAAGTTTTCATTTGTAATTGTTATTCTTTTAAGGACGACTCTATGGTTTGTTAAAATACACAACCTTAAATAACACTGTGATGCAAAAAGGGTTTATTGTTACCTTGGATAGTTAACTAATTGAATGTAAGGATGATGGTTTCACACAAAAAGCGAAAGGCGTAAGGAGAGAGAAAGTTATGTGTGGAAAAAGTCAAAAGAAAAAGAGAGCAACCAGAGAAAGGTGAAAGTCAAACACCAGGATACGGAGAGAGACGGAAATGAGAAAACAGGGAGAGGTTGAATGAGAGCCCTTATTAGAGAGTGGGGAGGGGGATGGAAACAAAGATGAAAGGAGGAAGTTGAATAATGCAGTAGTCTGTTTCCTGCTTCCCTGTACCTGCACAGGAGGTGTCAAGTGAGGTCAGTTTCCTGCTGTACACATGATTACCTCTTTCTACCAGACTTTCTTTGTCACAATTATGTTTATCCTTTTCTTTAAGTAAATTCATCACGAAATAATTTCTTGATGCATTACGTGTTTCTATACATTTTTTATGATTTTTCTTTACCTTCAATAGAGCTGAAAGATGCCCTCACAATAAAAAATGATCAATAAAACAATAGATCAATAAAACAAAGGGGAAACTACTGAATTACAAGTATAGTCTTGCAGACAAATTGCAGTACATAATTTAAAATAGAAACTAATAAGTAAGATAATACGTATTACACGTATTAGAAGAAATAACATTTAAGTATAAAAAGTAAATGATTGTGAATAAGTTAATGGTTAACTTTTTTATGTCATAGCGGTTTGGGAGTTTAAACTCCAGCAAACATCGTCACTGCTGGGTGCAAAACCTTTTGACATGTCTCCAAATGAGGGGTTTTACAGATTGTCATTTTGGAGGTTTTTATCCAATGGTCTTATTTTGTTTTATTTTGAATATAAAATCTTCACCTGCAAATTTACAAGTAAAATTTAGAAAAATGAGGTCGCTAAAGTATAAAAGTAATCTCTACTTCAGTTTAGTTAATGTGCTTAGTCACAAGGCCTTTTGTCAAGACTTTAGGTAGAACATGTCCACACGTCAATATACAGTATAGTCAAGTAACTCAATAGGCAACAATAATTACAGAGACCCAATCAGAAATTGAACACTTTAAGGCCCAAAGTAAGGCGTAAATATTAAATTAGCTGACTCTTTTATCCAAAAGTGACTTATAATCATACACCGTAGACACAGCTACGGGGTTTGAGGGTTATTTGGCGACTCAGGGTTAAGTGTCATGGACTAGGGCTAGCCGGGGATTGAACCACCGATCCTCTGATTGAAAGACAGACCTGCTAACCACTGAGCCACAGTCAAGTTAATATACTGTATTAACATATCATCAATATAATACAGTGTATATTTACAAGTCTTAACATTCTAATTTGGACACATATACAAATATTAGCAAAGTACGGAAACTGAGCTGCGCACATTCATAATTCTTCATCTTAACTGCAGCTGATAGATCTGGTCTGGAGTGTGCATTTCTTGAATCAATAATCATGTTGTGAAGTAATCAATCAGTAAAGGAATTGATCACACACACACACACACACGCACACGCACACGCACAAATATCAAGTCTTTCAAATGACACATGATCTCTATCAGCTCACTGTGCCGGCTGCTTCTCGTCGCCACTGATCTACTTGTTTAGGTGAGACATCATCATCACACCACTCAAAAATGAGAATACATTAATAAATGTTCAGCCAGTTAGGATTTGGAGAAGGGGGACGAGGGGGGATGCCATCCATCTTATTAGCAACATGACGAGAATGCACTCCCCCTTTTAAAGCTGCAGTCACAATGTAGAGACTCATACAAACTAATCCCTCTCAATCATCACTTATGAAACACGAGAACAAAGACTTGTTATGGTCTGATGTAACTAAAATGAACTGTTTATGTGTGCCATGGATTTTCTACGAATGGATTAACTATGCCAACTGAATGGAGGCTTATTAACAATCCCAGGATTTGAAATCATGGAAAATTCATGGAAAATTGCATTAACAGGGTTTTTAGAGGCTGGTCCAGAATCCCATACTAAAAACTACAGGGAAGGACGCACAGTGAATACCAACTATTCTGTTCCTATAATTAGCATTCTTTCTTTTAATCCAAACTGTATATGTACAGAGTTCTCGAGGAGGCTTATTCTCGGTACTAAGAGGTCAACATCAATTATTTCTATTCTTCCATCAAAACTGTACTACATTAAAATACATCTACTTTTCTCCTAGTCTGAAGCAATCTTGAAATGAATTAGATAAGAATGTTACTTATGTGCGTAAACCTTCTTATATCTTGAGAAATAAATGACTATTTAATGAAATATCAATCTATATATAAGCCTTTTAATGCCATACAATGTATGTCTATACTTTAAACAGTTGTACAGTATATACACTCTTGTTACAGAAAATAGTAAATTTAGTATATTTCTATTTCCAATTGTAAGCATAGTAATCAGAACTCCAGCTGGGCGTGGTGACGCTAAGCGATTCAAATAAGAATGGAAAGAAAACTCCCCCCCCACCCCCTACTTAGATCTCTCCACAACACACACCCCAACAACAGCTCCATCCATATTTCCCCTTTTGCGAAAATTCGCAAACAGTAATGTTACTACCATCATCACAGACTTCTGAGCAGTCAATTATTTTACCAGAGGCTCCAAAAACTCTCCTGGAATAACCAGCATTTCACGAAAGGAAAACAGAAGATCAGCTGAATATCTCAAACCCTCCTACCTCTGGCCTGACAGGGTCTTCTATCCCAACAACAGTGATGGCTGTGAGGTCATTGAGGATGTTGGACTCATCGTCCCAGGACGGCTCGGGATCACCGGAGAAGTCACGGTACGCCACGCAGATGGTCCTAAGGCCTTCGCATGCCATGGGCTCGATCACCTTCTTGACCACCTCGTCCTTGTCCCGTGGACGGAAAACCCTGGCCTCACCCACCTCGTTCAGGATATGGCTGCATCTGTGATTAAGAGTGGAGCGGGGGGGAAGAGGCTGTCTTAAATTGTGGACTGTAATTTTGATATTGTCCAAACATTGGCCGATGCACCCACTTCAGACTTTAAATGAACAGAAAACATAATGATCAACATTGGTGCTTCAACATTGTCGACAAGTATGAACGCTTAAAAGGGATGGTTTTGGAAATGCGCTTATTTGCTTTCTTGCTAAAATTAAGACAATAAGACAAAATATATCATACAATTTTCGTATGTATGCATTCAACATGAAACTACAGCCAGCACCCAGTTAGCTTAGCTTAGCATAACAGAAGGAAACAGTTCAGATATAAAAACTACAAAACTAAAACTATGCTGTGGTGAAATAGCTCAAGAGTACCTCTGGGCCACCAGAGCACTGCCTACAATACTACTGTAGAACAAATACTAAATGATTGGAGAATAAACAGGTGTACTGGCATGAAGTGCAAAACCGTCATCGGATTCACCTGCTGTAAGCCCGAAAAAAATTATTTTATTTATTATTTATTATTTGTGAAAGTCATTTTACGATTTCTTTCAGTTTAAATTTAAATTTGTATAACATATAACCTAATATAAGGCTTTTCAAAGCTTTATCTGTACCTTATTTATGTTAAATGAGTTAAATCCACAGAGTAACAGCCATTCATTACAATTTCATGTTTAATTTTAATGTCATTCATCGTCAAATAATCATTTTTGATCCGTCCTTCAATGGCTGCAGGAAGCTTTTTAACTGCGTCTCGTATTTTTCTCAGACTTACTCAATTGTTACTGGACTGTTATTGTAATAGTCTGTTAGATGTCACCATTTTGTGACCTTCTAGAGGAAATTCAGCTCTTGCTCACTGCCTAAGGAAATGTACAATATGCACTCAAAATAGATGAGCTATACACAACAATTCAGCTCTTTGTGATATCATATTACTGTCCAACGAGGTTATGCGCTGCATCATCTTATTTTATTGACAAAACCAGACTCACTTTTTGAGGACAATCTCAGAGGCTCCTTTGCTGTACATGCGGAAGCTCCCATCGGACAACTTGATGACTGTGCTCATGGACTTCCTGACAGAGTTGAAGGTGTAGACTTTGTAAAGCTTGTCCTCTGGGATCTGGTTTCTTATTGGCTGATAGTCCCGCTTTAGGTCGAGGACCAATCCCAGCAGGCCGCACTCTGTCTTGTTGCCCACCTGCTTCGGCAGACCGCCTTCCTTATCCGGGGGCTGGAGAGGAGAAAAGATTTTCAGATGTACAGTTTTATTTTCCTTTAAATAAAGTGCTGCAGTATGGTCATATTTTATATCTCTGGTTGTTTTTCACTTTACTTTTTAATATAAGAATGTATCTTTTTCTTCTTCTTTTCTTTTACCTCTCAGTTAATAGTTGCGTTTTTGGAAATGGCAAATAAAATAAATACTACTATGGACTATACTACTAAGTCTATAGAATAAAACATTTTAAGAACCAACACAAGTGAATGTTCTGTGGTCTATTAAATCACTCAGATTCTCTTTTCTTCAGCCCTTGAAATAGCTGCTCGTGATAATTAACCAGCTAGCAGGTGAAAGGGTTGCTGTGTGTGGGAGGGTGGGAGATGAGTTAGATGGAATCAAATGTGGATGTTCTTATCTAAGTCATACGGCTCAATCCATTGCAAACTGTATTTGTACATTTAGAACCGGGTTTCTCTCATTATCACCAATACTACATGACTTTTTACATAAATCATGTAAAAATATGGTTTTGATATTACTATTTTTTTTAATTTACATGCAGATTTTACTCTATAATTGGAAAATAAATGGCAATCACAATATCCCAGAGCACGAAGAAACATTCTCAAACTGCTGGTTTTGTTGACTTACACTCCAAAATACAAACATGTTACATTTACTGTCATCAAAAACACTTTTTTTGTCATTTAATATTGAGAAGAGATTACATCATTTTCAAAATTCTTCCTGATGAACGATCAATATGTTTAATCAGGAGTACAAGGGAAATGCTATACAGTATATGACGTAAGTGGCACAATGTCTCCTCCTTTTAAAGCTGGAGAGTGCTTATTATCTTCAAGCCGCCTCTCAGTGTATGTGTGTGATATTTTGGGGGCGGCTGTAGCTCAGTGGGGTAAGGGGTCGTCCTGCAACCCCAAGGTTGTAGGTTCGATCCCGGCTCTCCCCATTAGTTGCAAGTTGAAGTGTCCTTGAGCAAGGCACTGAACCCCCAGTTGCTTCCCAGGCGCATCACTGCAGCCCACTGCTCCTTAATAACTAAGGATGGGTTAAATGCAGAGAACTAATTTCCCCTTGGGGATTAATAAAGTATATATCTCATCTGTTCACATCTCCGCACGTGGCTGTTCAGGTGCTATTTGCATACACACTCACTGAATGCTCACGTGTGTGAGTGTGGTCATCTTGTGGAAGACTCAGCGTTGCCATGGTAACACTGGGCAAAGCACACTTGGAAGGAGAGTCTTGGGAGGAGAGAGGGTGCTCTCTTTCCGCCGCTTGGGGATTCTTACTCTCTGGCTCAGATTCTCTTTCAGGATGTTCACTCTCATCTAACTTCACACATGCTCGAATCTTTCTGGGTCTCCCTTTTCATCTTGTCCCAGTACTTATTTATTCGTATTTCCCCCGCTGTACTTCATTTACTCGCTCACTCTAATGTGTCCAATCACACAGAAATACGACCAATAGAGCGTATAGCGAGCATGACTCTCCATAATTATTTCTAAATGTGTTCAATTTCTGCCACTGTGATAGAATATAACTCATTATTGTCTTTATCCTACACACACACTCACGCACACACTTACCACTGAAGTGACACTGATGCTGATAAGCCGGGACGCATAGAAGAGATCCTTACTGTCATTATTCATAACATGGCTCTTCACATAAGCACACATTCTCCAGCTGATATTCATTTAAGTTTGATGACAGACATGTAGTGATAAAAAAGATGTTCAACTTCACTCTTCAGAAATGCTAATCAAGGAAATACGGGCTACAAATATTGATTATTTATCTAATGTGATGATTACTTTCTCAATTAATTAATTGAACGATCAGTCTAAAATATTGGTAACAATATGAAGCATTAGGTTAAGTATATGTAAACACTTAATTCATCATTTTTAGTGTTACTGAAATATTCAGTTTACTATGATCTATATTACATACAAAGAAAATCAGCAAATCCCAACATTTATTTGCAACATTTCTTTTAATCATCAGTTAATTTTCAGTTAATTTGACTGAGAGATTAATCAACTTATTGTTGAAGCTCTTAAGGAAATAAGCTAAACTTGGGCAACATTAATGGAACTTTTTGGGAAGTAAGTGTTGTTGTATGTTGTTGTTAATCAGTGGAGTCCTTTTTGTTCATTCTGACTCCTATTAGCTGCCACTGAGCTGAAACCTAGTCTCCCTGGGTTCTAGCTATATAGTACCTGCAGTACACTTGACAACTACACTCAGAGCTAAAGAACAACATGTCAGTACATAAACACACACACACACACACAGACACGCACACGCACACAACAACAGAGCATGTCAAAAGCACTGAGAACATAATGCACCTGACTTGCCACTAAGCAGACACCTTGTCTGTGCTATTTGCCCCAAAATAGATCGACTGCAGGCTTTCTGTTCTGCTTCTCAATGAGCCTCCAACCAAGATTAGATTTAAAAGGATAGCTTGACATTTTACGACGCTTTGAATTTGACTTGCTTCTTGTTGTTTTCTTCACTCGGCACTTGGCGAAATGTGTTGGGAAAGATTCAGTATCGACAGTGTAGTTAATCACTTTAATGGCGTGTTGGAATGTGTGCACTCGCACTCTCTCTATCTCCTGGCCGCTCGCGTGCACCTGCTAACGATGTTTTGATAGAGAATGCTAGTAATGTGCCAAAGCCTTTATATATATTGCATATATTTCCATGCAGTAAATAAGAAAATAATAGTCAAATGCAATCTTTAGACTGAACCGAGGGACTGAGAAAGGTATCGTGCTTGACTGCTGTAAAATACTTTGAGGGAAAATTGCTAAACATCAAATGAAGCAAATATGAGAGAAGGATTTAAAGCAATGTGTTAATTTGGCTGAACAATTGCAAAGCTTAATTCATCTGTCTCGTGAGAGAGATATCGGCTTTCAATGTTTCCTTAAGCAGTTCAATATTTTGAAACCACAATTTCTTAATAAAAAATGGTTATTGATTAAGTCAGGCTCGTACACATTTTGTTCATGTCCGTTTTGCTGCAGCTGCTATGAGGCAGAAGTTCAAGCGGAGAGGGTTGGAGAGAAAATGTATCTAAAATTAATCATTAAAACCCAATCAGAGAACTGTTCACCTATAAATTGGACGCATCTGGTTAACGTTCAGCTGTGTGTCTTACAGACTGCAGTATAAATAATTTATTCTGAGTATATGGTAAACAACAGAATTAATGCATTTTTCTAATGACCAATGATTACATCAGGAAGACGCTGCCTGTCATTGGCTAATGAGAGGATGGAACAAATGGTGTCATCTGCACTGTCTGCTCAGTGTTTGGGGGAATAAGCTCCCAGCAACAGGAAAAAACATCACACTAAACAATTAAATGACCAGCTTAAAACCATAGTGTTATAGATTCAAACGATCATTTGTACATAAAGCGGTAGAAAAGAAGAGTCGTTTGCTTTCGAAAATACAACAACAGTTGTTTGGGAATATTTTTGCTTTGCACGGGTTGTCTTCCTGCTATTTCTAAAGCAGTAAAGTCAGCAGTGACACAATCTGTTGAATGAAAACTTTCACTTCAGAAAATTCAACTCACTGAAATTCAAAACAGTATCTTAAGTCATATATTCAGCCTTCACGACATATTTTTCAGAAAAGAAAATAAGGGGGCCTCAGTTATTCCATATGTTTGCAATGCCGATCCTTTTGCTTCATGATGTTTGTACAAATGAAAATGTTGTGTTTAGATTTTGAGATCGGAATATATTTTTCTGATTAATACCCACATTTTGGAAGATTTTATATTGACCTATTAATGATAATATGTATATTAGTTTGTATAGCATGTTTTATACAAGAAATGCAGCACTAAGTACTTAACATTTGAGGAAGATAGAAATAGAACAAAGATTAAAATAATAATCATAACTTTCCCAGCTGGAACCAATTTCAGGTTTTTGAAAACATTTATTTTCTGAAAATTTGATTTGTGTGGCCATCTCAGATTAAGTACTATACATACATGACATATTCCCCATCTTTTATCTATTTGTCTCTGCCAACTCTCTCCTTTGATGTTGTAAAGGATAAAACCAGTATTTCTAGTCATCTTGTTTTATTAAAAAGTCTATCCAAAACAGATGTCTCAAAAGTCTTTTAATTACGGTCATATTATATTTGGCATAGAACGCTGCTCACCGAGCACCAACTCATCAGCCGGACCAAAAATGTGAATTCTGAAAACAGCGAAACAAACAAAATCTAAATTATGCAGGAGGTACATATCACCGTTTTCACTTTACAGCCATTTTTAATTCACATTTGAATAGGCAACCACGTGACTGATATCCATTTGGAGAGGGAGAAGAAGAAAAAGAAGACAAACAGCAATACCGCTGCCATGAGAGATTCCGCCGAGGTTTCGCTTGACTCGTGTTTCCACGCAGAAGGACAGTAGCTGGCATGGGATGCCCTACGTTGGCGCGACAGTGCTAAAGTTGGCCTGGACGAGGCCGAGGAACAGCTGCCCTCTCCCTGGTCCTTAGGTGCTCCCGCAGGCAAGGACATATGCCAGAGGGAGAGCTGGCAACTGTACTTCCTATTCTACCCAGGGCTCTCCTGAATCCATCCCTCCTGTTCCTTCCCTTTCTCTTCACAGTCAACCCCACCCTTTTACTCCTCTGTCTTTCTATTTCTGTCCCTGTGTTCATACTTCCTCTGCTGTCATTCCTGCTCTCATTCCCTTCTATCCCTATCACCCTCCCTCCCTCTGGATGACTCTCTCCTGTTGCTCACTTTCAGTTCCCCGAGCCTCTTGCTGCAGCCCATGCCCACGCCCACTGCCTCCACCTTCCTTTTTGCTCCCTCTTTTCATGTAGAAGTGGATATTCTTCCTCTCCACATGACTGTACCAGCCAACTGGGCCAAGGCCTGGAGGCATGCTGCAGGGCAGTAATTCAGTCTTCCAGTCCATGACGAGGACACTTGTCACGCCAGTGTGGTTTGTCAATTGTCCTCTTGTATAATTTTCCAATCTCCCTTCATCCATTTTTCACGCTTGTCCTTGCTTCCCTTTACCCCTTCATTCTATATTCACCCCCCTCCCCTTCTATTTGATTTAATTGATTCCCACCTCATACCTAATGTATTTTAATGACTTGTATTTGCCCTTCTGCTTCAGAGATTTGAGTGATCAAATACATGTGGACAAAATGTGTACAATCAAATCTGTGTGAATGTGTTTTCAGTAATACCTTGTAACAGCGCAATGCTGATATTGCCTACCATGTTAACCTTTATCTTACCGACATATTAATACTAATACACAATGTGATCTTTGCCTTTAATGTATGATCAGCAGGTTATATACAGTATAAGATAATTTAAGTTGAGAGAAAAGAGATTGTTATATTACATTGATAACCTGATTTAATATTCTATAAATTAGATGTTTTTAGCGTTAGAATCTAACACTAAGATATATTACCACTGACCTCACACTCTCAATAAAGCTTTCATGTATTTATTTACACTGACTAGTCAACAATTTGAAACACTATCTGAAATGAAGGGAAATGCAGGGAATCCATTCAGCGTTGTGCCTCTGAAATATCAAAGCATTGTCATTTTAATGTGATGACGACTTCTCTTTCACTGCAATCTCAGCAACACTGTAAAATATGTGAGCAAGTGATGAATCCTGGAAGAGAGAACAAGAGAAGAGAGACGTCGTTCCTCTGAAGATGTCTCTCCCTTCTCTTTCTCCTCCGTCAGTGTCCAAAACTACTACATAGGTGCACTGGGTGCTTCAAGCTAAAGACATCCAAGGCACTCCCATCGCTCCTCCATGTTGTGCACACAAGCGCACAACGTGCAGATGACAAAAGCACTGAGCCAAAGCCAATCATAGCGGGACCTCCCTCCCCAGGAACGAAGAAAAATGAAGGAGTTTGTTGTAATAAAAAATAATAAAATGTTCATTACATGCAGTTTTTTCCTATTTATCATGAGCTGAATCTTGTGTTTCTACCATCTACGGTTCGACATCAGAAGCATTTTGTTAAAACAAAATTTTAAACTGTTACTGATCTTTTCCCCGAGTGCCTATTCCTCACAATTGAAGCCATATTTGTGAGTAGACATGTTTGTGTGTGTGTCTGTTATCTAACACTTTTGTCTCTGACCAGAATAATGACCTAAGCAGGTGGTTGAAGCAACATGAAACTGAGCTCCCAGGACACTCACCCAGACATGCACTGTGTAGCGAGAACATACACCTGTGATCTGAAAACCTCTGACAGAGTGAATATATATCTAATATGACAGATGTGTGCATCTACACTTTACTAGTTTTACTTAGCATGTAAAACATCTCATATATAATTTTTTTAAACTAAGACTATGAAGTGAAATATGAGAAAAAAAGAAAGGAAATGAAGCTATTGGGTGACTGTTTTGCTTTGAGGCTCTTGCCACCGACATGTTCCTTTAAAATCACGTCAGTATATTGTCGCCACTGAATGCCGTTCATAAATTACTCAGTGGCGAGACGTGCAAGGCAAACTGCTGCGTTTATTTGTATGCACGCATCCTTTTCAGAAAGTGTGTCCATGTGCCCAAGGATAGAGTATCTTTGAGTATGTACATGTACAGTATTGCTGTGCTTATACTGTAAGTGTGTCTGGGTCCTTGTGTAAATGTGTGTGAATGCCTCCCTTAAGGATGAGGCTTCTTCACTTCAGAAGATGCAGAGACATAACAGTGGCTGTATTATGAAGCCAGAGAGGCAGTAGGGGTCTTGATATGGGTATCAAAGCCTGCCTCTTTGCCTTTGTGTGGTGGACATCAAAGACTTCTATCGCCATCATGGCATCCCACAGGATTGGCCTCTTACATAAGAACACAGCAGCCAGCATACTGCAAGGCTGGAGTGGCACTGAGGGAGTGGGGGCGGCTAGGGGAGGGAGAAGGGGATGTACTAAATATTCCTTCAGAAATGTCACTTTTGCATCCTGCTTTCTGAGCTCACTTCATTCCTTAATTTCTCTTTGTGCCTTTCCTATTTATTCTAATAAAAGCCATGAGAAAAGAATGCATTCATTCTGACATGTGCTGTATGTACTCTCTACTATTACTGTGCTAGGTTTAGTGTTGTACAGTAATTACTACTAATAGAAGGTAACAAACATTACAAGTGTGTACGCCGATAACATTTGAAGTCCACCCTAAGTTTAACTCCTACTTTAGTGCATGAGGTAACCTCTTTTATGATTGAATAGATTATAGAACAGACGTAGTGCCATTTAATCCATCCAAGATAAGAAAAAAACCTGAGCAACACTGTAACGTCCGAATAATTTTTTTACAAATATTATCAGAAGTCTGTGAATGTCCTTTATACTGACACCTGGTTCAAATGATGATTGAGTTTTCTTGGTGGAATTATGAGGTTGTCTCAAGTTTCTTTCTCTACCACAATGTGTTAGATTAACAACATGTGTTCCATTGTTGAAAAACCTGGACAATCAGACTTTTCAATAAAATCAATCAATTGTTGAGGACGGTTGCCAATAGAGATCCAAAATATTTAACATCACACCCCTTCTTCCACTTGTTTTCCATATTTGTCTTTACCTTGTAAAGAAGCTTCATCATTTTAGATATGTAGTGTTGTGCACATATTTGTGGAATAATATATAAATTGCATAGTTAAAATTTGTTGAGACAAAAAATGTAAATACAATTACGGTAAAACAATAACAAGAATACAGTTTTATAAATCTCTGTCAAACTGGCATAAAGCCTGGGAGACATTGTGCTTCTTGTACGTCCTGCATTGCCTTTCTACTGTGCTTCAAAGACACACACAAATATGTAGCTCTCCATCTCGAAACCGAGGGACCAACACATTTCACCAAGACTGTGATTGCGCCTTGAGGTGTAGGAAGTAAAATCTGTGAGATCTTTCTATCGCAGATGTCCCGCCTGCTCAGCTCATTCCTCCTTCTAGTTCCATAAGGGTATTTTTCAGTTGGTCGGCCATAGCCTCTTAAGGGGTTTACAAGGATAGTGAAACAGGCAGGCACAAATGTGTGTGTGTGTGTGTGTGTATGTGTGTGTGTTTGTGCATGTGCGAGAAATGATGGTCATGCCAATATTGTAAACTGAAGGAATATCTATGCAAACAGGTTTCAGATTCTGAGATTGGAACAGTTAACAGTCTGTCCGCCGATGTCTTATTGCATGAAGGTCCTATTGGCTTTGAGATAATTTATCTTTGCTGCATTCACTGTAAACAAGAGACAATCTCCAGCACTTATCCAGATTGGATTACATTACAGTCTGCTATGCTCTGAATATCAGATAAAACAAAATTACACAACCTATCTCAAGGTGACAAGTGGAGTGAATGCCTGAGGAAGCTAAAGCCAAGGACACAGACTGCCTGTTTCGGCAAAAAAAGAAAGCACCGCAGAACTGTCTCACGGTTCCAGGGCTGCTCTCATCGTGTGGTTTCACTGCTCAGAGAGGGAGCGGAAATCTATTCAGCTAACCCACAATATTTAAGACTAAATTGGCTTTAGGATAATAAAATGTCTTAAATATTGTGATACAGGTTCATAGAGAGTGCCACATACAATATTCAGTGTATAGATGGTGTTTTAGATTACTTGTGAATGACTTAGTTACTATCTTGTCAAATATAAATAAATGAATATGTTGAGGTGCGTGTGTTCGGATGCAGTAACATTCATGTTCCACCCCTAAAGGAAAGACTCTAAAGTATCTTCTATAATGGCGACCGCTACTAGTGGCTTACCAGGATCTTGGAGGTGTAGGCGCTGTTGATGGAGATGGAATTGACCAGTATGTCCAGTGATTTGGGTGGCAGAACTCCAGGATCTGGGATTTCTTTGTAGTGTTTATCTCCAATGTAAAACTGCACAGCCGTCATGCGGTTGGTGGTCAGCGTGCCTGTCTTGTCAGAACAGATGGCTGTGGCATTGCCCATCGTTTCACATGCATCCAAGTGACGCACCAGGTTGTTGTCTTTCATCATTTTCTGTTGGTAGGAAACAACGTGATGATCATGAATAAATGCGTATTTGAAAATACTTTAAAATATTGGATCCGATTATTAGATGGATGACTGAATTGGCACAGCTTCAACTTCACTGGATGAAATGGCCTCAATACAATAAGAGGGATGCTTTAACGTTTGTTATTCAATTCAAAGCAACAATCAAAGAAACAACAGTTCTATATGGACGTTGTCACATTACTGCACAAAAAAGTAATTAATTCATGAAAACTGTCAGTCTGGGAATGTCTTAAAAAAACATGTGAATCTCCTCAGAATATTCTACAGTACACTGTAGTTAAAGATAGAGATCTGACTTGAACAACACTTGAACACACTCGTTTATTTGTAAATGTGTAAATGGACCTCCGTTACAGCAAAAGTAGAGCACAGTACAAGTCGTTCTCACTCCAAATTCTTCATATCCCGCGCCAGTGCCCAACGCACAAGGCTTTCAACTAACTCCAATGTAAACAAGTGCAAGTGCAAGTAGCATTGTGAGTTACGTGAGTCGTTAGTAAAGTTAACGTCAACAACGCTTTTCCTAACAAAGTGGTTTTGTTGCTTAAACCCTTACTTCCTGTGGAACTGGGAGTATATTTTAAAAATACACTAATCATGTAGCGAGTGGATCCACAACGGGTGCTAGAGGGGTACTTAGAGTGTCAAAGTTTAAAGCCGAAGGGCCACTCACCAAGTGGCTGTATTTGACGAGTTGGAAGTATGTGTTGCAATGTACAGTATGCGCTGTTAGTCGTTCACTGTTCTTCCTCACCTTGACAGAGTAGGCCAGGGAGATGGTGACAGCCAGTGGCAGCCCCTCTGGCACGGCCACCACCAAGACAGTCACACCGATGATGAAGAACTTGACAAAGTACTGGATGTAGATGGGAGTGCACTCTGGCATCCAAGGGTTCTTCTGCAGCACAAAGTTGTCAATGGCGAAATACAGGACCAGGATGATGACTGTAACGGCTGCCATGAGCAAACCTGAAAAAAGATACAAAATGTTAATTTGCTGGGCGACATGATGCAGAAAGTGTAATAATTAGGGCGGTTAGTTTAAGTAAGGGGGTTATAGTTATGATAGGGGTTTTGAGGGGAAATATGTTAGAGGAAAGAAGAAGGCCTCCCTCCCAGGCGAGCTAAATACATTCTTTGCTCGGTTCGACGTGAACGGCAGCCCGCCGAAGGCAGCGCCGCCCGAGGAGACCAGCCTGCTGATCATCTCAGAGGCTGACGTGCGCAGAGCCTTCAAGCGGGTGGACATCCGGAAGGCGGCAGGTCCCGACCACATCCCGGGGCGCGCCCTCAGAGCATGTGCAGACCAGTTGGCAGGAGTCTTCGCAGACATCTTCAACCTCTCCCTGTCCCAGGCTGTTGTTCCTGAGAGCTTCAAGATGTCCACCATTGTGCCTGTCCCCAAACACCCCAAGGTAACCTGCCTGAATGACTGGAGACCCGTAGCCCTCACCTCGATTGTCAGTAAATGCTTGAGAGGTTGGTCAAGGACTTCATTTGTTCCATGTTGCCTGCCACGCTGGACCCATGGCAATTTGCATATCGTCAAAACAGATCCACCGACGACGCAATTGCCATGGCACTTCACACCGCCTTTCCCACCTGGAGGGAGGAACTGTTGTGTGCGAATGCTGGTTGTGGACTACAGCTCAGCGTTCAACACTATTGTTCCCGCCAAGCTCGACACCAAGCTCAGAGGTCTAGGCCTGCACTCTACCATGTGCAGCTGGATACTGGACTTCCTGTCGGGCCGCCGCCAGGTGGTGAGGATGGGCGGTACCACCTCAGAGCCGCTGACCCTCAACACGGGAGCCCCTCAGGGATGCGTGTTGAGCCCTCTCCTCTACTCCCTGTACACCCACGACTGCACGGCCATGCACAGCTCCAACGTCATCATCAAGTTTGCTGACGACACAACAGTGTTGGGGCTGATCACCGACGACGACGAGACAGCCTACAGGGAGGAAGTTGGATCACTGGTACAGTGGTGCCAGGAGAACAGCCTCGTCCTCAACGCCAAGAAGACCAAGGAGCTGATCGTGGACTACAGGAAGCGGAGAGGAGAGCACACCCCATCTCCATAGACGGAGTTGCAGTAGAGAGGTCAGCAGCTTCAAGTTCCTCGGCGTGCACATCTCCGAGGACCTCACATTGCATTGACGCACCACTCACGTGGTGAAAAGGGCCCAACAACGCCTGTATTTCCTTAGGCGACTGAGGAAATTCAACATGGCCCCCAGCGTCCTCAGAACATTCTACACCAGTACCATCGAGAGTGTTCTGACAGGTTGCATCACCGTCTGGTACGGGAACTGCACCGCCCTGGAGCGTAGGGCACTACAGAGGGTGGTGCGGTCGGCACAGTACATCGTTGGAGGTGAGCTTCCCTCCATCCTGGACATATACACCAGGCGGTGCGTGGCCAGGGCCAAACGGATGATGAAAGACAATAACCACCCCGGCCACAAACTGTTCACCCTTCTACCGTCAGGCAGGCGATACCGCAGTATCAAGTGCCGCACAAACAGACTGAGGGACAGCTTCTTCAGTCAGGCCATCAGGCTGCTGAACAAGGACTAAGACCCTCATTAACACTACACACCAGAACATATTCTGTGAATATCTATGGCCATGGTGTATATTTTATTACATTGTTTATATATATATATATTGTATATATATATTGTATGTATATACATATATATATATATATAGTCTCAAAAAGTGTATATTTTATTACATTGTTTTATATATATATATTGCCATGATGTATATTCTATTACATTGTTTTATATATATATTGTTAATACTTTCTTCTTTTTTGTGTGTGGATATTGTATAGTTTATTCTCATTCTTATTCTTTTTTTAGTCTGCTACTGCTGTCGGGTGTTTTGCACATAAGAATTTCACGAACCGATTATACTTGTATAAAAGGGGATGTGACAATAAAAACTTGAAACTTGAAACTTGAAACTTGAAAGGTAGGTAAATGAGTGAAGTGACACTTTATGTGATCCTAGAGAGACTCCTACTTCCTCCTGTCACATACATGTGTTTTTCTATGGGATAGAAAACAGAACAAATAAAAGGAAACCTATGAACAACATGGGTAGAACCTTTAACGGTCCCAGATGGCCCGAGAGGGATTACAATTTAGAGCTTTGTGTCAGGTAGCTAAAGACCAGGAGCGTAAACTGTACAGAGCAGAGAAGCTGCAGTAACCCAAAAAATTGGTCCTCATGTGAGTAGGTCACGGACCCAGAAGTGTGTTAAGACTAAGTGGTTTCTGACAGTGCTAATTGTTTACAAATCCATCCACGGTATTGAAATGTTCTGACACCATGTCCTTATACAATCACTCACACCACGAGTCTGATGGAAAAGCTGTAAAAACAAGGACTTTTTAAAGGGATTCTTTGGAACTGAGAAAACCTAAATATTTTAATTAATATTTAAAAAAGAAAACAGTCAAGAGAAGAGAGAAATCAACACCTTAGTGCCACACATTGCTAAATGGCATTATAAGCATTGATTTTGGCATGGATTGTAAAATTGAAAAGCGAGAAAAAGCTAAACGTTCCTCTAAGGAAGGTCATTTTGATAAAATAAAGTTAACAGTAACTTCAGCATTCTTCAAGACTACTTTGATTGCTTTGAGCGACCAAGGAGTGAGTCTTATCAGTGCATCCTCTATCGTTGGTGAAAGGATGATGGCTCAGTGTCTTGTGGTCCCTGATTGAACTGCCTGGCTGAGTGATGGTCTTGTCTGTGTGTAATTTGTTGTACCTGCTTTGCCAATCTGGACAGCCAGCTTGGTCAGCTTCCCTTGGAGCACAGACTTCTCTTTCTTCGAACTATGCACCTTCTTCTTCTCTTTCTCATCGGACTCTCCACCTTCAGCACTCTTTAGAGGCTGCATCTCCATGGCAGCTGCTCCGTCCTGCTTCTTTACTGTAAACACCAAACACACAAAAAAGCAGTAGCATTAGACATGTAGATTAGACCAAGGGAGCGAAAAAGAACAGGAAGCCTCGCTTCAACAGCCAGCTTTCACACTAGCACAGCAATACAGTTTAGATTTAAAATCAAGATCATATGACATTGCATGAAGCTTTTTGCATAACATAATAAGATGTAATGTTTGTCCCTGCCATTGTGGTAAGATCACAATCTATGGTGTGAACCGTTTCTATGTAGATAATAAAAAAATAATAATTTTCTTTTGGGTTTCTTATTATTCAAGCACAAACACATATTTACAGTAAGTCATGAACAATTAAGTGGTGAACAATCCAAGGCCCACGCCATGTACACAGATTGTTTAGACATTTAAATCTGAAAATCACACACAAGGAAAATTCACTTTGCTTCACATGAAAAAATATCAAATTACAAAGAACCATAAAATAAAAGATACCAAATTCATAAAGGGATGAAGTCTAAAAAAGCCTAATTTAAAGCAATTACAATTTGAAGCAGACATTTAAACATAGACATAAATTGAAGGGGAGAATATATAAATTTCCCGTCTCTAGCCTTCTGGTGGTTTGTTAATTACTCTTAGCATAGTAATAGAAGTTGTTTGGCTGTTTTCTCTTTATTCGGGAACACTTCGCAAACCATTTTCAAATGATGCTGGGGGGGTTGAGGACTAAAATTCTAAAAGCAACACAAAAACATATTTGAGCCTTTATCCATTGAGTGACAGTATAAAAGCAACTTCATAACATACTGGAGGACAGCGCAGAGATCTGAAGGTGAAGAGGTGAAGGAAGCTATTCTGGCAATATTATGATCACAAAACTGCATAAGAAATGGTAAACAGAATTTTAAAAACTACACAATATTAAAAGCTCATCTCTTATAATTAGAATAACATGAAACTACAGGAGTTATTAGAAATCCCCAAATAGTAACACTTGGTATGTGAAAGTGATCATACATTTCTCTGAAACAAAATATATCAGGCAGGAGGCCGGAACAACCAAAACACAAATGTGTTATATTACTTATTTCATCTTCATAGATATTCTCTATCTATTTATACACTGAGACTGTTTTGTAGTGTGAAAAAAAAAAGGTTACCTATATTCGGTAAAAATAAATAAAAAGTCTGTCCATCTCTCTCCTCCTAACAAACATACAGTACAGTGCTTCTCTCTTAATAAAGCCCCCAAAGAAGCATTGCAGACCAGTTGTATAATCACAATGATCCATGTGATTGCTGCTTCCAAAAAAACCCATTTCATCCTAAACATGTGTCATTTGTCTCTCTGGTTGCGCATTGTCCCCCCATAGTTGTGTCTTTAAACAATAGGAACCTTATTTTTTTTGTCATCACAGACAGACATTTTTTAATACTGCAAATATAGAAATATTGCAAGAATTTCATGAGTGGGCCATCGGCTCAATAAACATTGTGTTACCTCCTTTGCTGAAAAATAATGATTTACCATTTATTTCAATAAAAAGTAGTGGTGAAGATGCCAACAATTTACAATTTAAAATTTGTTGATGACAGACAGATTTGTCCCGTTACTTGTCAAATGCAATTAAATAAAATGTATCTTTCATAAGTTAAATAATTATTTCTGTTTTATTTTATCAGACACATTTAAGAGACTTGAAGGCCCTGGTTTGGTAACCCGTGATTAGCATTTCCCATAAATAAATAAAAAACTAAAAATAATTGATCAAATTGATAGATTAACAATAGTACAACTTAACGCTATTGTAGAGATCATCAGCGTTACCGTATTCCTTTAATCACAGGCAATTCACATCATATTGTGTGGAGAATATATCACGAAACAGTAAACAAGGTGTGGTGTATGACATGAGTTCTCAGAGGACAGTTTTAAGCCTTTTTGATGGAAAGGGAAACACTAAGTGAGGAAGATACAGTAGTTGAGGTAAAGGGCAACAACACAATTAGAACAACAATAACAGAACAACAGAACAAGGAGTGAAGAGCAGGGATGTTCTACTCTTTCTGAACGTAAGTAAAACCTGGGATTTACTTAAACAGTGGTAAACCTTCTCAAAAACTCTTGTAACATAAATTGCAATAACTTGAGACAGTGAGGTATTAAGAGTGTAGAATATAATAAAGGCTACATCAAATAAAGCATTGTAGGATGTCCCTTCTGTATTTGACCCAGAGCTTACACCACCTTCCTTTGAAGGCAAACAATGAGAAGGAGGATAAGAAGAAGAAGAAGAAGAAGAAGAAGAAGAAGAAGAAGAAGAAGAAGAACAAGAACAAGAACAAGAACAAGAAGAACAAGAACAAGAACAAGAAGAAGAAGAGGGAAGGAGACGGAGGAAGATGGAAAGCAGATGAGGGAGTGAAAGATATGGTTTGGTTACCTTTAATCTGGTTGCTCTCCATATTGCCATCTTGCATTTTACCTATGATGGAGACATACCAGACAATAACAACACAAATAACCAAGGCAGACCAGTCAACAAAGTATCACCACAGAGACGGCACAGACAGTGAGACCCAAAACCCACAAACAGGGAGACAGCAAAATGACTTTTAATACAACATTTCTGGGACAGTCACATAGAAAGGCTTGTGATATGTAAATGATGTAATGTAAGCAGAAGCTACAGCTAGTGGCAAGAGGCTACAAACAAACACTCTCGTCTGCCAATGTTCTTGTATCACGTGGGGGGGAATTAGGTTGTAATAGATGCTTTATTATTGCATAAGGAAATAACCAGGGAATTAAAAAGCTTACTTCTGAAACAAAAATATCAAAATATATTGCGTGTAACATAATATTATGCTGAACATACAACCCCAAAAAAGCACACTTTATGCTGAATTTTCAAATATTTTAAGATACTCATATACTCTATGAGCACAGGTAATTCCACACACATTATCAATAGTAGGAGAAAAAAACATCAGTGGGGAAGAGTGCACCGCAAACACACGCACACAGCACATACACCAACAAACAAGAGGCTGCAATGCATAAAAGGAAAATTCAGAAGGCACATGCAAGATCACCTATGAGAGGGAAGCAGACTGGAGATGTGTATAATGCACATGGAGAGAGAGAGAGAGAGAGAGAGAGAGAGAGAGAAAGAGAGAGAGAAAGAGAGAGAGAGAGAGAGAGAGAGGAAAGCCTCCCACATGGCAGAGTTACATAAGAACAACATAAAGCAAATCAAACACTAGGTTCAGAGACAATGAATTTATTAAGCTGTTGGATTCTACTTACACAGGTAGCGAACTCAAAGTGAATTTAATAGAAATGTGTGTTTCAATGACACAGTGGTATTGTTTTAAACTGCAGAATCAATTTGCTGGTAGTCTAACAGAGCTGCTAAGAGTACACAGTGTTATCTTGCAAGCATAAAACTAAAAGTTAGCATTTTGTGCTTTCTTATTAAATGTATACACAATGTTTACAAAATAAGAAAGCATGTATTATATGCTGCAGTGTTATCTATCCAGGCTATCTATAATAATGAAGATGTGCAAGATTTGTCTCAGTGGTGTGCAGGCTAAAAATTGCACAAAAGCTGTCCTTCAGCGCTTTTGTACTCAGATTTCAACCAGAAAGTTACCCACGTAGAGCTAGAAGACCAGATTTTCTTAGAATCTGCGGCATGTATGTGGAGAATAAATGGTGCACTTCACCTCCACTTCCACATTAGCCAGTTCCCCGGAGTCACAATTTAGCTGAAGATGACAAATCGCTATGTTCAAGCTCAGGACACCACACGGTCATTATTACAGTGCAAATCACGTGCCACTGCCTTGAATACAAATATGTTCAGGCTGCTCTCCACGGAGATAAAGAAATAAGAGAATAAAAGAGAACTTGTTGCAACACTGTCTTAAGTTAATATTTTGCATCTTGTTCAGCTAACACAGAAATGGAAGATTTGCAGTAAGTGATCTCAGGGGACAGCTCGCGTCTTTGTCTACTGTCAGACATGAAATACAAATAACAATCAATCTCTACGAGACAGATGATGCAATTAGAATGTCTGCACAGTAACTATGACATTTCCACCAGTTGGCCTAGATTAAAGACTGGAAATAAGGGAAGGAGTTAGTCTGGCTCTGTCCCATGGTAACACAAGTTAACACAGTATATCTTGTATGTTCTGGTTTGATTTGTCCGAAAACCAAAGTGTAGAGATGTACTTTGTGGGGATGAGGCTATTTATTGGTGCAGTCAATCTTCACATCTAACTCTCTTTATTAAAGGAATTCCCCCCTAACTCTTCCATTAAGCAATTGAGTATAAACACCATTGCAAGACAAAGAGAAAGAGAACAAAAGGAAAACTAGACTCATTTCTCCAACTAGTGGATGTGCATTGACAGCTTGGATTCAAAGGGTTCAACACAACTGAAGGAAAAGATAGAGCAGAGCAGAAGGTGAGCACCCATGATAGGAGACATGTTGGGGATGGAGAGGGTTGGAGGAGTCAAAGGTCACGACAGAAAGAGGTCAGTGATCAGTGGTTTTGTCAACCTACCATTAATTAGGCTGGCACTGCCAGGGGCATTAATGCCTGCAGCCCCATCCGTGGCTATAGTTGCGATGGGGTGGATAGGGGGATGGGAGCATTCTAGCCAGTAACAATGAAGGCCGAACAAAAATGAACATAAACACAGACACACATGCCCGAACATACAAGACAATGAACAGAAATAACATGGTTATAGCACAGTTAAGAGTTTCATGTAGAATTTATGTGAAGACTAAAGTCCAGTGTGATTAAAACATTTGTAATGTACTTATTATTTACGTAATCAAATGTGTTTCTTTACGTCATCAAATGTGTTTTGTAATTTAATAAATGGTATGCTAATAAAACAAACAAGTGAAACATTGGTTCATTGATTGATGAAATCTAAACAAAAACCTATATGAAAAAAACAATATCATAAAATGTGAAACAAAATCTACAAAAAAAGACAAACCTAGTGTAAGTGGATTAAAAAAACATTTGGTTCAGTATAATGAATGTACTGTGTGTAATAGCATGTATAGTAAACACTAGTGTTATTCTGCATTCATTGTCATTTTTGTTTTTTGTTATATTTGTTGCAATGTGAAGTAAACCATGTTATTCATGTAATATCTGTTATCATCACAAAATTAAAATGTGAGCAGAAAATCTAAAGCAAATAAACTAAAAGAAGTGTTGCATAGCCAATCTGAAAATGATATTTTTAAAAAACCACAGATTTGATTTATCAGCCAGGGAAATATACATGTGCCAACCAGTTAACTGCCGGGGCGAATGGAATAAGCTTGTGTAAATATGATACGGTGCGGAATATTTGCCTTCGCAATCCCCGCAGTTAGAGTTAGAGTTTTCTAAAACCTGGAAAGGATCTCATAAGGATATGTTAATGTCTTTTGACAGCAGTCACATAAACTATGATTCCTGGAAAAGGGAAATTCAATTGAAGGTCAATAATTGTTTCCCTGTGCTCTTTTGGTTTCTGTGTCTAGAGTTCATTGTGAACGACAACACAATGTCTGACACCGGCGTGGAAGCTTGATCACAATTCTAAACTTGATTTATTATCAAATTAAAAAGCAGCTAATTTCTTTTATGACACAGCATCCTGTTTATTTGAGTTCAAATTATAAGAAAAAAGTCTCCGCTGCCAAAGGTAATAAAGTCATAATTATGCAGTCTTAATACAACTTTAAAATAATTGTTTTAAGCTTTATAAATCAAGCCAGCCATAATTGAAGTATTAAAGTGCAAAATGTACGGAAAGATATTTTTTGACAATTTAAAGGAAGTCTCTTGCAGTGAAACTTTGTAGGTATACATTTGATCAAAAATACTAAAGACATTTCATTGAATTTTAGAGAATTTGTGTGAATGTGTATCGATTAATAGCACTGAGGGCAGATTGAGTGATTCCCTGATCAGACACCTGGGATCAGATTCATTAAACCTAATGCATAATGCACAAGATAAAGGTAAAAAAGAAAAACATGTATAGTATTTGTTTGTGTTCAGATCAGAGGAAAAAAGTTGTATCCACAGGGGAAGACATGTTTTACTGTTCCCTTGTTTCATGTACAAATCTAAGCACATATCAGCACCGAAGGGAAATGCTTTAAAACATTGAGACATGTATCTTCTGCATGCCCGATACGGAGATACCTGCTCATTGAATCTACAGCCCTGACCGAAGAGGCACTGGCAACACAACTGATGTTAAAATATGTATATGTAAATATGTAAGATGTTAAAAAACATCTTACAAAAGCTCATTATGTCTCCTTTACTTTCTACTGCTGGTACATGTGCTGTACACCTGCAATGCTGTCGCTCTCATGTCACTGTTTTGTAAATGAAATGAGACGGGTCTGACAGCCTTTGTTTACTTGTGGCATTCAATACGTCTTTGAAACAGGACTGATGTTGACTGCTAGCTAGTTAGTTTGATGAGTGCAGAGCCCGTTACATGGGAGGAGGATTATGCATTGTGAAATGCGTCATCTGTCAACACTTAAAGGGATGCAGTGTTGTGAGAATGTGGCTTCTCTTTTTAAGTGAGGAATTAAACTGGGGGAAGGGTGCTCAGCTAGAGAAGAGGGATGTCTAGTAGCGGTGGTTTTATTGGTGGTCATAAGGGGTTAAAGGTCAAACGGATCAAGTACCACTCCCAGGGGTCAGAGAAAGGTGATACTCTACCTGTTTTCTGATGTCCATCTTTCACTGCCCCTCCTTCGAAGAGAATTTGGATGGATAGAGAGTAAGGACAATAATGCACTTGAACCCACACAACCTGGATACTGCAGCTCACAAGTGTACCGCCAATACTCATTTCATACACTATTTATACACATTCAGCAAAGAGGCGTAATGTCTACGTATACCTCGAAAAGGTTTAGATAGTTCACATGAGTTTAACAGGTGGACATTAGTTCATTTGAGAGTTTAATGTTTAGAGCCCTTTCGATAACAAGGACAGTTAAACACTGATATGATGCAATGAGAGCACAGAGTTAGACTGACGGGACATACGGTAATGACATGACCAAAGCTCTTTCAAGTGGACGCTGCTGAGCAAAACTGACAACAAAACGAATTACCTCAGTACTCTTGAAGCAGCTGCAGAAAATATAAAGATTATTTAATGATATAATGATCTTTCTTACCTTTCTTTTGTTTCTTCTCCTCTTCCTCTGGGCCGGCCACCAGCAGGGTCATGATGATTCCAGTCTGAGAGTTGACACCAACAGCAGTCACCAACATGCGCCCTGACCCCTCCATCACATGGGTGCCTGGTAAGAGCGCAGCAGGGTGTTACATTAGATATTAGATTAGATATAATTTGAGTGTTTGCTAAAAAAAAAAATTATTTGTATTCCTGCCATGGTTGTGTTGATTTCGTCACACTACAGGTAAAACAAATTTAGATTAAATTAATGAGTTGACATGTTTGGTTAGCCGTTATTCACATAAAAAATAAAAATAAAAATGTGTCACTGTGCAAATGTGTGCAGACTGCACTACATTTGTGTGTATGTGCACAGTATACATGTTATTAACCTTTGGGAGAGCAAGTAGATGTGGGTGAATATGAGACAGCCAAAATGCCCACAGCTAATTAGCCACAAGAAAAGAAATACTAAGATGCGATATCAGATTAACCCACGTTTCTGTTCTTCAAGCTGCACATTCTCGTGTCTCTGCTGTAACAAACCAATAAAGATGGTGTTTTTCCATTGATATTTAAATTATAATTAACCACCTATTGTTTCCTGTTCATTCCATTTGGTTTTTACAATGTATAAAAAAAGATCCAGGTAGACCAAACCTAATCACAATAAGTAATGTCAGGCAAACCTCAATATGAAACATTCGCCTGAAGTAATTGTAAAAAGTCTTTATCATTCCATAAAATGTGACTATTTCTGCTTTGATAAGTCCTTTTAAGACGGTGGATGGAAATGAAAGGTTGGAACATTAGACTAGTAGATGTACCAAAGCAAGTTCGGCCCCCTGTGTTTGAGAGATTCATAAATTACAAAATGATCTCTATTTTTGTAAAAATTAAAAAAAGTACATTTAAGATGGAAAAATGACTAATCCAAGTTGCTTACTTCAAATTTAGCAGTCCGCCAAATAGTGGAGAAGACCATATCATGAGATTTATAGTTCTCAGTTCTCCTTTACACCACAACATTGCATGCAGACGCCATGACAGTAACATGCAGTTCCATCTATCGACTCCGATTACATACCGGACAACAGCATAGGGTCCCTTTCTACACACTTCTTGACATGGTCGGACTCGCCGGTCAGTGATGACTCGTCAATCTGCAGGTCATTGCCCTGGATCAACACTCCATCAGCGGGAAGCAGATCACCTGCAATTACGATCGAAGAGTTGCTCTCTGCAGTGGATTTATTCATATTTTCTGGAATTGATTGATATTGCTTACACAATTAAAAAGTTCAGATAAATCCAATGATTCATTAGATTTGGATTTTAGCTCATTTAGGGCAAGATAGATTGTGAGCACTGTAGTTTATTTATGGTAGAAGATGCCATTGAGAGAGGATGTGTGCATCTCTATGTACTGTCTGTCTGTAGCTAATTAACTTCTTCACATTACATTACCATTGCTTAAAGATATTGAATTGCTTAAGGTTGACTTCTTCATTTTAATCTGCTCTGGAAACGAGGTGGAATTCTATTTCCAGCCACTAAACCATGAAAATTACTTTACACAGAACAACGGACGAGTCAATTAAGGAAGTCAGTGGGCACGTCCAACAACACGAAAGTTATTTAAATGTTCTGAAGTACATTTTTGTAACCTCCACAATGTTTCAATAAAAATGATGGTGGAAATAAAAAAATTGTCAATACAAAAGTTTTAAAGAAAGGGCCAACTGGATAGATATTAAATATTAACAATCAACAATGTAAATAGTTCAAACAGATTTAGCACACATCATTTTACTGCTACAAAATAATGAGCAATCTATTATGTGATAGACACAAAATTGTAAATTACACCTTCATGTCTCCAGATAGATGTAAAGATGTAGGAAACATTAGTGGTGTCATGGAACTAACTGGATCAAGCCTGAAGATCTACTCCTTCAGAGTTGACTTAATATTGTTTGCTTTGGGGCGTCGGTATGTGTAAACAGCTCAGAATGACTAAAGCCTTCTGCTACTCAAGCTGGATACACTTCAACTTCCAACTATTTATCAATACTGTATTAAAAGCTCTTTGAACAATGAATTTCCACTTTCTACATGTCATTAACAGAGTAAACTCTAACACACACACACACACAGTTTGACAATCTCTTCCCACCTACCGTATTTGATCTGTGCGATATCCCCTACCAATATGTCCGACACTGGCAGCTGTATGACTTGGCTACCGCGGACCACCTGGAATTTCTGCTCCTGCTCGATGCGGCTCTGCAGCCCGCGGAACTGCTTCTCTTTCGACCAATCGTTGAAGGCCGTCACCAGCACCACGCACACCACAGACAACAGGATAGCTACGCCCTCGATCCAGCCGGCATCCGCCTCGCCCTCGTCCTCGACCCCACCTCCGACCACGACACAAGCTAAAGTTTGGTAACGGTGGTGAGAAAGGAAAAGAGATGTTGTATTGATGTCAAACATTTGCAAGCACACTGTGTTTTCATATCGACTTTAATATTCTGTCGACACACCGAATATCAACGAACACTTCTAATACACAGGTATATATGCTTGTATATGTGAATATACACAAAGGGATGTAATATCAACTCACACTGTGAGCAGTGTGACATTGTTCTGCCTAAATAATATAAACAACTAAACAAAATTGACTGTATCTAAAAACTAAATTAAATCAAAAGGGGAAGAACCAAATCCACTAATTGTATACCTCAGCCTACTCTTTTTTAGACACTTAATACATATTTGTTTAGTTCATTTAGAATTGTTCATATACAGTATGTTTACAGTTCATTCTATGGTTATCCTATTTTGTTTCATTATTATTTGGGACATGTTGGAATTAAAATCTCTCTATGTAATGTCCTGATGTCTACTGGCTGTGAACTGACAGACTGGGGTATATTTAGAAAAGAAACAAGGCCTATTCCTAGTCCTCCTCATGCTGCTTCATGTAATACTCGGGGAGCCATTGTGCCCTACACTTCTGGCTAGTCGACTTCAAAAGCCCCCAGTGGAGTGATTTGATTTGGACGATAAAACACTTGCAGCTTTCAAGGGAACTAGAGCAGACCCCATATTGTAGACTTTATAAATGCAGGGTGTGATTTAACCAAGAACTAAACTCAAAGAAGCAACTTGGACGTATTGTTGCACTACAGAGGGGTTCCAATCAGTAGGATGTTCATGTCGTGGATATATGGTATACACTCCCATAACATACCCTCCTTTATGTTTATAACTGCCATGTGCTCATACATTTATGTAGGTTTTGGAAAAAAGGAGACATATCCAAGAAATTGTATTCCATTTTGATCTAAAAAAAATCACAAGATCTTATATAATGTTCTAGATATTATTCCTTGTATGTATAAAATTGTTTAGTTTTTTGTTCAGTTTTTTATGTTTTGTCACGGAAAATGAGTTCCTGATCTTGACAAGTGAAAGTTCAGTATTCATCAAGTAAGGCCATTTCACTGTCTTCCAAAAAATTATGTCATAAATCCTCTTACTAATGGGTAAATATTTCATTTAGAACAAATGAAAAAAACAAATATTAGTACATTAGTGAAGTATATATCTCTTAACAATCTAATTAGATGAGTTTAGACTGTCCTGCTTTTTCACTGGAGTGCCTTAACAGAAATAAAGTGAATGCAGTAGCCGTCCATGGTTCTGATTTCACAGCTCTAATTATTTAGACATGTAAACTGCTCTTGTCTCTTTCATACAAAGACACACAATCATGCAGAACATTTGGAGCTGTCCATGGTGCTGATTAAGTGCCAAAATCCGCAATTCCCAAGCCCAAAGGCTGAACTGACTTATGGAGCTGATTGACACTTTTATAAGTTGTGGGTGAGATGTAAGTGAACAGCCAATCAGCTGCAAAGGTTTATTATAAAACCATGTTGGTATATATGTGGAGTGACAATATTTTATTACTATCTTTTTCGTTTTAGTTGTGTTTTAGACAGACACAATTAAGAGCCTCCTCATTCAACTGCAGCCAGACTGTTTCATATGTAAATGAGAATTAAGTCATCCCACCACCTTCTATTTCTGGACTGTTAAGCACAACAGTAAACCAGCAGTGCGAGATGTATGCTTGTGATATTTGCTTTTCACATATATAGACATTTTTGTTCATCCAATTGTATGGGTTTCTGATTGATAGTGTTTTTCTAAAATAAGTGTAATTATTGGTTGTTTAATATTGTTGCTTTATATTTTATAGTCTTTATCCTTAATGATTTAATTTCTTACTATCTTTACTTTAGACAGGCAACAATAATAATAATGATTCTGCAAGACAGTATAGTCAGCTGTAGGTTATCTTGCCGTACACACCTATGTCACAACTCTTTATATCTCACTTTGAGGGATCATTGCCAGAAATGCTTGATTAGGAAATGTCAAATATGTGTGTAAGTGTAATTTGAGTTGTGCTTTTGTTAAAGTGCCATTCTAAAACTCATAACATCCTTACATCCCTACGGCTTTATGTCTGTCTCTCTTTATTTGATGTTTTTCTAAATTGAATGATTTAAAGTGGAATACATTCATATCTTTCTGAATAGCTCTGCTATTCACATATATTTATATCTGCAAAAGTGTATGTGCTGATTTAAATTCCTGTATATTCATTTTATTTAAAGGAGAAGCTTGATTACGTATCTGCAGATGGACACAGGTATTAGCATAAGGAATTCTCTGGCCTCCTAAACTGCAGCTGAAACGGTGCAAAAACAGATGCAAAGTATGAAGTAAGATCAATTTACACTTACACAATCATTTTACAACCTAAGTATTTGGCTGACTAACTAAATCATTAAGCTATTCACTCATTAAGTCTCTCTTAATCTTAACCAACCAACTAAAAAATGAATGAACTCAGAAATTCTTTTAAATAAACTACCCCTGCAAGTAAGACGGTGATAACCTTTTCGTCTTTATCTGGTATTTTTATTTTCACAAGACTTTTTAAGCCCCTTAAAATGATGACCGGTCCCTTTAGCGGGGTAACTGAATCCCATTACTGTGATAATACTGGGAGCAATGACTGATGTTGCTGACTCAGCACATCGTTATGGTCTCGGTCTTCGCTTCCTGTTTCACGGCTCACAGGCTGATGTATAGGCACTTGGGGCTTAAGGTTATTTCTCTGCTCAACCCTTCATTAACCTTACCGGTACCTTTCATATGCACATTTAACACATTCATAACGTGCACACATATACACACACATATGCGCACACACACAATTTATCCTTGTGCTCGATGAGTCGCTTGGTCTCTTGAGGCAGGTCACAAACCAATTAAATGGTGGGTGCATACAGTACATGTAGGTGTAAGTGTGTCAGCGAGTGCCTGTAATGTCAGAGGGAGTGATGTTAGTGTGCCAATGCAAGTATAGCTCTTTGCTGTCCTCTGCAATAGCGGAGATACTTGTGAGATAGCTAGTGTAGTGTGTGTTTGTGTGCGAGTGTCTGTGCTTGTGTGTCTGTCTCAAGACTTCAAAACAAACGGCAAGAGATCATTTTAAAGGCCGTGAGGTCACAAGTTTAGTGATGTTCACTCACCCTCTCCGATGCTCTCTCCGGGAGGGTGGTAGAAAGAGAGTCCCAGGGAGATCAGGGCAGCGAGCTCCAGAATGATGAGGGTGACGTCCTGCAGGGCCTCCCATACCAGCTGCAGGAAGGTTTTTGGCTTCTTTGGAGGTATCAGGTTTTCACCATATATTTCTTTTCTCTTGTCCAAGTCATTTCTGTCACCTGAGAGACCTGATAATGTAAGACACAGAAAGAGAAGGAAAGAACCGGTTAGAAAATACAATACATCAAAGCATATCGATGATCAGTCTTTGAAGGATATTTTTACTGGTGTATTGCAGTGAGTTTTATATTGTTTATAGAGTTAAAATTACAAGGACAAACAACTATCTGCTTTGCTTCTACATTTGATCCCCAAAACAATTATCCCAATTTGTATCCACACATCCAAAGAATATTTAAATGCTCAGCAAGAAACTGCGGACGCAATTGCCGGTTTTTTACAGTACAATATTAGTTTTCATTGCTTATTGTTGTGATCTTGATTCAGCTTTGTAATGTATCGTTTTGTCCTAACTTTCTTTATTTACTCTCTTTTTCAGTCTCACACTGCACACCAACCATCTCTCTAATTACTAGTTTGAGTCATGGTGGGCCACAGTTCAGAGTTCCTTATATAATTCTGCTCAGAGATGAGGGCCTTGTGCTTTGACCTCATACACCTCCTCATACACCACGAAATACTCTATGTAAATAGCTTTGGCTCTTTTATCTGAAGAACTTCATACTGGCTTGAGGGACAATTTACTTCAGGAATACTGTCCAGAAAAATATTCTCACACAGTTGCTAAAACAATGTGACGAAAGAGTTTGTTACATCACATGAAGTGCTTTGGCAAGAGCAACAGATCCTCTTTGTGATCCAAAGAGCATTAACATAATTGAGTAGCTTGTTGTGTGAAATTGTTCTTTAAAAAAAAAAAAACATTATTAGTTTGATATAGTTTTCTATGTGGATGATTTAGAATCATACAACAATATGTTTTGTGCATGTGCTGCATTCTATTGAACATTATGTTAAATATGGACATAATTTAGGGTTGAGGCTGTGGTTGTGTGGATATTTCATCAGACTTGCCTACACAATTATTCTTCATTTTCAGTAGTATCATGAGCAAAATAATATGGATTATTGCTTAGGTGTTTAAACATTTAGTTTATAAAATGTCAGAACAATTGCAATTCACAATTAGCAAGGCTCTGAGGTACCATATTTGTGGTTGTTTTTGTATATTTAATATGCATTGCAATGTCATGTAATGGGTATAGAACTTTCCTAAACTATTGTATATTGTATTTTAATAAATGTTCATATATTAAATCACATTTATAACAGGTACAATAAGTTTCTTACACACCAGTGATGCAGATTCTTATTGTACCTGTTATAAATGCAGATTCTTATTGTACCTGTTATAAATGAAATTTATAACAGGTACAATAAGAATCTGCATCCCTGGTGTGTAAGAAACTACTATGAACTTGAATCGATATCTACATCAAAGCTTCACAAAGCTTTGTAATTAGCATCAAGTCTACTATCAGCAGATGTGTGCTCTGTATCTTCAGTTAAAATGATTCATAACCGATTTTTATGAAGGTACATTAAAGGTTTCTATCTGGCTGCTTTTCAGTGTCGTACCTTTATTTGGTTGCTGAGCGCACACAATGGGTATTCACTGTCTCTCTCCCTCACAACCAAATGCATTAGCACAGCATTATGTCATGCATGGTGCGTCACTGGGGTCTCCCAGGAGTGGCCCTGGATTGCACCTGATAGCGTCTCTGCTGCATGACCCTTTTTCACATTCAAATGCAAATGACTGTGGGATGACTTATTAATAACATCTGTGGTAAATAACTGATGATCCATTTGCATCTGATGTCGGAGAAAGAGGAACAGAATGACAGTTATGTGAAAAGTAAAGGTTTAGATACTGCAAAAAATGCGAGGAAATAGAGAAACTAAATCCGTTTTGCTCCTCGAAAAAATAAATATGGAGCAACAGAGAAAGAGAAGGAGAGGACAGAAGGAGGGCAGGCTGAAAAAATAACAATCCCCAGCTCCTACATAGGAGAATGCCCTGGTTACAAATAGATCAGTCTATAAATAGCCTCATTAGCCATTCTCTTTTAATTGTCTCTCTGAGAGGCACTAGCATGCTCTCCCATTGATCTCACCAGCACCCTGCCTCACGTCACACACAAACACGTGTGTCCATGCATATGTGTGTGTGGGTGTGTGTGTGTTTGTGTGTGTGTGTGTGAGTGAGTCGTGACTGCCTGCACGTGCTACGGGTGTGTGTCAGAAGGCTGGCTTAGCATGCCGGCACTATCACACAGTAAAACCAGAGCTCATATTTAATCAGGCGTTAGCCAGTTCCAGTTGGTTAGATACACAGACACACAAATATGCACGCCCAAGCACAGATGTACATATGTTTACGATCCACATGTGTAGACCCCCCCCCCCCCCATCCCGTATATTTGTTAGTCAGCTGCACATCAGACGTGACATTCACTCATATTTCTACCCAATTCCGTAATCACAGACTTTTAAAAACCACAAATACATATACTTATGCTGCTACAATACATTTCTAGAATCCGTCCAGAATCAGGGAAATTAGTTATAGCACGAAATGCACCATTCTGTATAATGGCAGCAATCATATTAATATTGAAATACAACAAACAACATGCTCTTAGCTATTTCTGTCATGGTATGGGTACCTCTATTGATCGTATTAGATGACATCTAACCTTGTTAAACGTTCCAACTCCTGAAACGCCCTTGAGATGTGAGCTATGCTGTAATCAATCTCTTGAATCATTACAACTCATTGTTTCTTGGAAAACCCTCTGCTACATTATCATTCCGTCCTGGGTAGCTGATTGCAATGCTGTTTAAGATTAATTTGCCAGATTATGAAATCGTGTAGGCTAAATACTGTCAGCCCACCTAAATGCTCTGGCAGTGGATTTTGAGGAGGCAGAGAGAGGGCAGAACAACTGTGGTGATACACAGATGAGTCACAACAATCTCACAGAGGATTAGGGGTGATTGAAAAGGAGTCTTAGTGCTAGAGTCCATCACCAAGACTATACACCAAATGTACAGATGGAAGTAAGGGATAAGGGACTGGTGGTGCAGTGTAATGCATACCTGCAAACTCATGAGGGGTAAAAAAGGTGACAAGGGGGGGACAGTAGGTCCTCTGTTCTGACTAAGTCAGTGTTCGGGCCCTATAATAATAGTAATAACAAATATACATTTTCATTATAATATGGTTAAAGTCATTCATGAACCAACTTCCTTTTGTTGGGCCTTGCGTGCTCTGCTGAGCCATGACTCTGTTCCTTGAGTCTGTTCTGCCTCTACCTGGTTGTCACGATTATGATCCGATACCTGCCATAAATATCATGATACTCGATACAATACCATAAAAACAATATGGTACCATAAATACGAGACTGGTATATTGATCTATAACAGTAATGCATAAAACATCTGTATGGATCACTTTTTACCAACTTTTTCAACACTTAACAAATGGCAGTAATATTAGTATGAGCCTACAGCAAGATATTAATGAAACTACATGGTGCCATCATAGCATTGATTATACACTATGTGGCCTTTTATCTGTATCTGAACAGATGATATGATAGAGTACCTTCAGTATGAGCAGGTGTGTTTTGATATCTGACAGGGCTTTTTTCAGAATGCTTATACTGTTCAATCAGAACGCTTGTACTGTTGTTGCCATGTAATAATTCATATTTATAAGGAAAATGTAAGCTAGCTGTCCAAATCCTGCCAAGAGGAGACGCACGTCGAGGACCGCATAATTAGTGTAATGCTGCTTATGTTTCAACTCTGTCAGAAAACATATTTGGCGATGGATGCCCTTGTTTTTGGTTTGAGCACCTGCCCCCCTAAATATCTGTGCACGTGCCTGCATACATACATACATATATATATATATATATACACACATGTACATACATAAATACACACACACGTATATATATATATACACACACACAACTACATATATACATGTACATACATATATATACACACATACATATAAGTATATTTATTTATATATACATTCATATATATACACATTTATACATACATATATATGCACACACATAAGTACATATATACATATGTGGCACCCTGGACATTTTAAGGGCTGATGGAAATGTCACTCTTGCCTGTCTTCAAAACTTGAGAGCCCTGGTGTTTACAGGTGAGAAACATTCACAAGCGCCATATATATATTAAAGTTATGTTCGCTCGCTTCGGCGGTGATACATTTTGATAGTTATTGAGTGTGTAGTAGTTAAAGAGAAGACAGTTGATTAAGGATAGCGCCGTTTAGCTAGCGGATGCTCATCGCGAGCGTTTTAGCACCATTGTGGCATCAGTAACCTGCCTGAGAATTACATTGTTCCATGAAAGACTAGATAGTTACATGTTGTGTCCCCTGACATATATACAGAAGTATGTACACGCATAAGTACTTATATACATACACTACATGTACATACATATAAACAGGTTTCCTGGTGGAAGTCACTTGTCAGTGCCTTCGATCTCCGTGGCCTTGTCCGTCACCATGGAAACAGTCACATGACATCAAAGCGCTTTGGTTCTGTGCTGTGACGTCACGGAGCACCGAACCAGAGTCTATAAGTAGAAGTGATTTCCAGCAAAGCAGCAGAGCAGGGATTTGTGAATCCCACAGGATTCAGAACCGCCTACACGGGAGGAGCGATTCATCGGCGAGTCTGATTATGAATCGCCGACCTCCCCAACGGGTCGGGACGGTTTGGCGAGAGTCACCTTGTGTGATTACTCCTACACCCCATCCCGGGGTGGGTTTGGTTCTGTGGGATTCACAAATGGGATGGGGCCCTTTTTAGCCCGATCCCTTTTTTGGCCTTTTTTTTGTGGCCACACCGTTTGATACTGGGCTTCCGTTGTTTGAAGCCTCACAGCTTTTAGAACCACAACTACAGTCATTTTATTGTTCTGACCACAAATCTAAATAATGAGCAGTTTAAGAATAAAAGGTCCTACGCTCTGACTCAGCCCTATAATAGGCGGAAGTAGCAATGAGCCTCATAGCAACGCTAACGGACACCATCGTCCCCACGGTAAAAGTTAGGGTCTTTCCTAATCAAAAGCCGTGGGTTGATAGATCCATCCGTGAAGCTGTGAACGCCCGTACTGCTGCCTATAACTCCGGTCTTGTATCCGGCAACATGGACGAGTACAAGGCAGCGGTCTATGGACTGAGGAGGGCGGTGAAGGAAGCCAAGAGGAAGTACCGAGACAGAGTGGAATCACAGATGGAGCAGCGCGACACCAGGCGCCTATGGCAGGGGCTACGGACTATCACAAACTACCAGAGCAGACCCCGCGCAATGGTGAGTGCCGACGCATCCCTAGCGGACGACCTGAACTCATTTTATGCACGGTTTGAGGCTAGCAACAACAGCGCTAGCTCGCACTAACAACAACACCGTTAAGCGTAGCCGAGGTGAGTTCTACCGCTGGGGATGAACACACACTCTCTGTGACCGAGCACAGTGTGAGGAGGGCTCTGTTTCAGCTGAACACCAGGAAAGCTGCAGGTCCAGATGGCATATCTGGGCGAGTACTGAAGACCTGTGCTAACCAGCTAGCTCCAGTGTTCACCACAATATTCAACCTCTCCTGGCTGAGTCCGTGGTCCCCGCCTGCTTCAAGAGATCCACTATTGTCCCTGTGCCCAAGAATGCTTCTCCAGCATGTATGAATGACTACCGACCGTGGCCCTCACCTCGGTGGTCATGAAATGCTGAGAGGCTGATAAAGGACTACATCTGCGCCTTCCTCCTTCCTCCATGGACCCGCTGCAGTTTGCTTATCGCCCAAACAGATCCACGGATGATGCTGTCTCCCAGGTACTGCACACCACACTCTCTCATCTGGACAGCCAGAGGGGGCTATGTGAGACTACTGTTCATTGATTATAGTTCAGCTTTCAACACCATAGTCCCTCCAGACTGGCCGGCAAGCTGATTGAGCTGGGACTGAACACCCCTGTGTGCTTGGATCCTGGACTTCCTGACCGCCAGGCCACAGGTGGTCAGGGTGGGCAGACACACCTCCAAATCCCTCACCCTGAACACAGGATCCCCCAGGGTTGCGTCCTCAGCCCCTACTGTACTCCCTGTACACACATGACTGTGTGGCCAGGTTCAGCTCAACACCATCATCAAGTTTGCGGATGACACAGTGGTGGTGGGCCTGATCTCCGACAACGACGAGAAGGCCTACCTGGAGGAAGTTGCTGATCTGTCACTCTGGTGCCAGGACAACAGCCTCATCATGAATGTCACCAAACTAAGGAGCTGATTGTGGACTTTAGGAGGGTCCAACAACAGAGGACGTACTCACCACTGGGGATTAACGGGACTACTGTGGAGAGGGTGAGCGGGTATAAATACCTGGGAGTCCACATCACCGAGGATCTGACATGGTCAACAAACACAGACACTCTGGTGAGAAAGGCAAGGCAGCGCCTCTACCACCTCAGGCAGCTGAGGAAATTTAAAGTTTCCCAGAGGATCCTTCAGTCCTTCTACTCTGGAGCTGTAGAGAGCGTCCTGACAGGAAGCATCACAGCCTGGTTTGGCAACTGCTCCGCTCAGGACAGGAAGGCTCTGCAGAGAGTAGTGCGTTCGGCTGAGCGCACTATTGGAACTACACTCTCCACCCTGCAGGACTTGTACACCAGGAGGTGCAGAACCAGAGCCGGCAGGATCATGAAGGATCCTCACCACCCCAACAACAGACTGTTTCAGCTGCTGCGGTCAGGCAGGCGCCTCCGTAGTCACGCTGCAAGAACAGAGAGACTGAGACGGAGTTTCTTTCCTCAGGCCATCAGGATTGTGAACTCTGACCTCACCAGGACCCCCACATAGACCCACACAACTGCCCCTCTTAGGCACACACACACACACACACACACACACTTACTGTAAATATTGTGTTGTTTTTTATTTGTAAATAGTGTGTACTTGTTGCCCTTGCACATTCCTGCTGAGCATTGCCACTTTCATTTCACTGCACACCCTGTGTGTGTATGTGACAAATAAAACATCTTGAATCTTGAATCTTGAATCTTGAATAATGATAGTAATAACAAATATACATTGTCATTATATATAATATGGTTAAAGTCATTCATGAACCAACTTCCTTTTTTTTGCCTGAACAGTCCTCATGGACTTTTCCCTGAATCTGTCTCTACCTGTTTGTCACGATACTCATATTATAACTTCTATACATATGACATACCTGCCATAAATATCATGATACCCGATACCAGAATTCAATACAATACCATAAAAACAATATGGTACCATAAATACGAGACTGGTATATTTATCTATAATAGTAATAAATAAAACATCTGTATGGTTCACTTTTTACCAACTTTTTCAACACTTAAATGACAGTAATATTAGTATTAATACAGCCAGATATGAATGAAACTACATGGTTCCATCATAGCATTGATTATATACTATGAGGCCGTTAGTCTCTGACCAGATGATACACAGTTCATCAGGATGAGCAGCTGTAGAGGAACAGAACTTTACAGACTGAAACATTTCACTTCTGGCATCTTTTTATTTGTTAAGCCGAAGTCGGTCTCTATAGCTGCGCCACTTCTCTCGCTGTGAGCTGCGCAGCGCAGTGTGCGCAGACAGCTCGACACGGAGCAGCGCGTGCGCTCTGATCGCTCTCTTAATGAAGTATCGATACTAAAAATATGCTAAATCACATCGTGTTTGACGTACGGGTACTTTGTTAGCATCGCTACACCGTGCAGCGTGACAGCAGCAGATGTAGCGGGCTAACATTCAAGCTAACCTGAACCCCCAAACGATGTCGACATCTGAACGCTGATTGGCCGAGACGCGACACGTCCCATCAAAGATGTTTTATTGCGAAGAGCACCACTTCACACTTTTCTCCGCGTCTCACTGCAATCTCAACGGCAGCGGGCCAGGTGACCCCCCCCCCCCCCAAAAAAACTCTTCGGATCTCCACGATTCACGTGGATGACCTATTTTGAGTTCAAAACGGTGAATTTCACCGAAAGGTGACAAGTTTGCGGGTATGATAATGACTGGTTGACGTAGTTCTCAAAAGCTCCTTGTGATCGTTCTAATCGAGATTCAATGATAAAAGCCTTTTGGAAAGTCTACCTTTGAAAGATGGGATGAGAGACGATGCATTATTAACGTTAGATTGACTTCAATGTTAGATCGGCAGCTTATGGACTTAAAACAATCTGTGGACTATTGTACCAGAAATGCAAACTGCAGTATAATCTTCTTTATGAATTTGGTTGTGTGTCTTCAAATCAATCTGTATCAGTCACTTTGCACTGAATGCCAGCTCATTAAGCAGGCATGCTTAATAATAAACCACATTTGGCAATATGTGGCTATGGCCATTAGATGGCTATAGATATAATTTTAAATGCCAATAAGAAAACTTGTAAATATGGTTGATAATCATGAAAAGGACAGTGACATAAATAATCAGTATGGGCTTCTTTGGAGATCTGAGTTCAGGACCAAGAAAAGTCTATGACTCATGACTAATGAGCCTCTCTACTCTTAGATCATTTTAGAAACCTGACCATGACATTTTGCATATGGACAACACCAATGTAATAATATAACAATAAGACTTGACCTAGGACTCTTTTTTGCATCGGAATATGCTCTTTATTACTTTTCATATTCATAATATATTGTCTATAAATGAGCAATCCCAAAACCTAAAGATATTTTGGTGAAATATAATGATATGAATAGAGAAAAAGGGAAGTAAGAGTAAATGTTCACTTTGGGACATTAGAACCAGCAGATATTTGAGATTTATTTCTTACTATCTGACATAACTGATTATTATAACTGCTGTCAATTAACTGAAAAATTGTTCGATTAGATTACGGAATTATTGTTATTTACAACCATAATTTCCAGTCTTTAAATCTTGATGAGGATGAACATTGAACTTCTCTCCTCTTCCCCACTGTTCTTACTCTATCATTTATGCCTGGTAATCCGCTGATCTCTCAAACACAGCCGGGTCTGAGATTCAAATCAGCTCCGACAAATCATACCTTCCTAACATCCTGTGTCCAAATAGACAAGAAAGAGACATTAACACAAATAAGTAAAAAGAATGATAGAAAATGGGATTTTTCTTTTCAGTCAGAGCGCACACGATGGCATATTTTAACAGTTGGCTTTTTTTTGTCCGTGGCTGAAAATAGATCTCCATGGAAACACTATGCATCCCACTCGACGAGTGAAAATACCCACGACTCTGAACCTTGGAAAAAATGTGAAAATATATAAGTGTGTGTGTGTGTGTGTGTGTGCATGCGCAGATGCGTGGTGTGTTTCTTTCAAGAAAAGAGTAAAGTATGAAATGAAGGGATGACCTCCAAATGTCCTTGTAACATATGAACGTCACAGTGCAGCAGCACACACATTACATTCATATTTTAAAAAATCTAAATCTTGAGAATGATGGTGTAAATAATATTTTAACATGTCTGAGCAGAATCTATTGTCATAATGATGACGCAAAAATATGGTGCAATTTTTCTGCAGCGAATAGATGGCTTCACCACGTATACTTAGCTTTCACCATTTTAAAAAGAAAGAGGGGGAATGAAGAGGGAAGAGAGTGGTTGAAGTGTGACTCAGAGAGGACAAGAGAGTGAGAGAGAGAGAGAGAGAAAAAGAAAGAGACAGAATAAGAGTAGGCTGGATGGAGAGTAACTCTATGAATAATAACCCATCAGTGGCTAAAAGGTGGATAATTACCATGCTCTTATTAAAAGATGGAGTGATGGAGAAATGTGTCACAGTGTCCTTGAAAATGACCTCCATAAAAGAGATTTCATTTTATGCCAGAGAGGTTTGTTACCATGCATACAACGGCATTATGTAGCACTAACCCAAACTTTTAGGCCCCCAAACTTTCTTTCTACATCCCACGACCCCGACCCCCACACGACACCTTTGGGGGTTGTTTGGGGTGTTTTTTCTTTCTTTGCTCCGTCCCCGCTGCGAGACCGTGTCGGAGAGTATCATGGACCCATTCCCCCCATTCATTGAAACATTGGCCGAATTTTTTTCAGCGTGAGAAAATGGATGCGTGGCGGAGGAGGAGACCGAGATGCGTGAGTCCACGCTCAATGCGCGTGACTTGAGAGCCCTGAGAGCCGAGAAAATATTTAATTTTACCATTAGACCACCACCATAATTTTTTTTTTTTCAAGACCCCCTAGAGGACAGCTCAGGCACTAGGTGCCAAGACCACACTTTGGGAATCCCTGATGTAGTAGAATACACTTCTGAGGGATGCCATTAAACAAATAATGCAGTATATTATGTGTGAGTAAATTATATAGAAAGGTGTGTAAACATATTTAAACGGTAACAAGAGCGTGCAGAAAAAGACATGAAAAAGGAAATAAACCAAACATGTGTCTACTTTTTGAGTCGTGCTACAAAGGCAGTGGGCTTGTGTCTGTCATGTAGAACAAGATGTAAGACAATACAGCAACATTATCATTGCAGTGAGAGATAAGAGGAAGACATAGCTGGATTATTTCTCACTTGCTGTCCTTGTTTTATCTTGATGACTATGTGCACCTTCCTGTACATTAGTTCTCGGCACTCGATTTAAGTACAGCAAAAATTCTGAAAACCAGAGTTAAATCCTTGCATGATTAAAAATAAATATGTGTACAGTGTTGTTAAATGGTTCATGGTTGACTGACTATGTTTAATATGTATTTACCTAAAGTTCAGTTTCCACGGTTTCCATTTTCAAAGAGAATATATATTTAAGAAGGCTTCTTAGAAAAAGAGATACATCCTAACCAAGTAGAGATCAATAATGTGAGGGGATTCATCACACATGAGACAGAAATACATGGCAAATCTTGTAAATGGCAAACCCATGATTCCCATGATGGGGGCCACACCCAGCAGCATAGCTGGTCCACCCACTATCAAATGACGTAAGTAAAGACAGGAAGTCCATGTCCACACTTAAACATGGTTGGGCTGGATGTTTAAGGGGGAAGCATCAGGGGATGGATGTAAGTGCAGCATTCACAACAGCAGTAAAGGGTGTCTTGGGAAGGGTTTCTCTCCGTTGAAAAAGGTTCTTTTTTCTTTCATGTTGTTTTGGTGTTGTTTTTGATTTGATTTTTTCTTTTTTCAGCGGGCATTGTTGTTTTGTGTGCTTATTCGTTGTAATCTCCACACCATATCAGTACAAGAGGCCACAGAGAGGAGGCGGCGTCTGTGTGAGGCAGCGTGATTTGCGTTTGCTTGTCTGCAGCAGACACAGACGAGCAGATATGCTGTACTGTATGTAAACAAACACATTCTCTCATTTCAGGAGAAGTCCCAGGGTCGCGGGAACAGACACAGATCTATCATCCATTCCCCTACAGACAAACGCCTCTGAAAGGTAATGGACTGGAAGGTGACATAGAGCAATTTCTGACACCATGTCTTTCCCACCACAAGTGTACTGTATGTGTGCATGTTCATGTGTGTGTGTGGACTGCAACCCACCGTGGGATGTTCAGCCTCATATTCCAGCTGCACTGTGCAACACAGACGAGATGCAGACTCAGAGAACAGGATCAGTGACAGATTTTCATGTTCATCAGGCAACAGAGCTCAGAGGAGCTCTGGTCACAGCTGCTGCTATTACTGGATGATTACTTAAAGGAATAATCAACATTTTGGGCAAAAAATGCTTTTTCGCCTTGTGGTTGACATCTTCAAAGATTATTATGCTTGATTTTGACAATGCTAAAAGCTTACCACTTAAACACGTTTGATAGCATTTGGATTATTTGGACAATGAAGCCACTGCGTCTGGACATTTACTCTGTCGCCACGAGATTTCTGCTTTCTATAAAGCGGCTCAAATACCAGCACAGTTTTCAACGGTCTTCCAACAACCCAAAAATTCGGAATAAAATATGCACTTGTGTGTCTTAGTGTACGTGCGTGTATGTGTAAGTGTGTGTGTGTGTGTGTGTGTGTGTGTGTGTGAGAGTCTGTGGGGGCAGCTGTACAAGTGGGTGAGTTTTGCTGTCACGCACTGTGCTCTATGTGTCTGACTCATGCAAGAGATGGTGGAGTGGAGTGAGAGAACACAGCTCACAGCTCTCTTTCTCACACACATACAAACACATCACAGGATAACTGATTCTTACTTAGTATTCCTATTTCGTTGTGTATACGTGCATAAATGTTACACAGGGTTCTTAAACAGAGACAGCTGGATGATTATGTAGAAATGTTCACATCTAAAAGACTGAATAATGCATCCCACGTTCATTTTATATGCAATTATGTTCTGACCCACAGAACAAATGCTCTTTTGTTTCTATGACGATACTTCTTGCACTTTTCTATCTTCAAATGTTGCGAAAAAAGCGTATTATGTAATCTTATGCAAGGGAAGAAAACTGTGAAAACTCAAAGTTGTGGTTGGTGTGTGCTGCTCATATCACATAATTTCAATACCCAAAGGTTTAATTTGTACCTCTAAGAAATATTTTCTGGAAGCCTGGTAAGTATATGTGAATTTGGGCAGCACAACTAATCATATTACTGTAAAATGAGGATTGTGCCATGTTTGCATTGGTAGGATGATCCATTGCATCACACCAAACGCGCACACATGACAATCCGCGGGGGACGTGCGGGACATGACTATAAATAAATCTAACGTAAGGCAAAAAAGAGTAAAATGTGGTAAAACAAATAACTTCCGAAGGAAGAACAAAATGGTGTCATAGTTACGTTAACGCGGTGCTTGTACTATAAAAATGTAAAAGTATTTCAGTCTGCTGTGTGGGACTAAAGTCATGAACATTGATGGCAGTTAAAAGCAACGGCAGTACAGATGTGCTTAGTCAAACTACCGCAAGAGATCAAAGTGAAAAACAGTGGAACAAATAGGAGTAGCATTAATGAGACATCTGTGTGTGAGTGTGTGTGTGTGTGTGTGTGTGTGTGTGTCTGTGTGTATATTCATATATTCCCTTTTTTTCCCCCTGAAGGGTTATTTGGGAGTTTTTCCTGGTCCCCGGTGAGGTTGCAAGATGGGATGTATGTGTACAGATTGCAAAGCACTCCGAGACAAATTTGTAATTTGTGAAATTGGGCTATACAAATAAACTGAATTGAATTGAATATATGGACTGTTGTATGCTTCAATACTACTTAAGATTTGTATCATTAAATTACAGCACATTCCTATTTACTGAATCTGAAACACATCTTAAACAATTGTCCAAATGAACTCGGTGGATGGTTCTGATTTGCATTGCATTGAAAAAAAGATTTGAATTACAAATATCCCTAATACATGTGGGCTCGGTGGCTCGAGCCAACCATGCTGATCAGGAGTTATTATATTTTCCCCTCATGCCCAAAGCCTGCCCCCACCCCCCTGAAAAGGGAGAGTGCTCAGGCCAAGAGGCTGAAAAGGGAGAGTGACAGTGGTCTATCTGCTGTCTCCCATCTGGGTGTCAGGCTCGGGTTTCGCCCAGGGGCTCAGAGAAGCTTCGGACACAATAGGGACAGCTATTAAAATTCAAACTACCAGAGAGTGTCATGAAATAGTCATGACAGGTCAGGGAAATCTACACACTCTTGCGTGCACCTTATTGTCTGTCTGCTTGGAACCGCAGGTCAAATACAACGTCAGGGCCACAGCTAGAGAGATGATTGTGTGGGGATAATGCCAAATAAATTAAATATTAACTACCACATAATAATAACTATAATAATAGGCATTATTTTAAAGATGTTTTTAAATAATATGTGTACATTGCTATGAAAGATATCTTCAATGGATTAAATCATACAACACACTGCAATTTAAATCGGACTTTTGAAACTCTAACACTGTAGGGGAATTACAGTGGAGAGTTGAAAGAGTATTGATCTCTGCTTGAGCTATCCAGTAGCACTTTGATTGAACTGTAATGTGACTGAGCCCATGAAACCTCATGCTGCACAAATGGATGCATCTCCTTGAATATTCCTGACCTGAAACAGATGTACTTACACGGTATTCAACATCATTGATTTTTCCACATGCCACTAATGTAAGAACGGTCAGGGTCATATTTCTGTCCTGTTAAGACATATTAAAACACTACTACTACTAGTGGTAGTAGATATTCTGTGTTTGAATGTTTTGCTTTTACTCATAAAAGTATTGCTACTGTTCTATAGTTGTATAGTTGGATGGGAATACGTCTTTCACCACTAATGTTTTGATCGAAGGTTCGGTAAACAATTCCCCAATGAAGATTTTTTTCAATCTAAAGCTGCTGTACTGTATGTACTCTCTGGATACAATTGCAATAACTGACTAACATTTCACAAGAGACTATAAAAGCTGAAATCATGTGTTTGCACATGAGGCTGTGTCTGATTTTGGTGCTTTGATCCTGATCTAATGGGTAAGTGTGACTATCTCTGGGGCAGTATCCAAGACGTGTAAGACTAAACAGGTTTAGTTTCTGCTTTCTTTATGCCCATGGGCAAGGGAATGTATTTTAAAGGTCCAGAAAAGGTCAAATGCAAAGTCAGAACAAAACAGCTTCTGTGTTCCTGTTCCTCTTTTCTGCTGCTGCTGGGATGTTATGGATTATTATGGACAGGATGTGTAAACTAAAAGTTGAAAGAGCAAGGCAGGGCTGGATCTGGTCCAAGACTGTATCTGTTTTTGTGCCCTTGAGAGAGAAATGCTGTCTGTCTGTTTTGGCAGCCGTGGTGCCACACCTTGTTCTGCCCCACAGGGGGAGAAGAGAGGGCAAAGAGGTCAACTCAGGGAAAGAGCTGACATGGAGAGAAAGAAGCCGGTTATAGCCCCAGACTCTGCATATTCAGCTAAAAGCATTGCCATGCCTGTCAACTCGCTATTCATACTCCTGGCTTCCAGCAGCCAGTTCAGATTCTGGACATGTCAGAAGACAAGAGCTGAATGTAGATTAACAACAATGACCTCCGACAAAGAAGCATTTAGAGATGTCAGTTTCTGGCACTGTATTTTCAAGCGATTCTGAGGACAGACTTTTAAGACAGGCAGGAACTAATGAGGTGGGCTGGTGGTAGAATGAGGCAAGCCACTACTCCCACACCTGTACACACACCATAGATTGCAAGACATGTGAATATGTACTTACAATATATAGATTCAGATGAAAAATTAGGATTGAGAATGTAACTAACTGCACTTTGAGGAAATATGAAAGAGGCTGACCTGTTTCCGTCTCCATGTTGCAGCAGCTAGGGATCAGACTCCCGGCACTGGAGATTGAACTGGCTGAATTTGAGTGAATGCCGTCCACACTTGTAGTCTTCTAGTGGCGTGAAGTGAAGCGGAGGGACCGCAGGGTGCAGTAGCGTGCTAATTATTGTCTTGTGTGATCTGATAAATATTCAATTCACTAAGTTCAGTGGCCCATATTGCTTTATTATCCAGTTACTGCAACTGTTCAGTTGTTTCTCCCAGAGACATTCCTTCAGTTATTCAGCTAGTCCAGACTTTAGTGCCGAGGCTCTAATGCCAAACTGCCCCTATGCCCTGCAAATTAATGTATATATAACGATGTAAACACGTCTATTTTTTAAACATTTTCAGTCATACCTACTGAGTGCCAACCTATACACTAGTAGTTTACTACACTCACACTGGCAGACATATTGTATACTGTTGTGAGTCAGCACCAGGCTCCATGGGAGCAGGCCAATAGAGTCTGTTTGTTGGCATCTGTCCTTTTAATATAGTCAGGCATCTCTTGGGACAGCTGACTTTACTCCCAGCCATGTCCAGTATCCACACACTGTGTCTGTGTGTGTGTGTGTGTGTGTGTGTGTGTGTGTGTGTGTGTGTGTGTGCACACGCGTGCATGTACTACTGGGATTGTGAGAATGTGGGATTCCTTCTCTAGCTCATCTGATTCTTCTAGAACTTTGGTATAGTTGTCATTTGGGAAATCAATATGGTATACCGGCTTGAGCTGATATGCTCCACTATTGATTAAAGGAGATACAGTTTCAAGATCTATCGTACATTCAAGGGTAATTTGTCATACACAAATTTGACTTGCTCTAGACCAGTGGTCACCAACCTTTTGGGCTTTTATTTGGCCTAATTCGAATTGAATGAAATCAAATTTCTGCGCCCTCACTCAGGTACGCTCCCTCTCGGGGAGCACAGCTGACAACGCTCTAGACGAAGGATAGTTTCAGTGGGCATCTCATGGATATAACTATAGTTTTATTCAAAGACTTTGTTTAATCCCAGACTGGGAAACTAGCCCACAGTGTATTTCTCCAGACAGTAATCAAACCCTCATATAAAAGTCTTAGCATTTGAGAATGGTTTGCCCTTCACAAAAATGTCCATGCTGAAATGATGATATGCCATGATTTCTTAAACACCCACCTGCTCATCTTTTTGTATTTCACTGCATTTGAAAATCGACACAGTGTTACAATAAGGTACTATGCAGAAAGGCATTAAAAAGCTTCAGTAGTTGTCACTAACTTCATTAATGGTTAATACATTTTAATGCTTGATGGATAAATGCATGTACAAAATCATGTTTTTGAGTTGAGAGGGTAGAGAAGCTTTTATGGCTTTCTTATTTATATAAAAAAACATCAGATCTGCAGTTTCAACTGTAAATCGCAAGTCATTGACAAAGGGTAAGGAGAGCTTTACAGTTTACAGTAAGCTAGTAAGTTATTTTTGTTTGTTTAGCGCAGATTGCTGATTTTAAAGCATCAATAAAACGTGTTATTAACCATTAATGAAATCAGTATTTTTTTAAAGACATTTATCAGCTAAAGCGCTCCTTAAGAGTTCTGCACATTTCCCATCCCAGTAAATCGTCTTAATATTGCTTTTAGAGCGCTATTATAGAGTGATTGACCACCGTGCCACAATACTGCATAAGCAGTGGCTCAAGGTCACTGCTACGACACTGCAGCAGACTACCTGTGTGAGTATGTGGTGTGTATTTGTGTGTACATGTGTGTGTGTGTGCGCGTGCGTCTGCCCATGATGTGGTGTTGCTCTCTTGCAGAGCAAAATGGCTGTATATCATTTATAATCTGTCCTCTGAGAGCTATCTCTCTCTCTCTCTCTCTCTCTTCTTCACTGCCTCCAATTTTATTCTCTCTCTTTTTCTTCCTCTTCTATCTCTTTTACAGAGTGACTAGGGTAGGGGAAGAGAGGACAGGGTAAAGATGAGAGGATGAGCAGAAGGAGTTGCAGAGCAGAATAAAATGCCCTTAATGAAGAGACGGCTGCTCCATGTGAGAGATCCCTTGTGGGAAAGAGATTAAATAGACTGCATCAGAGGGGAACACGATCGTGGTACTGCGACTAGGATAGAGGGAGGGAGGAAAAGAAAGGGAGCAAGGAGAAGAGGTGGGATGAGGAACAAACAGAAGTGAAGAATGAAGAAGAGGAAAAGCAACAACCGGGTTTGGATTAGAAGAGAATAATATGCAGAAATGTAGCAGCACACAGACTGAAATGCAAGGGAGGGATACAAAAAAGATGAGAATGAAAACAGGTAGGAGGTGGGTGTGAATGAAGGAACATGAGAAAGAAAGGAGCTGAAATGGAGGTGTTTCAAGCAAATGCTGCAGACACAGAAATGATAGAGAGAGATGGAGAGAAGATAGAGAGGAGGTGAGAAAAGGTGGATGACGGATGAGTGGGGCAAACAGTTTCCTGAGTTATGGATAGAATTTGTAAAGGCCTCGTCATGGAAGCGGCACACAACAAAGTGTGTGAAATGTAGGAGGAATAGAGTGCTGCAGGAATGACGTAGCTGTGTAGGCCAACCGAGAAGAGACAATTTGGAATTATTAGATAATAATTACAGAAAATAAGGTTTGTAGCAAGCACACTTTTACGATACTCGCATGTTTAATTCAGCAAGATAATCTTCCCGAATGAACAACTTGTGATTGATGAAATGTATAATCAAAAAAGCTAAAAGATAGTCATTGACGACGCCACGGTTGCATAACTTCTTGTCATGACCACCAAGTTAAATGAGAACTAATATTCGGCATGATGCCATTTCGTAGTCTCATTTAGCCACTTATTAGCAACCACCTGAAGTGCAAAAATGCTGTCTCATGTCCAGGCTTTATGCTAAGAAAATGTTATTTTAGAGATACTATGATAATCTGCAAGAGGAGGTAAGGGAAGAAAACAAAAGAATAAAGATAAATAGAAAACATTTTGTTATTCTTTATACATCTAAGCATGAGCTCAACTTCTCGCTTTCTCCTGCTACACCTCCATTATTTTCTTTTTTTTCTCCGTCCAACATCTGCCATCCATACGCATACTGTACACATCCCTCTCCTCCGTGTCCTTGACATTCAGTTCTGTTTTAGGACTAGGTCTTACAATGTCACATATAAATCACTGGTAACAGATCAATATATTTATAGTATATGTATGTGAGATACTGTGTGTGTGTGTGTGTGTAAGTGTGTGTAGAGACATTAAGAGTGTGGTATTGGTGTGTATGGTATATATATATGTATATATACATATATATATATATATATACAGGACTGTCTCAGAAAATTAGAATATTGTGATAAAGTTCTTTATTTTCTGTAATGCAATTAAAAAATTATTAAATATTAAAAGAATAAAAGGCTTGCAATATTTCAGTTGATTTGTAATGAATCCAGAATGCATGACATTTTTGTTTTTTTAATTGCATTACAGAAAATAAAGAACTTTATCACAATATTCTAATTTTCTGAGACAGTCCTGTATATAAATGCATTCAGATAAAAAAGTCAAGAGTTCAGCCTCAGCAAAAAGACGGTTAATAAGAAATACCACCTGCATGTCTTTTAAGCCATTTTGTCTTCCTTGTTAAAGCCTACTGGGCTCTATTTTACCTGGGGGAGGGGGAAATCATCTTAATGCCAAAATAATGGTCTCAACAAAGAAAAACATATAAATACAACTTAAAAAACTAAATCTTTATGTTACAATATGTTCTTTTAGTCCATTGGACAAAAGGAAGTTTAGAGATGGTGTGCTACTTTTCCAGCACTATTACCGGTACATTGTTAGCAAGTCAAGTGAGAGTTGAAGAGAAAGATGATGAAGGTTACAGATGTAGAGCAGGGCTATTAAGGTTAGGCTGTACACCGGCCCACTGGGATACCAGCGACCAACCAGCACCCTGAAATAGAAATGAGAGCAGAGGAGAGAGAGAATGGAGAAGTGAGGTGTGGTGATACGGAGGACTGGGAGGTATAGAGTGAAAGAGAGAAGAGAGATGAAGGGCAGGTGGAGGGGTTGATGATGAGGAGGTCTGAAGAAGACGTGGGAATCAATATTCTCTAGATTCCGGGTTTTTAAGTATTCTTTTTAAGGAATGGTTTGAAAATTAAATCAATTTAGCTTTTTTGGCGACGCTTTCAAGAGGAGATCGATATCCAAGTCAGTCAAGTCATAAATAGCACCTTTAGCAAATTCAGAATGTTTAGCAGAATATTTATATTCGAATGAAAACATCATACCGATCAGAAACTGATCCAGAATCTGAAAGTGAACAGATAACTTGCTTTTAGCAGCGTGAGAGTCTTGGCTGCATGTGTTTCGTCCCAAAAATGCACCACGAGAGTCGTAGTTACCTTTTGTCATAACAACATTTTATGTGCACAGACTTGAAGTGAAGACACAGTTTCTCATCTATCGCACTGATTATGTAACTGTGACAGTTTCATGCCCATAGAAGTCTAAACAAATTCTGCAATTGTCTCTATAGAAAATCAATGACACTTTCAGAGCTATGCAAGCCTGAAATAACTCCTCTAACTTTACAATCAATGCGGTGAAGAAGAAGAGAAACAACGGTGGATGGCAGACATGAGGGTTGGTGTCAATATCAATTACCTGGAATCGATAACCATTGCCATTTTAGCCAGCATACAGATTAGATGTAAATATTAAAGGAATACCTTTTCTATAATAGGTTGGAGATCATGACATTTTTGGTGTGATTGATAAGAGTGGTGAGCATAGGGTATGGACTTAATCAAAAGCTGCTGGTGTAAAACTGTCTGGAGGTTGGGGAAGGGGATGTCGAGGGAGATTTGTAGGTGGTGGAGGTGAAGTGTGTGTATGTGCAGTGGGAGTCAAATTAGTAGAACTGGCGTACAAGGGGGGATCAAGAGAAGATGGAGGTAGAAAGAAGACTGAAATGGGAAGAAGTAAAATTGTAGAGGCAGAGAAATAGTAGACATAAAAGGGTGAGGGATATGTCATTGTGGTATCTTGGTTGGTTGGTTGGGAAAAAAATAGCCCAGACTGGTTATAATTTAAGATAATACAAAATGAACAAATTGCTAAATATGACTATTTAATTGGATTGGATTGTCAATTCAAAGGTCCTGCTGTAGTAATTAGTATGTAGTTATATCTCTCTTCAGCATGCATAAGAGATCCCTTAATTCCATCACCGTGGTGTGTAAAGTCATGAAGGGCAACTCTGCAGACAGTAAACTGGAGAAAAAAAAAGAAAGGTCAAACTCTTTGCTGGTGGGTGTTCTGCTTTGGACAGTAATATAATAATAGTAGGCGAACTGTATATAGTTAAACAAATACCAAAACTGACAGGTATTAAATAAATTAGCGCAAACTTGTAGTGATGAATGTTTTAAAACATTCACTGCTTCATTTACACAATTAGATTTTTTAATAAAATGTATTCGTATCTGCTTAAAAAGCTTATCACTGTAGTTTCGTGAGGTGGAGAGACTCTCAGTATACAATGCGGTTTCTAGACCTACTTATATGTATATTTATTCTTCCTTCCCCGCACAGTCTCTGCAACTACTCTCTTGCCTTTCCTTGCTCACAACATCAAAGAACATTGATGTGCTAAGCACCTCTTCATCCTCTCAACCCTGGAGGAGTGGCTCTGCCCGGAGCACTCTCTTGCAGTTCCTTGCTCCCGACCCACCAATGTGCCGCAGCTCTCGACAGTCTACAGTACAGGAAATAGTTGGAACCTACCAACCGTCCTTCCCCCTGTTTTAAGAGAAGCAAGTCTGTTTTTGGAAACTAAGCTCTAGCCTGACATCCCATCTCGCCCCTGAATGACTCATACCGTTCACCCTGCTGGCTGCCGGAGGGAAACGCTAGCTTCTTCCCCCCACAGTCACCGACAAGGCAACACACGGGTAACTGCATCCTGAGTGCAGGTAATCACTGTGGGGTTTTAAATTGTCCATCTATTGGGGTCACGAAACCTACAAATAAATAGATAAACATAATAATGCCTGAAGAGATGAGACGCTTCCTGAAGCATTTAGATTGTCAAAAAAATAAAAATGTTTCCCCAAAACCGTGGAGCAATAATTCTCTTTCCTTCATCGCCCTCATGTACATAATGTGCATCGTGTGTAGAAGCTATTGATGGAGTCCTCAATCTTTCACATATCCTCCAACTACTCTGTTTTGATATGGAATGCATTTTGAAAACAGCTTTTAAATGATCTTCTGCTTTCTTTTCAAAATTGTACAGCAGACGCCTGGTGCCGTATGCATCTCCATGATTGTGGTCGAGAGTGAAAACCCTTCACTGGTTGCATTTCTATACCAACAGAACCATTATGAATTTATGCTGAATAATGGACTGGCCATTCATGAACTGTGCGTATCATGTGAAAGGGCTGGCACAGACTACAGTATATGTGGCTAATAGGTCAAGCGTGCTCAAGGCCTCTTACCATCAAACACAGTCCCCTGGGATGTATACACAGTACACACACTACACATGATGACAGCAAGCAATGCACAATACCTTCAAGGATAATTACCAGGATCATATTTCAGAGGTAACTTATGTTCTGTGGAGCAACCACGCACCACACAAGGGGACCCACACAACATGAACATAGAAACACCTGGGATCACTATTGCAAATAGTGCCAAGTACAATCACTCTGTTTCCAATTAGTGATTGATCCAGTGAGAGATATTGCAGTTAATCATAATAATTAATAATCTGATGAGAGGAGCATTCTGCTTGTTAACTGGTGAGCAAGATCTCAACCGACATGTGGCAAACTTAAAATATTTTACCTATTGAAAATGGAAGCACTACATTTATTCAAACAAGATACACAATGCATTCTTCTACCAATTCTTGAATCCAATAAATGCCAAAATATCGAATGGCATGAACACATTTATTTTTTCTGAATTTCTCTGATCTGTTTATCATCATTATTTTAGCCATTAGCTACAAGGAGGAATAATAATTTTAATAATATGGAAATCTCTAATAAAACATAAAGATCCACTGCACACATGTAATCTAAACATTTTGAATGTTTTAAATGAGCTAGTGTGTAAAGTGTGCTAGCCACTCAATGTCAGGGATAGCGTCGCTCATACAGTGGCATTCCTGTTTTAATTACATTGTTTTTTACGTTTGTGTATCTATTCAGGATGCTCATGAGAATGGGAAATATCTGATCATTTTTATTGCTCGTTTAAATTTAGTCTAATTTGACGTATCGCTGTAACACTGTAGGCATTCTTTCACACTAATGTTGCAAATATGGTGACCATCAATCAAACTGTTTTGTTCTTGTGACTCGGAAGATTCTTTGAATGTATCTACTTAACTCTGCCAGGTATGAGGGTGACCTGAAAGTGGTGCTATTGGATGACTCGACCAGGGAACAGAATCTTCTGTGGCTATCAGCCAACAAGGTTACAGGTTACCTCTGATGTCACACAGGTGACACTGCCTGCATACTTATCAAAGATCCCTATATCAGGGGAGGTGGGTGATGTGAACATATTCAATACCCAGATGAAGATATTAGATCAGTTTTTGTATGCTCTCTGTGTTGCAGCTGTGGACAAAGCACCAGATGAACCTACCTTTCTGCAATTCGTAGAAAAAGTCCAGGATGGGCCATTTAAGGAATGAATAAATCAGGCATTTGAACTGCGGTTATGAAATATTCACTATATTTTGAAATTGTTTCACGGAAAATAAGTAAATATACATTATTCTTATTCAGATTTTTTCTTTCTCATTACATCATGGCCATTCCAGATTTGCGGAGGCAACAGCACATACTACGTGGCCAAAACTTCTGCCGTGTTGCCCTAGAGACCTGCTCCTTAATAAGGCTACGGCTGATTGGCTGACACGGTGGGAGAATGACAAGGAGGGGTGAGTGTGGGGGGCTTGTATGGAGGAGGGAGAGTGAGTCGGGCCTAAACTGTCCAGAGAGATTCATATGCATACTAAACAGGTCCAACACTAGCTGGCTGAGAGGAATTTCCATTAGGCCCTTTAAACAGGACTCCCTCCCATGTCTGGTGTTCTGTTGCTGTGCTTCCACATTTCTCCAGGTGCTTTACAACGTTTCTGTGTTTTCACAAATTATTTGTACATAAAGTAAAGCAGATGGGCTGAGTAAATAATGATGCACATTCAAAACAACAGTAAATACATTGAAAATCTACCCATCAATCTGATGAGATCCCACAGACGATACACAGTAGCGCACACATATTCACATGCACAGCCAAGCACATACACAGACAAGGACTGGGACTCACCTTCTGTGGGTGAGGTTTTCAGTCGTTTGCAGAGTCCCTCTATGCCCGTGTAGTCCTCCTGGATTTTGATAACCGCCTCTGGGCCATGCAGCTCCATCAAGGAGCGGAGCTCCAGGACCGAGCAGCCGAAGCCGGCTGCATGGTTCTCCTCGTTTCTTTGGTTCTTGGCATAAAAATCGCTGTTGGACATGTCCCCCATGATGACAGCTAGTCAAGTCAGTTAGATTAGAGTGTTTGTTATTGCTTATAGATCAATCAAAAAGCTTGCACAACAGAGAAGTGAGATCAGTGTCATCCAAAAAAATAGGTGTCAAGCAGGCAAAGACAACCCAAAAAAGAAAAAAAGATTGCCACTGGTAGATAAAGTAAGCAGATAGAGAGATTTTAAAAAGGGGTGGGGTGGGGGGGAATCCAAGAGGATCGATCGATGATCCGCTTCTCTGTTTCAGGAGTGACTGTCAGATATCGGCGGACCAAAAATCATTAGAGAGAAGAAACAGAAGAGGAGAAAGAGAACAAGGAGAAGAGAGGATGACGAACACAAGCGGGGAGCATCCAGGTGAGAGTTGGACAGCCCCAGTGGTCAGGTCCTGAGAAGGGCAATGATGGTGGTTCCACGTCCCGTTGGTCTCAGGCTCACCACGGCTGCAGTCCAGACCCGCTCCATGTGTAGCTTCCCATTGCTGCTATTCTGCTGTTGCCTCCACTGCCTCTCTGTCTCTACATGGTGGTCCTCCCCATCACTGCTACAGAGAGAGAGAAGAGAGAGAGAGAGAGAGGGGAATTCGAGAGATGAATTCCAAGTGGACAGAAGGTGAGGGAGGAGGAGGAGGGAGAGAAAGACACAGAGAGAGAGCACAAGAAATGAGTGTCGCGTTCTCAGGGCACGGGTGAATGCAGCGGTAGATGGTGCACGGATGAGAAACAGCCTCTGCAGGCTGCTGCAATAACTATGGCTCTGCTGTCTCAATCTGCTGCTGCTGCTCACCTCATCGTGAGGACAACCCGACTGCCAGGGCAAGAGTGAGAGAGGGAAGGAGAGAGAAAGTGATGCGAAAGAGAGGGAGGGCGGGCGGAGAGAAGAGGATGCTCCTATCTGGTGCAGAGCGGAGAGGAGTTGTGCGCGGGCGGGAGGCTGGCGCTGCTCTGACGTCAAAGCCGAGAGGAAGCACGTAACGCTGCGCTGTCACAGGGAGGATGGGCTGAGATGAAGAGCTGCTGCTGCTGCTGCTGTCTCACCTCTAGCTCGCTCATTCTACAGTCAGTGACCTCTCCTATGCGGTCACTCTATCTCAGCAATCCCTTACTCTGCCTGTTTTCTTGTCATGCATGCCCTGCATTAATGATTTTCCTCCATGTCTCCCACCCTCTCGCCTTAGGACTACAATCAGCTCAGGGAGGAGACGTCTACAGAGTGAGGGTGTTACACTGCAATTTGCTGGATTAAGATCATTCAAAGTCTTTGAGCAGTTTACATTAACTGCAAGTCATGGAACACATTTCTTGGTGCCAAAAGGCATAAGCCATTGGCTGGCATAAGTCTTTAATCTTGCATTCTTGACAAATCCGATGAAAAGACCAATATTATAATAATTTGAATAATATATATAACAGTTGATTAGTCCATCTTTCAATACTTCCCCTCTTCCCTTCACAGTCTGTGGTACCCACAAGCACCTTTGTTGCTACTGAAGAAGAAACTGAAAATATTTCTGACACCTTAGATAATTTCCTGCAACCGCTTCTTTAAGCAAACAGTCATTATTTAATAGGCGGTTGGTGCTAGTATTTTCAGCACCAGGACTCAAAGTGCCCAGGTTCATTGTAATAAAGTATGCCACCCAGTGTGATGACGTGGCTCATTTTTTTGTTTTTAATAGGGCTTAGATAACAATAGATGCCTTTGGCACTGACGTATAAGCAGCACGAGCAATACCTGTCAACAAGTCTTTGTTGAGTTTTCTCATTATCTCGTCAATTCCAGACAAACTTGTAGAGTCCCAATAAAATGCCTAAAACACTTAGTCAGGTCAAATCAGCCCAGACCACAACAGCAGCATGGCCAGCTATTCCCTCCATTAAGAAAAACTACAAAATCATACTATGTCAATATGGTGATTTGGTCATTCATTCTTTGGAGGTCGTAAGGGTTTAAGAGTCACTGCTGGGAGACGTTTCTGTCACACCCAGACCCTCTGGGTAGTTCTGTTTTCACTGTCTGTTTCTGTTGTGTTGGCCTCACCTTGTCTCTCGTTTCAGACTCCTCCCTCCTTGTGTGCCGCCCTCCTGTGTGATTGCAGACCCCGCCCTCATTGTTTCCACCTGTGCCTCATAACCTTCGCATTGAAAATGCGGAAGGTTATGTTTTGATCGCAGTGTATTTATTTATTTATTTATTTGTATGCGTGTTATTCGCATAACAAAAAAAGTTTTAAACCAAATCGCATGAAATTTGGTGGGATAATTGGTTATTATCCGGGGACCATTTGATTAGATTTTGGGATCGATCGGGTCAAAGGTCAAGGTCATGAAAAGGTCCAAATCTTCTTGAATCGCATGAAATTTGGTGGGATGATTGGTTATTATCCGGGGACCATTTGATTAGATTTTGGGATCAATCGGGTCAAAGGTCAAGGTCAAGGTCATGGAAAGGTCAAAATCTTCTTTTTACCATAGCACGGTCAATTTGTATCCAATTGGCATGCAACTAATGCCAAAATGTTCATAATTCAATGCCCAATCTTGTGATATGCGAAGGTATGCGCTCTACCGAGTGCCCATTCTAGTTCCCCTGTGTATTTAGTTCTGTGTCGACCTCTTGTCTGTGTCGGTTCGTCTCTAAATGTTGGCAAGTAAAGATCTTTTGTGCCTGAAGTCTGACTACCTCGTCTCTACTGTCTGCGATTGGGTCCTACTTCCCGTGGCTCCCCGCCAAGTTGTTACAGTTTCTTTGTAAGAACCGTTCCCAGAAGCGAGAATAAACGTTGGCCGCTGAAACAGTCGGCACACTGATGTATAAGTAGACAACGCAAGTTGGCAAGTGACAAGATGCGGAGTTTGTTGAGCCATTTGTTGTCTGTTTGGAAGTAGCAATGGGAATCCACAGACAGATCACTTAACATCCGATAAAAATCAGCAGCACTGACGTAGAGAGCATGCTCAGATTAATGGTGCTGCTGGCAGGCACGGCTCAGTTTGACCAGACTGAAACCGTCAGCTCGGAGTCCGGTCACAATTTTCAAACACGATGAGAAGAGGGGGACAAGTACTTGAAACAATAGTGTGTTTTGGATCAGCAGGGCAACAACCTTGTCTCAGCAGGGTAGTAAGAGATGCTGCCAACACGTGAAGACACATCTGTAACTCCACAGGAGCCCGTCCTGTTTGTTAATGAGCTCCAGCTCTGGAGTGAGACAGCAATGTCACCCGGACATGTGGGACTTCATTCTCCATTCTTTTAAAAACAAATCGAACAGGGAAAGTAGCAACGTCTGCAAGCTTCAGAAATTCAAATTCAATTGGATTTAAGATGACCACCTCCTCTGCTCTTTCATTCTTTTCTAATTGATTTCTAGCGTGAAAAAAAAGGAACAAAAATGAAAGTGTGGAAAGAAGTGCAGTATTTTCACACAGAAAACGCAGCATGTTGGAGCAGCTCTCTGCATTTCCTCACCATGTAGGGCGATGCGTTTCCTGTTTCAAATGATCATGTTGGCTGGCGGTGGTGGTGGTGTTATGTTCAGCTGGCGTGCTGCTGCCTATCTTTAAATGACTATGACATGCGAAGGAGTGGAAAGATTGAGATTTGGGAGGGAGGGAGTGAAATGAGGAGAAGACAGTGGAAGGGCGAGGAGGAACAATGCGACAACAACTGAAAGATGGAGAAAGCTGGAGACCAAAAGAAGGATGGAGTAAAGAGCAAGGGGAACGATAAGATAGAGGTGGAAGGCACGGCTGAGCTGAGTAACTGAATTTCTTCCTTTTTATATAATGTAACACACATGCACACACAGACACAAACATGTGCATACATTTACACAGATCAGATGTTCTCTTTTCTTGGAAAAGCAAAGCAGCTGAAGGTAGAACATTTGTTGGAATACAAACAGATAAAACCATGATGAAAGCTTCGTGTCAAAATGGTTCTTCCTCAACGGTAGAACGTGTTGGGGATATGGAACGCTTCATGATTCTGTTATCATCTTGCAAAAATCTCGTCTCCGATATGTTTCCATCATTCGTCTTTGTACCCCGTTCCACCAATCTGACATCCCGTCTATCTGTAGCGGACTGAAACACTTCCCCGCCGTGCTATTCTTCTGTCTACCTCCCTGCCTATGTGCCAATCTGTCTGTATCATTGTTGGCATGCTCCCCATGGGTTGACAGTGAGTAATAAGTAACATATGATCAAAGACTCAGGGAGAAAATGTAGATTTTGCAATAATGAACAGCTTTTTACTTAATTGGACTTTATGAACTCATATGGAGACCCCATTAAAACATGAAGCTCCAAGGCCAGATGCCAAGACCACCTGACCACAATACGGTATGGTTTTTGCCGAATTGCCGTATGACCAAACAGAGGGATCTACTTCAGCTGAGATACCAAAAAGGGCCACTAACATCAGGACAAAGCAGTGGTCTGAACAGCCAAGTCATCATGTCTCAGTAAAGTGTTTTTGTGGTAACAAGTAACTCTTTTGTCTAATTTTTGTTTGACTTAACTTAGTAACCACGAGTCAACATTTTTGTCGTACTTTTGTATTGCTTTATTCCTTTAAGTGTCACATTTGTAGTCAGTGCACATTAAATTGAAAGAGAATGTTCTACGATGCCACCGAGCAACCCTGCAGCACACTTTTGCTTTACAACGCGACACACTATCACGTCGACACTGAATGCCCTAAAATCACATTTCAAGCCTTTATATAACGTTAGAACCAAGAGATAAGAAAGGTCAACGGTGACATATTAGTTGAGTGTATATGCTGCAAATCACTGATTGAGACCGCTATATGATGTACTTACAGTGCATATACAGTGCAGGCAAATGTATATTATTGTGTCCTGATGACATCATCATCACAGTCTCTATTCATCTCCAGGAGAGGCGTGTTAACATTTCCACATGATGCCCAATGTAAGAGTGTGCATTCTATCATAGCATCGATTTGACCTTTAATCACAATGTCTCTCTGTATTTTGAGTCGTCTCTCTCTGTTCTGTTCTGTGATCATAAAGAACCAGTATTATCGATGGAACGGTGCTCTACAATTTGTGTTGCTTTCCGTTTGATGAGACGTTTCTGGTCTGACAAGCGGTGGGTCGCTTGTTAGCCTCCACAGTGAAGCCATGCGCATTCTCCGTGTGTCTCGTTTCAAAATGTCCTTGAGCACCGCAGAGCTGAGGTCGGAGCTGTGCCCACTGCACCAGCAGCAGAAGCACTGGCATGCAGCGCCCCCTGCCTGTGGACAACGACAGTGCAGGAGACTTCACTGATAATTAAGCTGCTCAGCACACCTGCACATCCGTAATATCACATCACAAGATGAAAGGCTTGCGAATGCTCTTGGGTTTGTGTCAAGACACAAAGAGAATCATTACAAAAACATTTGCAAAAGCATCAGACTATTGTGTTTTAACAAGGTGTTTGTGTGCGAGGGAACGAGTAAGATGAACACCTCACGGTGTGGTGCGATCAATACGCCGCCGCCACAAAGTGCAGCCTCAGAAATGGCAATCAACTGCTCACTGACAAAAACACACTTAGAAGCTTCACAATGATAGCAATTAGAGTGATACCGTTGGATGGGGATATATTACATTGCGAATGCTCTTATAATTGTGCGTCCACTCCTTGTACGATACAACAGATACAAAGGCAGGGACATGCTGAGTCACTATGTGGTGTCACAATGCAGAAGGCATTCAGACACATGAAGGCTTACTTTGATTTAATAACGGTGTGTTTAAGCACATGCCGTATATGTTTCAGTGCTACTTGAGAAGTCACAAACTCAATCCACTCGACAAACCCCACCCCCCTAAAGAAACGTACATACGTGGCATGTAACCCACTACACGACACCATTTCTAATGTTAAATATTTCAGACAAAAATTTGAGAAATCAAATAATAGATATAAGCTACGCAGCAGAGGCAGTTATACAAAGCTTTGGGAAACATCTGCATTGCAATATTGCACTGCAACATTCAAGGGCACACACCTAGAAGGAGAACACCACGTGAACTGGCATTGTCTCTGAGGTGAATTGTTACATAACAACCACACAGAGAGCCATCTTCCAGCCACCATCAGTGCTCTCTAATTGGGTAGAACGCAGCTGTCATGCTAATAACTAAGCGCAGCAGACAGAGCCTGACGAAGAAAAAGGTTATTTTGGAAACCAATGCATGAATCCAAAAGGATTGCAGCTCCAACACATATCAGGAGGAGAAGATACAAGCTGAGAGCAGTTAAAAGAAGGAGAGAGGGATGACTCAGAGAGAACGAGGCATGTACGAACACACGTGTGTGAGCTTAGCCCATGTCGGCTTCGAGAGAGTGAGGGGGTTTTGAAGAAAAGCAGTTGGCCAGGCAACCCAGACAGCCTCAGGGGTTGCTGTGTTACACTGCTGATTGATATTGAGGAGCAAAAAAAGTGAGAACAGGTGATTTGCTAAAGCTGTGAGGGAGTGAGGCGCTGAGCGTTATAAGTAGTTTGTCCAAACAGAGAAGCCCTAATGGTCCCTGTCTTTCCCATCTCTGATAAATCCTCTCCTCCAAAGGACAAATAGTGCCACAGAAATATGTCACGGTGTTCTACTGTGGGTGACTCCATCATCCTTTTCAGCTCCTTGCGTTTTCTGTTTGTGATGTGTACAGATGTTACGTTTCCTCTCTCCTTGGTGCCATTTCCCATCAACATTGTTTCATTCCTTTAACGACTGTGTCTTTTGTCCCGTCCTGATTGCTGTTGTGAGGAGATCTTCTGTATTCACGGCCACCGGAATTGCTCGCCCTGGGTGTTCCTCCTGAGCAAACGGTGTCATACAACGTAAGCAACACGTTCAGGCTGCGGAGGGAGATATGGAGAAGTGGAGTGTATTCCTGCCTGGAGCCGCGATGTGGACGCACATTAAATACTGTAACCACATACAAACTGGCCTTTTATTGCCAAGCATATTGAAATGTACCAAACAAATGTAGCATGAAAGTCATTATTATTGGTAAATGATCAAATATGGGGGAGTAAAATGAAGTGAAACATTTAGTTCCTGTTTTTTTAAGTTTTCCTCGAAAGCTTTTATTATTAAGCTATTATTTAGTTTTATGAGAAACTATGTTTTATTAAGTAAGACATACTAGTCTATGTGGTAATAGAATGGCGTGAAAAAAATAGCAGAGATGATTTTAAATATACATCAGAAACAACAGGTTCAAGAGTATATCTATAGCTATCTTTTCGGATAGACTATCATTAACAATGACTTATTGTGCTCCTGTTACTCACTCACAATATATTTAAAACAACATGTGGGTTTTAAGTGGACCGTTACACATTATTCTCCACTATAATGATGCAGAGAAAACCGTGTTCTGAGCCGGTTGCCAGTTGATTCCAGTTTGTTAATTGCATTGAACTTAGAGGTAATGTAATGTGTGAAGTAAAATCAACAGCTTAATCTCCATATTAAATTTCCTCAAAGTATTAGAGTTAGCATGTGCTTGTCAGTATTCTAAAATATCTCGATACATTAAAAGACGATAAATAATCCTATTTTATGATCGCCCAGTCGTGGCTACAGTACATGTTCAGTCAAACTGCCTCACAGAGGCCTGCGATACACATCTTATAATATCAAACTGTCTTTGTAAAAATTTCCAGAAAAGAATAATGAACACAACAGTGCCAGGAAGACTGAAACACTGTTCAAAAAGAACATTAAAAAAAACATAGGGAACTGTGTGCCTTTCCACTTAAAACATATCCTGCCTTCCATGCTCTCTTCTCCCCGCAGCTTCAGCAGCACAGCCTCACCCATCTGAACAGTCGAACCTCGAGGAAGTCTGTTTTCATCTGTTTCACAGAATAATGCATCAAACAAGAGGATGACACATGTGCTCGTGGGGATTTGACTAATCCACACATACAGGATGACACATGGTGCAGTTCACATGGCACTCAGTGACACATGCTTGAGAAGGTTTCTAACCTCACATGGTCCTGCAAAACATACCAAGTCATCATCACATTAGAGGATGCTTCTGTGTAATGAGGCAGAGACTTGGGACTTGGACTCGCCCAATAGCGTGTGAAAAGTGGTTCAAGTCAAGCAAAGTTCATGCCGCATACGGTGTGTTGTGCAGCTGGTAAATGAGTTAGCAACAGTAAATGTTGATAAAAGACTTTAGCAATGATCTATCTTTTGTAAAAGTCATGAGTGAGATTACAAACATTTTGCATACAAAGCAAAATGAGCGTTTTCAGGCCTCATTCAGAAATGACTGACGTCATGAGGCTGAAGGATATTTATTGTAATTGTGAACATATATGTTGTGTGGGAAGCATTTACTAGACAAATAGGGACAACAAGAGTGCTCATAATGGAAAGCTCAATTGTCTATGTCGACTAAAACAAGCCTTTTTTCATAGAAACACTCTGTTGCTTTTCAGCATATCCGGAGATCAAAGGCCTCGTACAGAAGTCCTTCCTGTGCAACTAAATGGGCACGCATGGTCAAATAACATCTGAGGTAAATCAACGAAGCAATGGCACTCCACTGCTTTGTCATTTCCACCATTTCAATATAGTAATGGAATTGAATAAAATGGAGTATCTCTTTTTTTACAAAAAACAATTAGTGCACTGGTACCTTGAGGCTAAAAAAAATCTTAGTATATCAAATAAAAATGACTGAAAAGACTGGATGACACATTTATTATGTCCCAGGTTGACTGGCACTGACAAATTGTTTCAGCCAAATCTGGCACTGTGCCATTGTTACACCTTTAGTTGAGACACATGAAGAAAGGGAGTGATACTGGTGTTCCAGGTTTAACTGAAAAATACTACAAATAGAAAGAGTTTTGTTCATAATGTGAAGAATATTATTCCAGCTTTGAATTCAGCTGTCTACAGGGAGATAAGAAATAACTGAAATTGTGTAATATTGGCCGCAGAATGTGCGCAGTAGAGCATGTCTCTCTAACTGTAAAGAGAACTAAAGATTTATCGTTGACTGTTTAAGTCTGTCAGAACACATGTATCCCATTTCTGTGCTGAATTAAAGCCAGCTGTACCATTTTATTTTTTCTGATTATCCGAAACAGAACTGAAAAAGCCTATTAAAATGTGAAAAACCATTTGAATGTGTTTATTATAATCATAATCATAAATTAGGCATTCTGAGGACTGAACGACAGCTAAACTTACTTGTCTTTTAAGAGGATGTTCTTCAGATACAGATACAGGCTAAATATGAAATCAAACATTTTTCCCAGCATGAATACAAATGCATGAATGTATGCATTTGTATTCATGTAGCAGCAAGATCACACACCGTGTGCTTTCTAATACATATGTGCATGCCATGTGCATACATACACACTAACAAACAAACACATTAACTTCCTGCTGCAAGGTCACTGGAAGGGAGGAAGAAAAACAGACTGCTGTTGCCCTCTCCTTGCTCCAGATGAGCCTGTAGAACTCATGAGGGAGTTATTGGTCTAATTAAGTTCAGCACATTAAGTGTAGCTAAAAGGGGACCAATGACAGAATGAGGCGGAGACAAGAGAAGAAATTAAGAAGAGGGGATGAGTAACAATAGTTCTTTGAATCTAGCCTTGCGCATAAAGATAGGAAACTGTCAAATAGACTTGCGTAGTTGCGTTTGCCAATTACATCCCAAGTGCAAAAATCTCGACGAAGAAATATCTAAAAAGCGAAAATTTGAAACGAGAAATGTGTGTTTTTGAACTGTCTTTTCGCAGCTCAGCGTCATATTATTAGTCCTTATATGGGCACAGTATACCACACCTGTGTTATTATTTCAAAACAAGTGTGGTTATAAAATGTCATCACCACTTTAATTGGATTTACCGCTGTAATATTGCTCCCTGGTCCTTACTTGATTTGAAAAGTGAAAAAAGGAGAGAAAGCTAATACGAACAGAGCCAAAAGCAAACAATTACACGGCAACACGTATCGTGTAAAAAGATATCAACAACTCATGGTAGGATTTGAAAATTACTGACTTTAGTGCCCCCAGTGGTTTGTATCAAAAAAGTCAATGTCGCTGAATTTGAAAGCCCAACAACCCCCTTAATCTCATTTTAAAAAAGTATATACCGTGCATAAAAGTGTTTATTAATTGATTTATTTTCTTTGATTTCTTTGAGTAAATACTGTTTCATTATGGCTAAATATCATATACTTAAATGCCAACAGACAGACAGTAAACCCTCTCTTTATTGTTTTAATTAATTAATGTAAAAGCGATGAGTATCTGTTAAAAATGTGTCTGTTGTCATGTCTCTTTCATTTTCAATTAATTTCCTTGCTGCTCAAATTCTTAAGGTTGACATTTTCTTATGTTGTCAACCTCACAAATGTCCAAATATGTATCCGTTTCTTTTTGTTTGTTTTGTTTTCTTCAACTTGTTTGCTGTCATACGGGGCATGTATGTATTTGTGTATATCTATTTATATTAGGTTGCCCCATCTTAGTGTTCGAATCAGTCCTTTTGGTTTCAGGTGACTGGATCCTGTCGTCAATTAGACATTTCATATGGTTTTATATGTTGAATGACATATTTCCAAGAAACCTATAAGCACATCTCTGGTGATTCTTTATAAAAATCAACGAAACGCATTCCCCATTATATAGTTAAATGTAGCAAGCAAAAACTCAAACATATATAACTGAGTTTTCTGTTCAACAAGTCCACATACTTTTTTTTAAACCGTGTCAACCAATCAGCAGGCAGCACACTAAGAATATAATGACTGACAGCTCGGGAATAGCTAATAATGTGAGTTATAATTGTGAGTGTGTCATCAATTGTATTTAAATGACCCACAGTAAAAATAAAATCTAAAAGAGCTTCATAATCGGTACAGAATCCGACCCCTATATATCAGTTATGTACTGAAACATTTAGATAAAGCTAATTGCATTCTAATTAGGAATTGAATTTAAACTATCCTTCAAACAGCTTACCAGCCAATATTCCTGTCAGTTTTGTTCCTTTCTTTTATCTCTTCTTTTTTTCCTAAGAATTCTTCCACTAGTAGACAAGCTTACAAAATGAAAGTGAGCAATTTATAATTTATTATATTTTCCTGATATTTTGTATTACCAACAGTACAAGAATACATGAATCCTAACTGTGTACCTGGACTTGGATCTTGTCTCCTATTAAGATGTCTTTGTTTTTTTGGGAGAATGACAGGTCAAGTCTGCATGTGTTTGTCGCTGTGCTACACAGAGGTGATGATGACACAGCAAAATCGAATGCACTGCGACGCTAACAGATTTTCTCCTGACTATATGAGATATGACAGAGCAGAGCAAGGTATGTATTTTCTCTGCAGGCAGTTTTCTTTTACTTGTACACATCTGTTAAATCATAAAAACAAATAGTATTTACAATGTACATTTTTTGTGACTATGCAATCACATGGAAGAGGGAACCTTGTTATTTCAAAACTGAAAGTAAAGGTCTGGTCTACGGTCACATGCTGACTTATATATTTGTAGGTCTATAATATCTCACCTGTACATTAAAAGACTAGTTTACTGTGCTAAGTCTATCCAATACGACATCAAATATGTACTGAAAATATCTATAATTGGCTTTAAGGGCATGGAGTTTTAGAGGACAATGAGGCAGCCAGTGCATTCATCTTTCTTTCTTTTTGCAATGTTCCTTCTTTCCTCCATTTTCAGTCTTTGTGCTTCCTTTTATTCATTAATGTCTCATCACCACGCGAGTAAGCGATGAAGGGGACAGAAAGAGGACTGACACTCTGCCTCTGAGATGAGTGGCTGTTTTGGTGCAAGCAGAGCTGATGGTTGGGGTCACCCAGTCACCCCAGTCCCAACAGAGGCCCAATCAATTTCCTATTCCTTTCTAACAGTGTGGCTGACTAAATGACTGAATAAATGCATGAATGACTGAACGACTTGGTGGCTAGGCAAATGGCTGACTGGTTGTATGACTGACTGCCCAGCTGTCGTGACGCTTCTCTGAATGGCTTCTTTTCTTTGGTGCACTGTGACTAACTGGATGTCTACTGAAATGACTGACAAGTCAGCCAACCATACAGCAAGCCAGTGACCCTGTCTGTCAGTTGGTGTGATGATCAGTCAGTTGATCAGATAAGCATAAAACATTCAACTAACAAGCCAGTGCAATTACCAATTCATTGGGCACCGACTGCAATCAGCCACAGAGTCAGTCGTCCAGAACAACAGACAGCCAACAGATCAAGGAGGAGAGGTGATAATGTTCCCAATTAATTCATCGTGCCAAATAGTCAGTTGGCTAATGCAGTGAAGACAGCTAGCCAGCAAACACACAAGATCAGTTCCGGCAGCGACGCCTGCTGCTATGACACAACCAGTCAGTAAGTGTGACAGAGAAGAGACTGCGGAGTGCATGCAGCCAACAGATGGCCTGACGGGGTGAGGGGGGGGGGGGTGATACACCATATCCATTGAGACAAGAATCACAAGACATGGGGATTTGATTTCTCAAAAAAAGAGTTTGACACAGATAATGCAACATACATGATATATATATATATTTATTTTTTTAGAGAGAGAGAGAAAAAGAGATCAAACATCACTCCAAACATGAATCCATTTTGCAGGAGAAGTATTGTTACGATAGACCATCCTTATCTCTCCTCTAACAGACCACCTGCATCTCAACTTCCTTGCTTCCTGATTCAGAGCTCAAATATGATCCATTCTCTGCACACCCACAAACCGCAGACGTGCATGGAACAACGTGTACAGATTAATAATCACACATCACAGCCTCTCCCGCCATGCAGATGATTTACACCGACAGAATCAAAAGCAACTAATGACACCGGCAAAATGATACGCTGTTCATTTATTCACACGAGCGCAGCGCATACTTACATGGCAGCAAGGTCATCAACACCATCACCGGGACATGAAAATCCTCCCACCTTAAAACGATATTGCAACGGTACATGCAGCAGCAGACTAACTGCCACGGCGGTGTGCAGTATGTGTGTATGTGTGTGTGTGTATGTGTGAGTGTAGGTGTGCGTGTGTGTGTGGAGACTCGCTAAGCTGCACACTCACTGCTACTGCCTCAGCTGGGGCTGTCTCAATGCACAGCCTGTACCATGTCGGCAGGCGGCAGGGGTGGGCGTGTGTGTGCGCGCGTGTGTGTGTGTGTCTGTGTGTGTGTGTGTGTGTGTGAACAGTGCTGCATAGCAAGGAGGCTGCTCTTCACTCGACAAAGCCTTCCCCTCACCGGATAGAGGGATCTAGATAGATAGATGGAAAGATAAATTGATGGGTGGGTTGATGTAGATGGAGAGAGATGAAAGGTTGGAAGGATGGAGAAAGAAGGGAGCAGATACGACAGATATTATAAACATCTCTCTTTTTCTTTGCTTCTCTCTGACATCCTCCCTGTGACATTTTGCCCTCAGAGTTGAGCAGGAGGTCCACTGTAGATATAGACGCAGCCTCGTTTCAGAAAAGACTGGTGAAAGAAGAGAGATGGGGAAAAAAAGGGGGCAAGGGACTGAGGGAAATAGAAAGAATAGATAAATGACATAGAAGACTCCGCACTGAAGCAAGAAAGGTGAATGCAGCAAGAGACGGAGGGACAGAAAGAGAGGTCAGAAATGTCACAAAAAAAGAGTAAAGGGAGAAACAAGAGTGAAAGATGTTGAGGTAAAGAAGCAGCGAGCCTCTACGCAAAAAAACTGAGATTGAGAAGAGGGACGAGAAGGAGGGGAGGGTAACTTTCAAGGACATGCATCGTTGTCAGGCTTATTCTTGTGTTCTGCGGATCAGGATACCCGGACCAAACACGCAGACTTGCATAGAGCTCATCCCAGTGGACGTGATGGCTGCGGGACATCGTGCTTGTGTGTGCCTGTGCATGTGTCTGGCTCATTCACACACACACACACACACACACACACACACACACACCTGTTCTGCCCCAGCCAGTCATCTGGCTATCCTGCAAGTCAGCCTCGACAGGAGAGGATAACAGCCTTGTGTCATGTTGCCGTCACTTTACTATCCCACATCTCATACTGTCACCGCTTGGAGAAGGGGAGGAGGGAAGGCAAACCCTTTCTCTTAGTTGTCTTTTTTTTTCTCTCTCTGTTTTGTAAGGGTCTGTTTCTTTCTTGTAACACCATCGCTACCCCCTGTGGTGTCACAGGTGTATTATGTAAATATCAGATGTTGGACAGCATCAGCATTGCTAGCAGCATTCCCCTCACACTTTAGGTTATTCCCACGAGAATAAATACAGGTTAAAGAGAGCTGAGCTGTGCACATCCAGCATGTGCTGACATACCTTCAGTATTGTAGAGGTCTAAGTGGTTGCATGCTGTACAGTAGAGCTACTGCTGCACAATCGTTCCCCTTGAGAAGGAGAACATCCTTTTTTACCTGACAAGTTTTGAGTCAGTAAAGTGAAGCTTCCAGCATAAAGTTTGGAAAAAGGAGAACAAATGGGAGACAAAGATTATGTCATGGTTAATGTCAAGCGACGAGTTTATGCTTATGAACAAGCCTCAACTTCTCCAAACATCCATTGTGGAAAGGATTGATCTGAGACACCGTGTCTTGCCCTGGACTTGTACGACAAGAAACTCAAACTTCAACCAGCTCACTAGCTTGCCCGCTGCTGAATTTGCATGTGCAGATAAATACTGTACATATAATGTGTAGGTCAATATGTCTAATAAAAGCACACATTTTTGTTATAATTTAAGAAGAACATTTTAAACACAATTCATTGAGGAAAAATGTACAAAAAGAATAGTATCCATCGAAGCAAAATCCTTGAGTTGCTGCAGTAATGCAGGGGACAGGTGGAATATAATACACTGGTATAGAAATAGTTGGCAGGCCTTTATAGTCCTCTATATTATTAAGTTAACAGGATGACTTTGTACCAAGTTCATATACAATAATCTTGTTTTGTGAGGAAGCATTTGGCGGGGTGTGGAAAATATAGGTTTTTAAGAACATCTATTAGGATCATTAATATTTGATGGGGAAGGAAAACAGAGATATTTTCTGAATGAGGGAGCAATACCAAGAGAGAGAGAGAGAGAGAGAGAGAGCAGCGATGGGGATCAGAAACAGTCCCTGAATATCAATGCAGCTCGTCTGAGAGAAGTCAGGGCTGCAGTGCACCAAAACCTTGGAGAAAGTGCACAAGAGGACAATAACATCACAGGTAGCCAGAGCTGGGGTTACCTGTCCTGCAAAGCCAAGACCACCCGTACACAATAGCAGGCGTGCTCCATTCAAATGGCGTGAATCACAACGCAGTACGACATTCCCCTCATTCGGATTTCCTTTTTGACCTCACTTGTAACAGTGTCCTTGTCATTGCTATACTCGGTTTATAATACAACTTTTTGTTTTGTAAACTCAGATATTTTGAGAGACAGCCGTATTGCAAAAAAGGAAGAAAAAAGGGTGCAATCCCACACCTCATCTCTCGTGGAATTAAACTACAGCACTTGTCTCAGTGATTTGTAAGTCAGCTTCTCCCCACCCAAAATCCTGCAGGTGAGCCCATTCTAAGCAGAAGCTGCAGTCACACCTACGCACCAAAGAAGAAAAAACACACTCACAGTTTTAGCTTCAGCTAAATTGATGCCATTCATCTTAAATGACACATTCGTGTAAGGCTCTTCATCCTCTTTGTCCCTCGCTCTATGAATGACTTCTTCCAATAAAAGCTCCATTTCCATCAAGTAGGCATCTGTTAACCCATAAAGGTCCATTTACCTGAGGTCAATCAGACCCATCATATCCTTGTCACAAGCCACCAGCTAATAACCATTTGCCGTATGAATTGTGGAAGCCTTAGACCCTCTCCTGAGTGATGTAATAAAATAGAACCATACAATAAGTGACTTTGAGCATAAGCTTGTGTCAAAAGTGTCAATCAGATGATTCCCAAAGGTTTCTAAACTTTCTCTATGAGAGGTCACATCACACATACTCTCGCTTATCTAATGTATTACTCACAATGCTACATGTCTGTACAAGCAATAACCTCTGACAGTTATGAAGAGTGAAAGCTAATTCTACAACTGTGTGTGAAGAGTCAGGGGCCGGTTCCATCTGATGTGCAACATGCAAGCTGCAATTTGCAAAATCAGATCATTTTCTTTCATGTTGAGCTGGACTCAGAAATCAAGACAAATGACAAGTGACCCACACATTCACATCGGTAACAGTTCCAATTAATCTGTAATTTGCAAAAGCAGCCCAGAAAAACAAGAATGTTTAAGTGAGTTAAAAATTAGTAGATTTCAATGCGCACTAGTATCATGGATGTGGTCCGGTTTTTGGAGTATCCTTATTTTAATAACCTAGAGATTATCTGTGTGTGTGACTCATACAATCACAACCAGCATGACAGGCAATACCATTCAATAAAGTCCTCATCATCCCACCCCATTTTCATCTCATACCTCTCTACATTGCTCTCTCCCTTTCCTCTTCTCTCAGTCCTTGTTCCAAGACTTATGGAGAGCTACATTTAAATCCCAAAGGACAGCCATAAGCCATAAGACTAATGGAAACACACACACACAAAGCTGAGACACCGACACACACACACACACACACACACACACACACGCAGTGCCAGCAGACAGGAAGACATCGTCCGACAGTTGAGATGAACTCAAAGTCTCTTTAGCTAAGCTTCCTGCATACTGAACCCAGAGGCAAGGGTAGGCAAAGGAGAAGGGGACATTACGGAATGACAGACACCTTATCCTAGAGCGGCTATACCCCTTCGAGTCAAAGACTGTACTGTAATAAAAGAAGTTTATGTAGCCTCCGGGTCTGAGAAGTGAAGCCAAGAAGTGCCTAAAAACCTGCATTATTTCTAATAGCCAACAGGGGATAACTCCACTGGTTACAACCAGACTGATGTAAAGCAGTTTATTATAAAGTGATCGTACTTCTTACGTTATGTATTACTACCTAGGTGAACATTTTCCAAATTAGATTATGGTCCATCACTATTTCCAAGTCTTCTTCAATACATTCCGATGTTCATTTTGTAAATGATGGTCCTTGACGATAGAACAAAATATCCTGTATTCACTGACGGATATTAAAGGATAATACCCGGAGACCACCATGGCAAATTAACAGGTACAAACTGACCTTTCAAATTAGTTTGCTAATATAACACGATGCAATATGCCACATATATAGGGTTGCAGAAAAAACAAATTACTCATATTTTATGTATTCTAATTGTTGATTTGATCTTACTGACCCTGAATACATTCAAATTACTATAACCACTAAAATGCATGACATTAAATATAATGTATTATATATATTTTCTTTTGTTTGTCTTGCTTTACAGATTAGATTTAGTCGGGCAGTATTGGTCTATTATTAAGAGACTCACTCAGCATGTAAATAAATTGAGATACATTTTAAACATGTTTGCTCGGGTCATTTTAGCACTCTTTGGCATTTTATAGCAGCATGGACATATTTCTGAGTAACACTGCAATATTGACTAATCCTTACTTTTAGTGAGGGCAGTATGTTGCACGTGAACTGAGCAAAATGTTCACCGACAGAATGGCAGTGTCAAAACTGTGAGAGAGGCTGGTTCCTAAGCCCCGGCGGTGGAGAAATATTAATGAATGACCACATGGTCCATACTTAACACCCAACAACAAGTGCAAACACCAGGGTTCTAGAAGGTTGTAAAGAGTCTGATGAGAGGTAATTGTATGTGGGGGTGGAGAACTAAGACTCACTGTTGAGACATCCAAGTCAAACAGAGCTTTTACTTTTCCTCCACCCGATGTCGGTAATTGACTTTCGACGAAGAAGACATTCAAGGTTGCACATGGAAGGTGTGATTGAATTAACTAGCTCTCTGCTTACACCAGATGTTCACGTAAGAATGCATATTCTTTTGCTTTCTCTTCTCCATCCCTTATATATATCAAAATCATCTTGTCAAAAGATTAAAAATTTCGTTACTGAGACTGGATTACGAGACTGGATTACTGCAACTGCTCTTAGCAGGCTGCTCTCTTAGGTCCCTCCAGTTGATCCAGAATGCTGCAGCTCGTGTTCTCACTAAAACTAAGAAAAGAGATCACATCACTCCTGCACTAGCTGCTCTGCACTGGCACACAGTAAAATCAAGCAGCACTGTTAAAATACTTCTCTTAACCTACAAAGCCATTGGTGATGCTCCATCATATCTTAAGGAGCTAGAGTCTTAAAAAGTAGAATGGGAGCCAGAGCTTGGTTATCAAGCTCCTCTTTTATGGAACCAGCCAATTTCAGTCCGGGAGGCAGACACAAAGTAGACTTAGACCTTCCTCTTTGACAGAGCTTATAGTTAGGGCTGAATCAGGTTTGCCCCTGGTCCAGCCTTGATATGCTGCTAGGCTTATAGCTGCCGGGGTTTTAGGATGCACCTCTTTTTCTCTCTTAAGATGAATTTTCATCTCTCAATCACCGTTACTAACTCTGCTTTCTCCCGGAAGTCCTTTTGACTTCGGACCATCTGCCTGATGTCCTGCTCATGACTACGCCACTGTCCTTGCCCCTCCTCCTCCCCACTGCCTGGATCCTATGAACTATTCATACACTCTGTCATATTCATTGAATGTATTTTAACTCTAAATCTGTCCTTCTGTACACATTACATCTATTGCATCTGTCCATCCTAGGAGGGGGATCCTCCTCTGTTGCTCTCCTCCAGGTTTCTTCCCTTTTTTTCCCCCTGAAGGGTTATTTGGGAGTTTTTCCTGGTGTCTATGTGTACAGATTGTAAAGCACTCCGAGACAAATTTGTAATTTGTGAAATTGGGCTATACAAATAAACTGAATTGAATTGAATTATACAAATATATATAAACTAAGTGTTTGGATTGGTCATATGTTAAAACAATCAATTAACAATAATTACCAGTCAATTAAAAAGTTATTGATTCAATTCCACTTCATTAGAAAAATGCTCAATAGAAAATAAACTAGTTTAATTACAACAAAGAGCTATTAATAATGTAGTTATGTGGAGATCCACAAGGTTTTTGTAGCGTAGGTTTATTTCAGTACCCAAGTCCTGCAGGGGAAGCCCATCGCCTTGCTGACGGTGGTCTGTGTTTATGATTCTTTGGGAGTTTTTCTGATCCGATGTGAGGTCCTGAGATGTCGTATGTGTACAGATTGTAAAGCCCTCTGAGGCAAATTTGTAATTTGTGATGTTGGGCTATACAAAATAAACTGAATTGAATGATTGGCTGACCCCTGGGAGCAGAGCTAATCAAATACATTTCTTTTAAAACACACACACACATTGTTGTTGTTCAAAGCGGCCTACTTCTGAAATCTGTTCAGCTAGCCAGTCGGGTATTCAGTGAATTACAGACGAGAAAAGCTGGGTGTCCAAAGCCATTCATTTACCCCGGCTTCGTGGTTTTTCTCTTTTTCATTTATCTCCTTTCACTCTCGACACATAGACTCCGTCCTAAATAGCCAGAGATTCAGTTCCTATTCCCCCATTTCCAGGGTATGCCTGGTTGAGGTGCCTGGTTGAGGTGAGGTGTGGGGATTAATCTGTGGCAGAGGATTAATCAGTCTTGCATGTCTGTAAACTGGACAATTACACAGTTTATAAAAAGACTGGAACACGCTTATGAATAGAAACAGCCAATGTGATTGAATATAGTTCATTCTC